>NC_065512.1:9300811-9339321 GCF_006386435.1 Epinephelus moara | reverse complement strand
GGGGGAGATTTTCTTAGTACCAACTGAGCATGGTTTAAACACCATAGCCTACCTGAGTATTGTTGCTGACCGTGTCCATCCCTTTATGACCACAGTGTACCCATCTTCTGATGGCTACTTCCAGCAGGATAACGCACCATGTCACAAAACTCAAATCAACTCAAACATGACAATGAGTTCACTGTACTCCAATGGCCTCCGCAGTCACCAGATCTCAGTCCAGTAGAGCACCTTTGAGATGTGGTGGAACGGGAGATTCTTATCATGGATGTGCAGCAAGTGTGTGATGTTATCATGTCAATATGGACCAAAGGACAGCCTTCATGTCTTGACACTGACAGCCAACGACCAAAAAGAAGCAACTAAATTAAATACAACGCAGAGCAGCTGCCAGAGCTACTTTAATAAAGCTTTAAGATTTAGGTGGTAAAATGGCGGGGCCACAACTACCGAGGACAATAAAACCAGAATATACACAAATTTCACAACTCCACATAATGCGCCATTTTAGCACAGGTGATAATGTGGCGACATACCTGTTCTCCTCGAGGTGCTCTGACGTCACTGCCTGTGTCCCCGTCAGTTTGGGTAACGTTAGCCATGATTGTCACAGTTACACAGCGTTTGATAATCCTTCCACAAAAGATGCGTGACATCCCAAAAGTCTGTTGTTTTCACCAGGTGCCATTTCCTCCGAATCAGACACAACGAGCAGACAGTTGGGAAACGGCCAATCAAATTGCAGCTGGACAACAGGTAATCAGTCCCACGCGCACTACGGCTTTAGGCATGCGCATTCTGTTTTCCCCATAATTTCACATACTTTAAAAATAAAACTTTATTTAAAAAAAAATACATATGTCACTCATTTTGATTTAGAAAATTTAAAAAAAAAAAACCCATAAAATTTAAAAATAAAAAAGTAAAAAAAGCTTCAGAAAGATAATATTTAAAATTATTGTCATTAAATATTTAAATGACGGTACGGAATTATTTAATTTTTTAACCCTTTTCTAGGTCATTTCCTTGTTTTTGTTTTTTTAAACACATTTTCTTGTTATCAGTTTTCTCAACAAATTTTATTTTTTTAAATGATAATAAAAATAATAATACATTATTTATTTATGCTGCAATATCTATTGACCCTATACAACCTATACAACATATTAGTGCTGTTCACATGAGACACTGATGGGTGAGGAGAGGCAGAGGGAGCCCTCTAGTGGACAAACCATATATTACTTCTAAAAAAAAAAGCCAGCCAGCCCAGGATCTTTCTCACCACTGCTGCCTTTTCTTTCCTCTTCCTCCAAACCCTCACTTATTTTATTTCCTTCTCTAACTCCTCCTTTTAAGTCATATTAGTCTTATCTGGAAAGCCCCTAAATATTTCGGGGCTTTCCATTTAAGACTCCTCCTCTACACAGGAAGGATGAACCTCATTAACAATTTGATCTGTAGAATGTCAGACCATAGAAAAATCAGTTTCCTTAACAGGACATTTTATGTTCTCTATATAGAAAGGTTGTGACAGGCTCTGTGTTCTCCTGTTTTGCTTTTAGCTGCTTCTCTGCTGTTTCAAATCCATTAAAATCAAACAAGTTAAAATCTTTAAATAAAGCAAGCAGCCGACCCAGTTCTGTTCACTTCTGTCACTTCCCCTCGCTTCCCTTAAGTCACCTCGTAAGAAGACACAAGAGAACACGAGGGAGGAAACAGGCAGGAGGACAGTCAGATATCATCAGCAGACAAATACGTCTCCAGCAATCAAGACAGACGACATTTAAAGAGACAGTTCAGATCTTCCATGTGGGGTCGTGTGAGGTAGTAATGCATAGTTGGTGTATTACAAAACAGCAGATATCATTTGGTATGTCCCTAGATTGGAGAGGCCTGCAGGAGTACTGACTTTGAAGTTAAGCAATGTGCTGCTGTGGACAGGGGCAGCAGTGAAACATTTTAGCCAGCCATTGCACTTTGAAGCCGAGGTAACGCAGTGAAAATATTCTACATATAGCGTACACTTAAACTGGTATCCATTTTTTTAGGTGGAACTTTTTTTAGGTGACTAAAATACGTTTCAGTGCTGCCCCTGTCCACAGCAGTACATTGCTTAGCTTCAGTGTCAGTACCCCTGCCTGCTTCTCCAAACTGGGGGTGCACTGAAAACCACCCTCTGTAAGTAACACACCGACTGTGGGTAAGAACCCAGTACAACCTATGGAAGCAAATAAGAGACGTAAGTATTTTAACTGTAAGTCATTAAATACTTTGTATTGAAATTTAACACCACTGAAATATATTAACTCAAAAACAAAACAAAAAATCAGGTTGTTCAAATTCAGTTAGTTATATTACATCCAAAATTTTTGGATCTGAATTGAAAAAATAAATAAAGTCCAGCTTTTAAAATTGCAAGTCAAGAAATTTCATTTTTTGATTTCAAAAAGATGAATTCAGAACAAATAAATTCAGTGGTGTTTAAATTTCAATAACAAGTATTCAGTGACTGTTAAAATAATATAGTTAAGTCTCTTATTTGCGTCCATAAAATGCCACTTTAAAAGATCTGAACTATCCCTTTAAAGCCGGAGTATCAAACTCATTTTACCTCATACAGTCCGATTTAATCGCTGGTGGGCCAGACCAGTAAAACCATTGCATAATGTTCTTCCTCAATAATCTTCCTCAAAATTTTTCCCTTTTTTTGTTTGAAAGAGTTTTAAAAACACAAATCCATTCACAAAACAGATGACAAACAGCCTGTGATGTCTCCAGAAGAATAAATGCAATTTCAACAATATTTCTCAGCTGTTCCACATTCAGTCAATCAACTACCTATTGTCATTACATGTGCATTTTACTATACATTTCCACTCCTGTGTAATCCTGACTTTACCACACCAGAGTAGAGTGAAAGAAAAGAACAGTATTCTGGTCAGGTTGGAAAAGCCTCTAAAGCAGCAGTGTTTAACCTGCTCCTGAAACCTGGCACCTCTGAAGCGGGATTTTTAGTGGTGCGGCAGACCCTACCCTGATGCAGGGTATGAAATTAACAAAATATTTTGGGGACAATTTTGGCCCCCACGGTCTAAAAAATGGGGGCATTTTCAAAATGTTTGGGGGCCATCAAAAAATTGTAATTATGTTCTAACAATAAGCACATGAAAAGCAAAACCAACTAAGATAGTGTCTTCACTCTTCAGTAGAAACCGTTATAAATGAAATAAATAATGGGTTACAAAAAGTTATGGTTGCAAAATATCACTCCTATCATCCTATAATTCAACCAGTTTAAATGTGATGATTTAACCATTAATCTACTGATAGCAGTACTAATGTTTCACCACATTACAGTTACTTTTACTGTTAAAAAGGCCAAATTACTATAAATTCCTTAGATGCAATCCTGGAAGTAAGTTAATTTAAAATTTAACATTCATTCTACCTTAATTTTTCATTAATTTGTCATTGTGTAGACACAGATCACCCAAGAAATGGTTAATTTATACTTATGGTACAGCAAAGCCCCCTCCCCTTCTCTGTCAGATTACTCTCACGTAATCAGTGCAATCTCGTTGATTATGTCTGGAAAATGAGTTGTAGACGTGACGGTAAATTAATTTAATGAAAATAAAATTATACTTTAATGTCAGATTGTAATACTGTTAAAAATATAAATACATATAGTTGTTTCGAAAACTTTGGGGGCAATTTTGGCCCCCGGAACATGGCTTTTGGGGTTATTCTTGGATAAATTGCGGGCCAAATGGCCCGTGGCCCTTGCTAATTTCTGACACTGCCCTGATGTGAGCATTTATACGGTGGTGTGTCTGTGTCACTCTGCAGTTATACCTCCAAAACACACATTAAACACACATTAAACATGGCTTAATAGAGACAATGTCAAACACAAGTACAAAAATCAGCTTCACTATAACTCGCAGCATTCACAGACAAACACTTGTCTTTATCTGGACACATTTTCCCCACAAATACAACATGCTAACGTTATTAGCAAAAGCCTATGGCATTTTACATTGTATAAATTAGCCCAGCAGCTGGCAGAGATTTCCTCTGCTCATATGAAACCAGGGACAACAGCAACATTTAACAAAGGTAACGGTACACAATTCGGCTCCATTACAACTCACAAGGTTCACTGACAAAACAACTGTCTTATCTAAACACGTTTTCCAAACAGATATAACATGCTAACGTTATTAGCACAAGCCTATGGCATTTTACATTGTATAAATTAGCCTAGTGACGAGCACAGATTTCCTCTGCTCATATGAAGCCAGGATAAATCACACACAAGACTTAAAATGCTATTTTTGTGGAGGCTTTATTGTCTTCACTGTTTATTGTTTCTTATCTGTGAAATGAAAGTAAATAAAAGCTTTGTTTCCACTGAGGGAAATGGTTTCAGCTTACAGAAATAGACAGCAGGTCTGCGTCGCCGCTACAATTCCTGCTTAACAGCTACCAGCTCTGCTGCAGCGTCACCAAAGTTCCCTTCACGGTTCAATAATCTATTTCCCAAATAAAAGAGCCACACACAGTTTTAGTCATTGCACACATATATTTATGAAAAAGCATTTAGCAGTAGACAAAGGTTGGTTATTTATTTAACATATATTACGATATAGATACTAAAACTACTTGGCTAAATATAAGGTAGATTACATGGAAATTATTATGGGATTTTTTTCTTTCTTTTAATTTTTTTAAAATGTTTTTTTACAAATAACAGCAATATGAAAAGGCACATTAGGATAAAAACATCAACACCGCTGTGAATAAAACATTTGGCTCCAGGTTTTTTTCATAGTGGCAACAGTCGTGACATATCCGTGTTAAAGTTCCATATCAAAGACAATTTAAAGGCCGTCCTCAGAGCCTCCGAAGTCTGGTGCGAGCAACCAGGACGCATTAGCCTCTGCTCTAAGACTTTCATATTTTTAAGAATTCACTTAAGGTGGTAATGTTTTTTCCATTTATAAGCACTGTACTAAAATGAATATTCAAAAATATATAGTTAAGGATATGTAAAATACTGAGTGATTTCCCACAGTGCAGCAGGAATACGGTAAAGCTGCCATGTTAATGCTGTTTTCGCTCAGGTTAATCCAAACCAGTACTGCTGTATTATCTGTAGTGTGGATATGAAGATCTGACGGAGAGCGGGTAAAAAAAACAAAGGAGCCAAAATGACAAACAGGAAGAAAAGCAAAGTAAATATGATCTGAATGCATTGTTAGTTCAAATCTCCACATTCTCGATACTAAATACTCAATGAAAGAAAGCATACCATCTCTACAGAGATAGGTCAAGTTCAGTTTTTTCCCTTGTTTCCACTGTTAAGGACGTTTGTGTAAAGGCTAATGGACTTAAGGAAATTCCCCAGAGCCTTGAAATGCACTTAAGGATAATTTAAATTAGTGCGGCTCCTCAGGATGACTTTAGAAAAACAAGAGCTACTAAGGCAAATATTTTACGATGCTTCATACAAGAAGGCACAGATATATTTATAGACAGTTTCACTGGAATTGCATTGCTAGGCAACAGCTTGAGTCCATGTTTGCTTCCTGTCTGCGGATGTCATTCACACACACTGCAAAACATCCAACAGGAAACACAAAGGGACCCATTTAGAACATTTATGTTGTCAAATTCGAAACGCTCCATATGAGGATACTTTAAAGCTGCCGATTCGGCATGAAGGCACAAGAGTAATGTATATGGTCATGCTGTGTGCTAGGATATAATTTAATGTTTGGGTTAAGGCAATATATATATTTTGGGATGTTCTTATGGAGGATCACATGATGTGGGAGAATGTAACAGAAGGGTGTTTGGACAAGGGCTGCTGCAGAGTTGGAGATCTGGAGGCTGTTTTTATTCGTCTGCTGCGTCCGTATTTAGGGACTGCATCCTTTGAGGAATGGCCTGGCTCATTTTAAAGGCTTGAATGCACCCATTATCATTTGTTTAATAGTGGATTAAAGGAATACGTCACACACAAAGTGATCATTTAACAATGACGCACCACGTGTTCAATTTGTGGAGAAAACTTTGTTTTGCTCGCATGCCTCTGAACGAAGAATCCAAAAAAGACTAACCTTCATCTGGAATTGAAGTAAATTAGGATCGTGTTTAAAAAACAAACAGCAAAACCAGGGTTCCTGCAGATCCTTAAAAAGTCTTAAATTTGATTTTGAAAATTTAAGGCCATAAAATGTCTTAAAAAGTCTTATTTTTACTTGTGAGAAGTCCTAAATTTAGACTAACGAAGACATGTCTGAATACCTAATCAGATCTACCTATTACTGTATCTAGTTACATGAATAGTTATATGATTTTATGACTTTATTACTCGTAATGCTGTCACAAGTAACGGCACTGAGGTGACTTAGACCATACACTGAAAAACTTGGGACGATGGGCGTTGAAGCATCAGGCACTGGAGCACCGATGAGATGTGAACGTGATGTTTACTGCCGTGTATTAATGCCGTTTGTTGGTGTAAAATGGTTTTAATTTTTCTTTGTTGAGGTCTTAAAACGTCTTAAATTTGACTTTAAAAAGTCTGCAGGAACTCTGAAAACTGTATCTGAACATCTGCTTACAAGCTCTCACAACTCGTGCAGCATAATCAGTCTCATTTATCCAGTCATATGCTCCGTACTACTGGGCGATGCAGTGGTTAGCATCACAGCAAGAAGGTCCCTGGTTTGAACCCAGGGTGTGTCAGCGTGGGTTTCCTCCAGGTGCTCCAGCTTCCTCCCACAGTCCAAAGACATGCAGGTTAACTGGTGACTCTAAATTGTCCGTAGGTGTGAATGTGAGTGTGATTGGTTGTCTGTCTCTATGTGTCAGCCCTGTGATGGTCTGGTGACCTGTCCAGGGTGAACCCTGCCTCTCGCCTAATGTCAGCTGGGATAGACTCCAGTAAGTAAGTGTCCACGAACAGGACATGCGGTTACAGAAAATGAATGAATGAATGAGTACAAACAGTCTCAGGCACGGCTGAGTAGCGTGCCAAGGCACACGTGTGTCTGCGTGTGTTTGGACAGTGATCAAGCAGAGCCTGTGTTCGGGAGGAGTGACCATGCGGCTGTCTTGTGTGGACCGTTACATCATTCCATAACCACAAACCATGGATTACCAGAAGTGTCCGGAAGCATGGACAATTATAAAGCAGCCGCCAACAATGTAAGAACAGGCATAAAAATGGACCAAATTACAATGCAGTGTTACAGGAGCTGATGGGATCACATGTCACTGGAGCTGTTCCTTGTATAATTCCATGTGACAAATAAATGAGTGCATGCTCAGGTGCACTCAGGGGGTGCTACTTGTCGGCAAGGGTGTTTAAGATTAAATTTAAAGTGTAACATTGGTCGGTTAGTTGTCCTCTGCACTGACCTCTCCTGATTCAAATCACCCATCAAAACTCATGTTTTCAAAACGGCTTTTAATGTGTATTTTATGATTGTTTTTTTACTCGTGGAAAGACTGGATACATAAGACTTTGATTACACTGCATGAGTTGTGTGAGAATTTAAATTCATGAAGGGTGTTCGCCTTTTTGGATTCTTCGTTCAACGTGGCAGCATGCAAGAAAAACAAAGGTTGCTTCACAAAGTCAAGTACACACATGATCATTTTGCGGGTGAAATATTCCTTTAAATCAGACTGAAACTTCCTCAGTTATACTTTTATATCATCTCTATCCTGCTACATCGTTTACCAGTCAAGTAAACATCGCTTATTGTCACTTGTGCTGTGAATTCAGATATCATGGGACTCGTCTGAGTTCATTCACCACTGGGGGCGACTCTGCAGCGATACATATGTGGAGGCTGATACAGAGCGCCTGAAGGCACCATTAGTTTTGGCAGCTGTTAGGATGACTGTCTTATTTAGAAGGTTGAATGTTGACCCACATTCATTCAAAGAAGTCGGCCCATGAGACGGGACGCCGCTGTCATCATTGTGGTCGGGCACTTTTGAGAAAGAATAATTTCTTTCTCAGAAGTCTTTGTCGACTTTTTTGTAGACCTTTCTTCAGTCACTGAGCGTTTTGCTGAGATGAGTGTGAGTCGTGTTTTTTGATGGACTGATTTCTTTAAGCACAGTTACTTTTAGTTGCTTTACCGACATGAGTAGGACGCAAGGACTCACAGCTCTTAGTTAGCAGCAGTGCGTTCACATCAACTCAACTGCAGCTATGCTTAATTTCAGCTTTAAAAACGTCACTGAAATGCAAACAATGCAAAATGTTTGCATCAAACAGAGTTAATGTGACTCAGAAAGTTTCTGATTTTCTTTCTGTTGTACTCACAATTTGGAATCTGAGATATCTCTGCGTCTCTAACTCAAACACATTCTCCATAACAGCACATTTATACTGCATACAGATAAACACGTGTCACATGCTGAGGCATTCTGTACATACGGCATTGTTGTGAGCCAAAGCAGACACGAGTACGATTACAGACTGTATTTATACACTTACATCAACCACATCCAAGGGTTTTATTTAAAATATACAGATGCTTTTTATCTGTAACAATTTTAATTTGAAGGTACGGCTGTGCGCTCAGGTAGCTATCACTTTCAGTGATTCTTTACAAAGATGACGACGATGTCTTTTAGATAAAGTGTCTACTTTCTCAGCATCAAAGTTTAGATTGATTATATATATATATATAATTATATATATTTACAAAACAACAGCATGTTCAGGTTTTTTTTTTTTTAGTATTTTCAGGTATTTATACTTGGGAGATTTTCAATGTCCCTGGCTGAAAACAAGGAAGTGACGACACCTGGTTTCCCTTATAAAAAACCTATTTCTTTGGCTATTTGGATTTACTTGACCAATCCTCCTAGCTGGCTCAAGCTCCATCCTTTTTAAGCGCACTTGTGACTTTATACTTCATTATTACTGTAGTGTATCTTCACTAACAATTGACAAGCAACAGATTTTTAAACATTGCAGACTGGACAAAGTATAAATGACACAGAGTGATATATAAAACATACGACAATGAGGGTAAGCATGAGAGTCCGTGGATAAGCACTGATACAGGCAAACTATACTGAGTTTTGTCCTTGTCCTGGGTTTGTCGGAAATGACAACATGGCTCGGCTCTACTCCGCCAGGTACATGGCCACATCACAAGCAGGAGCAGCGAAGATCCCACTGCGTTCAGTCAGGACTCTTTCATCCTGCGGGAGAGAGCAGAGAGGACATGTGGTTTAAGGAAACTGTGGTTAAGGGTTTTTTTTTTTTTTCATTTTTTGCATACAAATAACAGTGACTGAAAAAAATAAGGGAACACTTAGTCATCACAGTGTAACACAGAGACAGTTAAACAGCTGCTTTGGTGCAAATCAAAGTGACAACAGGTGCGATGGAGAGGCAAAAGCAAGACAACCCACAAAAACAGATTCCAAAGATTCCAGACGCAACAAAACTGTTTTAGGACACTGCAGAGAAAAGTTGCAGTGGTCTGAATGACTCGGTTGTATATTGGCTCAGGTCTGCTCATGCAGTTGCAAGGGATTCAACTGTCTCGACCTTGTAACAAATCAGCGGCAAGCTCAAGATTTTTTTTTTTTGTACAGCTGGGTACCCACGTGGGCCGTACACATGGTTGCACGCTGCGGCTGTTGCACACACACAGTAGTGAACATGGCAGACTTCTGGACAGAGGAGAGAAAAGACGAGCTCATAAATCTTTTGGATGCACTACCCTGTTTGTGTAACGTGAGGTTACATGTGTAACCCTGGTTCTCTGAGTGAAGAGGCTTCCCCTCCACCCAGAGATATATTGTATATATCTCTATTGGAGACCTGAACCCTTGGGTCAGGTGACGTGGATCATTTCTTTAAGACAATCCACCTGTGGACGTGGCTGACAGCCTATATAAACCCCTGTCAACCACGCCCCCCTGTGATCTAGATCTGATGGAACAAATCCTAGAGTGGCCTTGAGGTGGAGGGGAAGCCTCTTCACTCAGAGAACCAGGGTTACACATGTAACCTCCCATTCTCTATCGTTCTAGCTTCCCCTCCACCCAGAGATATATTGTATATATCTCTATTGGAGATCTGTAAGACACACCGCAAGGGGATAGAGCAGCATCAACTTCGAATGAACCCTGTACAAACAAAAAATAAAGATGTAATTGTCTCAAAGAAGCAACACACGCCACACTGCTCCAAGTGGAATCAGCAAAATCACTGGGGGCGTGGTTGACAGGGGTTTATATAGGCTGTCAGCCACGTCCACAGGTGGATTGTCTTAAAGAAATTATCCACGTCACCTGACCCAAGGGTTCAGGTCTCCAATAGAGATATATACAATATATCTCTGGGTGGAGGGGAAGCCTAGAACGATAGAGAACACCAGTTTAAAGAGCTACTCCAACAAAACAACGCAAAGAAAAGGTAACGTTAGGGTATCTAACCAGAGACGGTCACGTTCAAGAATCATTGAGTGCTCTGCTGATGCATCCATGTGCTCTCTGGGGTTTGTTGTGCTCAGCTTTACGTTACATCGTAACGTACCCGTTGCTGTAGAAACGACAGCAGTTTACAGGATGTCGTAAGAGCCAGTCTCAGCTCGGTGCCTTGGTGTGAAATGTACTGTTGCAAGACGTTGTCTAAGTCTACACGAGGAGAGGCTGACAGGGCCGTAGAAGGGCATCAACCCAGCAGCAGGACCAGTATCTGCTCCTTTGTGTGAGGAGGAACAGGAGGAGCACTGCCAGAAATGACCTCCATAATGTGACTGACGCACATTATGAGCTGCCGTGATAAAAATCAAGTTGGATCAGGCTGTGATTTCAATTTTTTACTTTGACTTTCAGTGTGATCTTGAATCCAGCCCTCAGTGGGTTGATGATTTTGGTTTCCACTGACCATTGTTAAGTCATTTTGTTCTCTGTCAATAGAGATTTTCCACTTGAATAATTCATTCATCAGGATCTGATGTGTGATTTAAGTGTTCCCCAATTTTTTCTGAGCAGTGCATGGATGCTTCACACACATTTTCCACCCGCCAGCACAGAAGATCTACGCAAGCAGCACAATTTCAAAGTGGGCACCCAAGATTTGAGTCATTGATTCAGTATGTGACCAAATGTCTCCCCTTCTGTTCCTGAGATATGACGTTGAGTAATGGCCAGAAAAGTGTTTTACGCAGAACGTTATGATGTCACAGTGAAGCTGACCTTTGTTTTTCTGGATATAAAATGTCTTCACTTCATCATTTTATTCAATTAGACATTTAAGTGAAGTGTTGTCATAATCAGCATATGAATTCTTGACTTATGCAAAAAAACACGTTTTGCGAGGTCAAACTGAACTTGACCTTTGACCACCAAATTCTAATCTGTTTATTTTTCAGTCCAAGTGGACGTTTGTCTCTGTCAACTACGATGGAGTGTCAGAAAAAAATAATAATCTGAGATTTCAGTAAGTCACAACATTGCATCACGAGACCTTTGCTCTGTTTGGGACTGTCTCACTACTTCAGGATGCTTCCTATTCAAAAGCTCAGGGAAGCAGCTGCCAGCTCCGTTTTAACTGAGGTGGTGAAGTTTACAATTGTTTAGACAATTAGTCAATTAGACAATAAGTAACACAATCGTGAGATTTATGCCTGATCAGTACAAGTGTTTTCCATTAGTTTCAAGTTTCCACCTCTGTTGGAGAGCAGCACACAGAGTCCCAGACGGGGCGATGTGTCTGTCTGACAGTTTGAAACAACAGAGTAAATCAAGCCTACAGGGATAACATCAATACCTGAGGTCAATACAGAATGCTTTAGAGCCTTACTGCATTATTCCATTATATTTGTATTACTTTAATTTTCACCTGGTGTCTGAATTTCATGTTTTCCTTTTCATAATTAGATATTTCCTCCATAAAATGATGCAAAAAGGCAGAAATTGGTGCAGAAATATTCACCACAATGCAGGAAATTAAGTGTTTGACGCTAAAAACGTCCTGAAGGAAGAACCCAAGACCCCACGCCTTTGCATGGCAGAGAATTTGTCTTTTGGTCTTGAACTTCTCACTTTAAACTGTACACGTCATTTGTTAGTATATTCTGACGCTGTTTAGACATAATGATTAATTGGTTCATTTAAATAGTAATCTTCAGAATTGATCATAAAAATAATCATTAGTTGAGGCCCTACATTTATTAAGAGTCTAAAAATACTGACCATCATCGTTTATTTTCTCCTTTAATTTGAATGATCTTGTTTACCTGCGTCTCTCTGTGGCATTCCAGGTAGTGCTGAATGTTGAGTGTGTGCTCTGAAGAGGACATGTTGGGCGGAGCGGTCAGAGGACTGATGTTGGCGTTCTCCTGGTTGATGGCCGATGTGCCCACCACAGGCTCGCTGTGGCTCCACTGGAAGTAGCAGGAACCTTGAGGGGGACTCTGATCCAGAGACGTGTCAGCCCCCCTCAGGCCTGAAGACCCAGACAGAGCCAGGACGTCGCCTCCTGCTGGACTGTTAGAAAAGTGCTGGTCAAACATGCAGCTGCTGTGAGTAGCTGCCTGGCCACACGTCAGCCCTCCCTGCTGAGTGTGGCTCAGTCCGGTGACGTTCCTTGGCCAAAGGCCAGCACGTGGGAATGTTTGGCTTTGTGGAGTTTGGCTGTGGCATGCTGGCATCGGCTCATGTCCGTTCTGCATGACGCCAGCATGAGGCAGCTTCTGCTGCTGGCCCTGCGGCCACTGCTGAACCTGGTGGTTGTGCGTTTCAAAAGCGGAGCTTCCTTGCAGACACGTTGTGGGAAAGGGAATGGGAATATTAGGTGTGCTAGAGGAAACAAAGTCATTGCATGGAATCAGGGGTGGCAAAATGTCCATGACGCCAAGATCTACATTGTTTGGTTGTTGAACAGAGCTCTGCAGCAGCTGTCCGTCTGGTGTTATTGCAGGAGCCTGCAAATTGTTTTGAGGACCCCGCAGAAGCTGACTGGACTGCGTCTGTGCAGTCGGGAAGCCCATGTGGTTGATAGGTGCCTGTGCACAGGATTGAAAAGGGGTTGAGGCAGCGGAGACGTCAGAGACAGTGAGCTCTGGGAGCTCTATAGAGGGGCTGTAAATGTCCTGGAGCTGCAGCTGCTGAAGAGGGGGCAGGTTGGTGTCAGCCTGAGGCATCAGGGGACCGTGGTGGGAGAGTTTCTGGGTGCTGCTGAACATCTGAGCAGACTCTGCCAAGCTTTGCCCTGCAGTCACTGGACCATTCATTGCATTCTGCTGGTGAGCATAGAGACCATTCACTGGAGAGTAAGTACAATCAGGGCTCGGGGCCTGAAACAACTGAGGCTCACTATGTCCAGCGGCTGAGAGCTGGACAGCCTGAGTGAAGGGGACCTGCTGATTGTTGTTGACTGCTGTGAGGCAGGCGGGAGTGCCGGTGTTGAGACAGTGATCTCCCTTCTCCTTGAACAAAACACTATCAATGAAGTCAAATATGTCATTAGTGAGGATGCTGTCCAGCTCAGACCTGACGCCGTTCTGCTGGCCCTCGTCCTGACTTAATCCCTTGAGCGTGTTTTCCCACTCCATCAGCTCTGCATCACTGACCTCCAGATTCTGCAGAGCTGCAGAGAAGTCACCGTCCTGTGCCATTTTTTCCAGGTTGTCAATCACAGCCATCACTGACTGCTTGGCCTCCTCTTTCAATGCAACAGGGTCACTTGACGTGGTTGTAGTTCCACTGTCGTGCCATACGTCACTGGTAACGCTAATCAGGGCCTCACTGTCCAAAAACACCTGATCCACAGGTAGAGGGGGGTCTACTGGCTGCGAGTAGGCTCTTTCGTCCTGACTCAGGAAGCAGTCCAGCAGAGAGCCAGGGGTCACATCCTTTTTAATGTCGTCTGTGTTGTTAAACATTTTATTGAACTGAAACTGAGTGATGTCCACTGTGGGGCCGGTGTTGTACAGGACACCCTCTCCTGTGGTGAAGGAGAAGGGAAGCTGCAGCCTCCTCTGACGCAGATATTCCTCACCCTCGGCATTGCTGAAAAAGAACAAATAGCTCATTACATTACTGACACCAAGATCAGAGTCTTATTGAGCTGAGTAAGAAACCTGGTCAGATAGGTGTCTCTTTTACCCGTGCATCTCCTGTCCTGGCAGACAACATGCCATCTTTCATAATCATGGCATGTAAGGGAGTCACTGACGGTTATTAAAGGTGGGGTAGGCAGTTTAATTTTAGCTTCACTGGGCAAAAATCCAGAATAACTTTAAGCATATTGTAATTCAAGTGGACTGACAGTAAACTAGACATCAGCAACTTCTCTTGGCTCCATTTTTAGGCCGTAGAAAATGTAGCTTGTGACAGGAGACTTTGATCAATCACAGGTCATTTCAGAGAGAGGGCATTCCTATTGGCTGTACTACAAATGCAGATGTGCGTGCGCGCCCTCAGTGAAAGCTTAATTCAATGGTGCAGAATCCTGCAGAGAAAGCTGCTATTTCGGCATTGTCAGCAACTGCCTACGCCGCAAACAACCCAAAAAAGGTAGACTTATCTAGGGCTTCGAATCACAGTGTGTCCTCCGCCTCACTCCTCGCTGCTAAAGACCACCTCGCTGGTAGAAGTGTGGGCAGCAGTTTCCGAGACAAACCTACAGTCAGCAGCAGCAGCAACTCCAATCCAGCCAACTCAAACCCCATCTCCGGGGGATCAGTGAGCCCAACTCCCTGCTAGATCAGCAAACTTTCTGTTGCTGCCTTTACACAGGTTAGATCCTGTATTGCTGCTTTTCCTGATTTCTGCCTGCGCCAGCTTTAAAGGGTCAAACACTTACACCAAAGCTCTCTGATACGCGATGATGAATTCAGGTCTTCCTCCTTTGTAGATCAGCTTGGCGTTGGCCTTCACCCACACCCAGCCGTTCAACTTGCTCAGGAGCCTGAAAACAGTCAGACCGCTCTCTCCTGTTTTAATCACTGTGAAATAAAGACAAAAACAACACACAATGAGAGGTTTCCAGTAAAGTGGCAGTAAATGTTTGGTGTAACTGCTGTTATGGTTTATTCACCATACAGTACACTGTGATGTGCTGTTCTTAGAGCTTCGCTAGCAGATGAATTTAAAATATAATGTTTCCCTTGAGGGCAGGATTAGAAAAAAGACCACTGGGTCATTAAGATCATTTTGGAGGCATACATTTCAGGTTTCACAACTTTTCCATCAGATGTTTCTTGACTACAAACTGAAATTATATCCCAAGAAGTTACTCAAAACTTTAGAATTCAACCTAAGGGGGTCACAAATACCCACAACTAAATTGCATGTCAATATGGACAGTATTTGATGTGATAATTTACTCTGGATCCAAGTATAATCGCTGTTTCATTACGATACATAAAAAGGTTACACTAATTACAGTATTTTTATACAATTAACACAAAATTTTAAATGTGCTTAATCATGTAAAACACCACGACAAACAAGCTACTATAAAGGCTAATAGTTTAACAATATTTTCTTGAAGGTCCAGTGTGAAGGATATAGGGGGAAGGAGAAATTGAATATAATATAATGTTTGTTTTCTTTGGTGTATAATCGCCTGAAAATAAGAATCGTCGTGTTTTCATTACCTTAGAATGAGACATTTATGTCTACAGTAGCCCAGAACGGACAAACCAAACACTGACTCTAGATACACCCATTTGTGTTTTCCCATCAGGCCTGTCCGCGACGAGAAAAACACCAATTTCTTAAAGTGAAACTGCATAATTCAGTGTTGTAAATGGTTTAAATCACAAGGTCCACGTGTTTTGAAGAGGAAGAGATCTATGCATATTATTCAGCTCACGGTAAAAACCTCTTTAACATCTGGATCTTAAAGTATCAGAGAAAAAGGTGAGCACACATTAGCAGGTGCTGGGCTAGCAACCTGTCTCTGACAAACCAAACAGCATTGGAGAAACACTGATATGTAACATGAAACTGCTTAATTCAGTGTTTTTATCGGTTTTAATTATTTGGTTGGTCTGTTGGAGAGGAGGAGACCTGTGTGGATAATTCGGCTCCCAGTAAAAACCACCTGAACAATGAATACAGATGTAATTCTAACCAGGAGAAGTTTCAGCTGATTGCAATCTGCAATCCTCACCACTAGATGCCACTAAATCCCCTAAATCTCACACATTGGGCCTTTAAAACAAGTATTTTTCTTTGTATGACCTTTCTAGTAGGAAACAACTTTTAAGCTGCCTATTTGATTACCTCCTACATCAAACAATATTGTTGCATCTCCATCAAATAATATCCACATTTAATGTTCATGTGCAGTAGAATTTGCCAACATACTGCGGATGTGGTTGTCGGCACAATACATCATGTCAGCAGCGTGGATGAATTGGTAGCCGGAGCCTCTCATGCACAGTTCAGTCTCTGAATAGCCCAGAACAATCTTCCCCCTGGAGAAAGGCAGAAGAAAAAACACAGAGTTTGTTGAAGCTGGAAGAAACCTCAGTTGAAGACAGTTGAGATGCAGCATGTGGGATTTTTTTTTTTGCTGCAGTTGGCAAAATAATACATTTAAAAGAAATAATGGAAGAAGTCGCAGCACCTGCTATCTACACCTGTGGGTGTGAAGTCCAGCTTGTGCTTAGTTTGAAAGAGGAGCATTTTGGCTCTGATCTCCACGATGGTTGGAGACTGGACGGGCATAGCGATGGAGAAAAGTGCCAGCTGAGGTTTGCTAGCGTTCCCATTGTCCCTCATAAGCCTCTGGCCATGGAGGTACTTCAGTCGACCCTGGAACTTCAGAGCCTGGACAGGGTGGGAAAAAGGGGGAGGATGAGAAACTCTGGGGGTTTAGCTTGGAACCACAGCACACTTTTACACTTTGTCAGTCAGTGCATTTTTAGATGAGCTTGGGCCCAGTTGTTGATGATGTATGTACTTTCACTTTGCACGACAGAGTCTAAACTTGCATTTGTAGATGCAGTGATAAACTGTGTTTACTGAAAACGGTTTTCCAAAGAGTTCCTGAGCCCATGTCGTAATATCCGTCAATCATGGTGGTTTTTAATACAGTGCTGTATGAGGGGTCGAAGGTCACAGGCATTCAATGTTGGTTTTCAGCCTTCCTCCTTATGTGCACAGATTTCTCCAGATTGTCTGAATCTTTTGATGGTTTTATAGATTGTAGTTGGTGAAATTCATAATTTTCTTTCAACTACATGCTGAGAAACCTTGTTCCTAAGCTGCTGGACTATTTGCCCGCACAGTTTTTCACACAGTGGTGAAACTCACACCGTCCTTGCTGGTGAACAACTGAGCCTTTCGAGGATGCCCCTTTCAAAGCCAATGATGATACTCACCTGTTACCAGTCAACCTATTTAGTTTTTCAACAACTTTCCCAGTCTGTTATTGCTGCTGTCCCAACTTTATTGGAGTGTGTATGAGTGTATATTTACAAAAAACAATTAAGTTTATCAGTTTCTCGTCTCTGTTCTCTATTCAATTGAATATAGGTCAAAAAGAATTTTAAATAATTTCTGTGTTTTTTTATACACAGCGACTGTTTAGGAATCAAGGTTGTAGTTTCCTGAAATGGCTCCAAATATTTCGTAACTGCATGAGATTCAAGCAAAAGTAATCACGCCACATTACACCTAGTCTGAGTGGGCGGAAGTTAGCTGCATAGATCAGCCTCTCATCGGGCGGAACGAGCCACCCGCTGAAGTCCCGCCCTACCACCTCCGGTTGTGTAGCAGTTTTCAACACGTCCTTTACTAACTTTTGCGGTGTTTGATCTTGCGGGGATGTAGCCATTTTTCTGCCATGGTTCGCGTCCTATAGGCGATATTTTTCTGGGCGTGTTACACCAAAACCTGTTTCCCCCCAGCAATATTTTTGCAAGCGCACCGTTGCTGTGGCACCGCCCAGAACGATTGTGATTGGTTGAAAGAAATAAAAAAAGCTGGGGCGTTTTTTTCTCCAATCTTAAAGTGAGAGTCGGCGCAGCCAGACCTTTCTTTTCTTGAGAAAGGTCTGGTGAGCGAGACTACATTACACCTGATTTCGACGACGTAACTTTAAATACTGTACTCACCAGGAAGCCAGAGGAATTGTCCAGGAGGCAGCGGAAGCGACACACAAAGCTCCTCTCCAGGAAGGCGGAGTTCTCTGGGGGAAGCTGCTCAGGACTGTAAATCATTGTGCCGCCACAATTCTGCGAGGCTGAGAACACAGGTTGACGTGAAACATTACGCGTCAGAGCCAGTTACCTTAATCACTGATTTATGTCAGTTTCTTGTCGTGTTCAGGTGTGGAAAGACTGAGTTCATGCTAAAACCTGAAATACAGTCACTGTTCTTACCGTTTTCTCCGTCACCGGCAGATAGGGGGTTGAGAGCAAAGTGAAGCTGCTGTCTGAACAGAGCCCGGTCATCAGTATGGATGAGCTCAAACACACTCTGGTGAACCACGTCAGACTGTCGGCAGAGGAAGAGACACAGCACTTCATCAGCAACTCAAGTCCTTTAAACACGAGATATACACTGATTCAGAATCCGGAGTAGGGTTGCAAATTTCAAGGAATACTCAAGGTGGAAACTTTCAATGGGAATCAACAGAAACAAAGGGGTTATTTATCTATATTTGTATTTCATTGTACATTATTTATTGATGTCATCCTATATATTCTATCTCATCTTTAATTGCAAATGGTGCTTTTACTGCTAAGCTGACCCGTTCTCTTGTCTAGTACATTTCAATATATGGTTCCTGCTTTGTCTCTTTTTGACCTAAGGGGTCCTTGGCTTGAAAAACGTTGAACACCCCTGGTTTAAAGCATACTTGTCATATGAAACGACAGCTCAAAAGTGGTTTATACTGCAGCAGGAGGGGTATAAGAAGTTTCTTTTGACGCTTGGAAACTTGTGACGCATTGGTGACAAAATGAGTGATGTAATTTATATCTACAGGCGGAGTTTCGCAGAGTCTCAGGCTGTTGCTTGAACTAAAGGCTGTACTTTGGCATTTTCGTATTGCCCGCAGTATAGAAGCAGATAAAGACAGACCCGCCCCTCTCTCTCTCAGACTTGGACCATGTTTAACCATAAGAAATGGAGATCATTTCTTGCCAGCCGTCCACAATACGTCACCCACTGGCGCGAGCGTTTATTGGTCCTGTGTGGCACAGTGCATCCTTTTTCTCTGTTCTCTCTGGTCATGTGGCACCAATTTCAAAAGTATTTGCATCTTTCTACTGCATAGACAACCTAGTTTTATTAAAGGGGCATCTTTCCAGCGGTGAAATACTTCTTAAACATCTGTGTGAGATATTTGTACCCAAGTGTTGGACATCTCTTCTACCACCACCACCCCTCTCTTGATTGTTACTGCCAAGAGTTCAAAAGAGGGAACCTTTAACAGTCAACTTTCAAGTCTACAAATGAGTATTTGATTCTACAAAAAAATATTGTATGTAATGTTACATATTATTATAAAAGCCAACATCTTACCTGATGAAAGCCCAGGTAGTCCTTGATTGTGGCAGAGACATAAAACACCAAGCCCTCTGACGTGACCACGATCACAAACCCGTTCAGTGCCTGCACAGGGAACAAACAGTCAGTCAGCATTCAGAGGTTTCTTTAAAGTGCATGCACACATGTCATTGTGCTACTGCAGCACTTTTAAATAATTAAATACCAAAGTCAAACCCATGTGCATACAATTTGGCCAATGAAAATATACATGTTCGAATTAAAGCAAGTAACACTTGCTGCCGGTCCGCTGCTTGTGCTCACGACCATTATTTTGAGTGGTGGAAAATATGCTTTGCTGGTGGATTTTTTCATCCACCAGTCAAAAAGTTAATCTAATTAATCAGACTTAAGCTTTTTCAAAGTCCTCTAGTGTTGGGTGGGCGTAACTGTAGGACTCCAGGGAAAGAAATGAAACTACAGATCTGTTTGGAAGTATCACTTTATAAATCAACTTTCACCGATTTCTAAAAGGTCAAAATAAGCACAGAAATAAATCCCATTCTGTTGAAGAAAAAAAAAAAAAAAAAAAAAAGAATTAAAATTTAAAATCTGAATTAAAATAATAATAAAAATAAATGTATATAAATAAATAAAAACAATAAAACTAAAACTCCTGTGTAATGTTGTTTTTGAACACCAACAGCTGCTGATTCTCAAAGGCCCTTTGTGTTACACAATGACCGCCCGTTGAGATCATTATACGGAACAAAGTGTGAAAATGCTCATGACAGGTGAGCGTCAATAAACAAGGTGCAGAGTACGTGACAAAGCGCGGGTTTTGTGAAGAGTCACAGAGCGTGGCCGGGCTTTGGCAAGAGTCAGCAAGAGGAGCAGCCTCACCTGTCAAAACTTCCTCCTGCATGGATAGACCTGGATTAACTCTACACAACCTGACTAGAGTACAAACAAACAAAGTCTGACTGGGCATTTAAACACCTGCTAGCCTCAGGCTGTTTAGTAATCAATCAGGCTGTGGGACTTTTTCTTCTACACAAAGCAGTAACAGTCAATCAAACTGTTTAAAGGTGTATTTGTACTATTTTTAGGGTGCCTAGCCTTTAATCTATTGTGTGTGAGTTTGTGCTATTTGCTTGTTGTGATCTTTGTGTGACCTGTCTGGTGTTGCTTTCAGAGTGACCGCTGTTTTGGCAGCAGGGGAGTGCCATATCATCTCATTCACAATAATATGAAAAATTCATATTGTGATACTCGCGATATTTCAGCTTGTTGACACTGACGTCATACTGTAACCCACGGCAACAACAAGCATGGCTTAAAGCAAAATTATTACAGACTCCTTGGTGGCTCCAAAAAGAGGAGCAGCTTCAGTAGTGTACTAATTTGTCATATCGTCAAGAATATCGTTATCACAAAAACACCCTGAAATATTGTGATATTATTTTAGGGCCGTATCGCCCACCCCTAACTGGCAGTTGATCTGACTGAGGAAATGCACATCATCTGACCTGGCTTCATAGTCCTGCTCCTCATGGCCACAGTTTGGATTGATTAGTGTCGAAGAAAAGGTATTTCTTTCAGGGATGGGGCATTTATAAGATTTCAGATTACATCCATGTCGGTCCAGACTCTCATGTAACCATGACGGTAGACAGTGCGTCATATGTGGATGTGTCTGTTTTTCTTTCAAAGTTTTTTTTTCTTTCAAGGTGGGGACCCAAGATTAGTGTCACCAATTCAGTATCTGACCAAATGTCTCTCCTTCTGTTCCTGAGACATGATGTTGAACAATGGCCAGAAAAGTGTTTTTGCGGAACATAATGACGTTACAGTGGGTTGACCTTTGACCTTTTGGATATACAATGTCATCAATCATCATTTTATTCTATTACATCCCATTTTATCCCCTTCCTGTCAAATTTTGTAATAAGTGATGTATGAATTCTTGACTTATAGTCAAAAACAGGTCACAGTGACCTTGATTTTTGACCTTTGACTATCAAAATCTAATCACTTCATCGCTGAGTCCAAGTGGACGTTTGTGCCAACTTTTAGAGAACTTCCTCAAGGCGTTGTTAATATATCGTGTCCACAAAAACAAGATGTATGTCAGACAACACGTTAACATAACGCCTCTGACAACGCCTTTGCCGGTGAGGAGACATTATACAAGCCAAATGTAACAAGCATTACGATGAATGATGAACATACAACAAGCAGTTAGAGCAAATGTGACACATTTACAAGCAGCATCTGCATGGGTGCTTGACTTGTGTCTTACCTGGAGCAGCAGGTCGCCCTCAGAGAAGCCTGTGACGTCCATGTTGTTCCTGTTCTGCCCATTCTGTCCGTTCACTCCAGGTAACATCAGACTGCTGTTATTGGTCTTCATGGCCCCTGCACAAAAGGTGACAGAACAAAGATGAGGGGTCAGCAGAGGTTATATTAACATCGCTAAAGGTTTTAAGCATTTTCAGCAAGGTTATGTATTGTATCCCTCAATTGAACTGGCTTTGTGTGACAGACAGTGACGTGATCAGGATTTAAACCAATAAAAGGCCATGGGTGGGAGGCACCAGTCGTTTAATTTTTTTTTCATTTTGACAAATTCAGTGTTTTCTGCCCCCTGACACTTGGCCATCATTTGATTATGGTTACGTTAAATGCGTACTTTTCTAATGGAAGACAAAGCTGTTGAGCAGAACATGAGGGCTCTGTAACTACAGCTTGTGATCAGGTCTTCACTGTACCCCTGTCCAGGTAGATTTTTCTTACGTTTATATCTTGAATAATAATCTAAAAATAATAATTTCATTTGTTTTTATTCATAGAAATAAATAAAAAGCTAAGATATAGGCCTACTGTTTATTTTTAAAAATGTTTGCTTAAAGCCCTGACACATCAAGCTGACAGTCAGCCATGTCACCCTCGTCTGTGCAGTGTGTCCTGCACTGTTGGCCCTTGTCGGCCCCAGTCGTCTTTTTTTTTCTTCCCAATTCAACATGGTGAATTGGTGTCTGCCACAGAGGAGCCTGTCTGTGAATGAAATCACTCCGATTAGCAGTTCAGCTCAGCACACGAGAAGAGAAACGGAAGTGAGGAAAGTAAACAAACAGTTGAAGTCCAGAGGGAGTGAGACCGAAACAAACGTGTTACATAAGGTAAGATTATTTTTCTACAGCCACTGAGCCCTTTGGCAGAAACGTTTCCTGGTGGTTTGTGTTATTGTTCACTGGCACACAGTAAATATGTTCTGTTCTTTCAATATTGGATTGTGTTGTTAATGTGCTAACTAGAATTGAATGAGGATGACAGACTCCCGCCATCTGCTGCTGTGAAGTTATTTCCTCATCTCACGGTTGATCATCGGCTGTAGTCTTAACGGTGTGTTCATGGGCAACTTTTTTGGTTGAGACACGGCGACATCAGGAGATGCAGCAGGGGGCCTTTGTTGCCACTAGTTCTCTGAAGTTGATTTGGTAAGTTGAGGCCTTTACAAACCTAACATCATGAAGGCCTCATGACCTTCCATGAAGCTTTGGCGGCCCCTTGTGGTGGCAGTGGACCCTCAGGTTGGGAACCAGCGGCATAGTTATTCTCCCATTTTCTTTTATCAAAGTTTTTTCTCAGAGAAAGGTTGAAAAAGGACAGTTCTCAAACCTTCGTGTTAGTCTTACAGCCTGTATCATAATCAAATTATCTTGATAAATGGTCTTTATTGCTGTTGCACTAATGTTGAAGGTCACTACAGTTAATTTCTACAAAGATATTGAAAACTGCTGGTTTGAAGGGACTCTCCCAAATTTCAATAAAATAAATGGAAAAATGCTTTTCATCTTTTTTTTTTGGAGCTGCTTCTTATCAATCATCACTGACTTTAATAAAGCAGAGAGCCCTAACCACATACAGACAGTGCTATGTAAGATAAACAATGTCTGAAATGTGGCTTTATTGTCGTTTCACTGAAATAAATTATGTGTTTTGGAATTATTTAAGTCGTAAACTACTGCGGAAAAGTTATGGACGTTCTATTTGACAGGTATAAAAGCACAAACCAAGCATGCCAGCGAGTTCGTTGGTTGTAATAAACGGCAGTAGTCGGGGTCTCTGAGTTCATAACTGTCACTGTATATGCAGCACAGTGCAGGGGAATAGATAATGGGTCTTTTATATAGTTTACTTGGCAAAATATCACATGGCAGCCACATCAAATCTTGCATCTTGCCTAAAGACATACTATTTGTAGTCTCTCTTACACATTCCAGATGCACAGTATGTGGCTTGATTGATTATTCATTTAGAAGTAAAAAGTTTATTTGATGGCTGAGAACTTGTTTCGTTGCCTCGGCATGTTTAAGGTTGAGAAAGGCACAATGGGTTTGTTCTCTCAGGCTATAAATACACACTCCTCTGTTAATATAATGAGGCCACTTCAAGAGACCTGTCCACCAATCACATTTGAGACTTTACTCCAACTTGTCGAGGGATCCCCACCTTCATCTGCACCGTTTCAGAGGTCCTGTGACTGAAAGAACGTGAAGTAACAGGACACCGCTGACATTCATTAGAGACGCTGGGTGTCGAAAACATGTCAGCTAGAGAACAAAGCCAGTTTAGACAACTATTTCCAGGTAGAGGATTACGAAAACTTGGCAACGTCTCTGCTGTGTTTTTATATAAGAGAGATGTGCGAGGTGCCTGAGTGCGTTTGTTGCAGACACAAAATCAAACCTCCAGTGTAAGCAGAAGTTGCATCACATTGTTAATACTGCTCAGGCAGTGCTTAGAACGTCCACATCGAATGACAGCCTGCACGAAGTACAACAACCACTCGGCTCCACTGTTTGTGTTGGCTTTACCTTGGCATCTGGGTAAAGTCACACAGTCCCTGCTGAAAGGCGTCTCACTGTTGATCATTGTTCTCTGGGCAGCCCCGCCATGTCGTGTCATGTTTAGATTGCTTCCCACATTCAGAAGAGTCATGCTATTGTTCTGAGAGACGTTAACATCTGAATGATTCTGCACGTTCATGGTTGAACATACTTACGCTGCAAGCTTTAAGTCTGGGCACAATGCAAAAGTATGCAAATGAGCGTGTAAGTTAGCTGCGGCGAGATACAGCAAGTCAAAAGAGTTTTTTTAAATCACTGTGGCAGCACTTGAGTTTGTGTCACTCAGTAACATTATGAAACTGGCCATCGCAAGCTTAAAAGAATTAAAGGATACTATCTGGATTTTTTCTCCTAAGAACCAATGTATAACCTCATACAAAAGAAATCCCTCTCAATCATCACCTGTGACCACTAGAAGTGTGTGGGGTGTATTTGTCTGCAGAGACTCTGAACTGAAGTTTGTGCCTTTATACAAAGGTAGTCACCAGGAACCAGATCGTAAGTTGCACACATCTTAGAAAATTTTTGCACTGTACATCTCTGCAAACCACAGGTATGTTACATTCTTAGGTCAACTGGGTGTTGTATCAACTTTCTAAAGTGATATAGTATATGAGCTGATTGTCATCCAGGAGGCGGAGGGGATGGTGGATGGCGTGACACCTCAGCGAGACGCTCGGCAAGCTGCAGGCCACTGTTCAACACCAACAAACAACAAAGCCAGTTGTGTCTTAGCCAGTCATCACTGTGTTTCCAGCATCTTTTTTGTCACCAAATATGGGTGTTTTTTAGCGACCTGTTGCTGCATTTACAGCCAGGATAACTCCACCAAAAGTGGATGTTTATTAATCAAGACATCACTGTGTTTCCAGCCGGGATAGTGCGACAAAAAGTGATTGTTTTAAAAGATACATTTCCAGTCAGGGTAGTGACATGAAGAACAGTTGTTTTTTTATTAAGGCATCGCTGCGTTTCCTGCCAGGACAGTGCCACCAAAAGTTGTTTTTGACTGAGACATGGCTGCATTTCTAGCGGGGATAGTGCCACAAAAAGTAGTTGATTTTACAGTGACATCACTGCATTTCCAGTCAGGATAGTGCCATGAGGAGCAGTCGTATTTTATCAAAACATCGCTGCGTTTCATGCCAGGATAGTGCCACCAAAATGGTTGTTTTTTTATTAAGACATGGCTGCATTTCTAGCGGACATAGTGCCACAAAAAGTAGTTGGTTTTACAGCAATATCGTTGCATTTCCAGTCAGGACAGTGCCATGAAGAGCAGTCACATTTTATCAAAACATCGATGCATTTCCTGCCAGGACAGTGCCACCAAAAGTGGATGTTTTTCACTGAGACATGGCTGCATTTCTAGTGGGGATAGTTCCATGAAGAGCAGTTGTTTTTAAAGAGACATTGCTGCATTTCCGGTCAGGACAGTGCCATGAGGAGCAGTTATGCTTTATCAAAACATTGCTGCATTTCCTGCTGGGATAGCGCCATAAAAAGCAGCTGTTTTTAACCAAGTCATTGCTGCGCTTCCTGCTGGGATCGTACTCACAAAAAACTGGGTATTCTAAGCCAAAGTATGATCTTTTCCTAACCATAATCCAGTGTTTTTGTGCCTAAACCTAACCACTTGTTCATCACAACATTGTTGAAACATAAAGAAACGTATTTGCTACATAAGAACATACAAATGTAATGCAACAGTGGTTTGCAGAAATATACAATGCCAACATGTATTCTGGCAATTGGGTTAAGTATCAGAAAGCACAGGGAAAAAAATGCAAATATAGTGAGGCGAAACGCCAAGCAGACAAAGCTCGTTCCAAAGCCAGACTGAATCTGGGGTTGGCTTTAAATTTGACTTCTGATGGCAACACTGTTCACAGTAACCAACAATTCCAGCATAGTATACCTTTAAGATTTATCCTGAATTACAGTATGCATGGGTAAAACCATGTTAAATGGCGTACTATATGGTGTACTGTTCCTTTTGCAATTCGCTGTTACACCCATGTGGACGTTCTGCAGACCAAAACTCTTCTGTGGATCAATACATGATCTGAATGTAAGATCATGAGTGTGCAGCAGCAGCAGAAAACAAAATAAGTTATCTGGCTCGAGTCGAGCTTCAACTGTTGGTCCCCCGCCAGAAGACAGGTTTTCTCATTGCTGGAGAACTGATCTGGCAGCCTGCATATCTGCACACGCATAACACATACACAGACATAACACACAAACACACTCTGTCCTCTTGCATCTGTCCCTGGGGGTTTGTTGTAAGCAATAGCCGACAAGAGCGCTTCCCTTATCTGGACGGCCACTACAGGAAAATCCCAGGATATGGCCTCTCCCAACCCGTCCGTTCAGTCCTGTCACGCAACTTCTTTAAGGAGGGAAGGGGCCCCTGAACACTCCCCCTCAAACACAGACACATACAGTAGACACTCCCCACCCTTCAGCTAGAACTCACACAGTGTTTACACAAACACTAAGACCTGCACAGCCTGACAATCACATGTCTACACCACACTAAGCTGCAGGTCTGACACACAATGCGATCCGTGCATACAATCACTGAGTGCAGCCAGTCCAGGATAGAAACCATCCGATGGACACTTCAAGTCCAAATCTGGATTACCAGCACTTTTTTTTTCTTAAATTCAGTGTTAGCGTGAGTAAGTGGGCCTCATTGTGGTCATCTGTTTGTTTTCATTCTACTTTTCATCCCCAGTGGTGGACTCCGCATCGCATTCTCCCTCCCCTTCTTTTTCCGCTGCGAACAGCTCGACACTTAATGGCGCAGCAGAGTTGTTCATGTGCACTTTCAGTTCTCCGTGCGGCTGCAGGAGAAACATGTTTGATGATTGTTGGCCAGACGTTGACCAGAAGTTGGAAAGGCATTCCTGTAAGTTTGTGGGAGGCAGCAAGGAAGAAAACACAGATTCCCACCAACATCAAACATACACACTGCGCTCACAGAGCAGGAGAGGGGTTTTCACATGCCTCCAAAATATTGTTGCACCATAATTTTTTCGATACTGTTTGATTGATATCATTAGATGGTATGTGATGGTGGGAATGGACACTTAAAGGCTCAATCCCAATACATCACTTCAACTTACCACTTTCCACCACTTTCCCTTACCCCTCCATTTTGCGCGTTCATGTTTACAGGTAGGATGTCCGGATTTTTGTTAGGATAAAGGGATAGGGCAAAGTGGCCCTTCAAAAAGACATTTTTTCAGAGGCACACTCCCAGCATCATGAGAAATAATCAAGGAGATGGCTGCACAGTCAACATAAGAAACCCACAATCTTTGTTAATAAAGATTTTAAAAATTACAATAATCAACGTAATATTTTAGTTTAATTTTGTTTCAATTTATTTTGGTCCTTTTCTTTATCACAAGCATAACATAAAAAATTCTAGGCCATGTTTACATGAAAACAATCTGCTGAAAACGGAAACGTTTCTCATTTTCTTTTTGAAAAAAGTTCCGCGTTCAGGCGACAACATTTTGCTAACAATCACTGTGCACACGGATCCGCAAAAATGACCAAAAACGCTATAGTACACATGCCAGGACAGTAGTTGGCGGTGTGACTTCGCAATGAAACAATACAAAATGGCAACCGCACAAACATTTGTCTAGACGGACGACGAGGTCGAGTTGCTTCAGTAAATCTACACTTTGCTGGAAAAGCGTTGATAATTTCAACAGGGTGAGCAGCACAAGCAGAGCTCAGGAGTCTGCCATTGTTGTTGTGATGGTCAACTTTCTCGCGCATGCCTAGTGACTGGGACCGTAATGCGCATGTGCGAAAAGTCTCGTTTTTCAGAGGAACTGCATATTGCAGGTTTACATGACAACGGAGACGGTGCTGTTTCCAAAAAATTGCACTCTGGAACCTGTTTTCAAAACGTTGCGTTTTCAGGCACCCAAAACACAGCTGTCGTGTAAACGATCAGCCAAAACGCAACTAAAGTTTACTGTTTTCAGTTGAAATCGTTATCGTATAAATGGGACCCTAGTCTACTGCTGTGCTAGTAGCTAACTAGCTAGTTAGCTAACGTTACATTGTTTGTGCTGATTAGTGCACAAAAGTACCCTGGAAATCCAGAGTTCTCACTGGAGCACAATTTGAATTTGCTCAGCGAGTCACTCTGGCAATCAGTAAATTTGAATTTGCTCAGCGAGTCACTCTGGCAATCAGTAATGATGCTCATCACCCATGCCCTTGGAACCGAGCTGCACCAATCACATCGGTGTATCTGATATAGGCGGGCCAGAGGCGAGCTAAACAGATGACGACAGTGCTGCAACGACGAATAAGTCAGTAAACATTGCAAGATGGCTACGGATGAACACCAGTTGTTTGAAACGGCTTTGGCCGCTTGGTGCCGCCCCTCGAGTTGAGCCATTTGCATTACTCATAGCCAGACCCTAAATCTTTCTAGATTTGGGTCTGGATTTCTAGGCTAGCACAAAAGTGCTGTATTCTAATATATTTCCATTTCGCATTCCCCCTTTTCTGGCATATACCACCTTGAATTT
This sequence comes from Epinephelus moara, assembly GCF_006386435.1. NCBI lineage: Eukaryota > Metazoa > Chordata > Actinopteri > Perciformes > Serranidae > Epinephelus > Epinephelus moara. The sequence goes on along the minus strand of NC_065512.1, from coordinate 9,310,340 downwards.
AACTTAAGTCCAAAAATGAAGTTGCTGTTATAGTTAAAGGAATGATTTACAGTTCAGCCTGGGATTTTCAAAGCACATCTGCAACACTACAAAGACGACTTAAGTACTAATTACCCGCTGAGTAGATCGACAGAAAATTTTCATAATCCAATTATCCTTGTTTCAGGTCATAAGAAACAGCTCGTATAAGACTAGAAAACATGACCACATCACACCAATCCTGGCTTCCCTACCCTGGTTATCTGTTGCTTTTAGAACTGAGTTTACTTTTATTGATGACTTACAAAGCCCTGACGGGCCTTGCTCCAAGTTATATAACAGATCTTTTATTGCCCTATGTTCCTTCTCGCACCTTGATATCGTCAGTTGCATCTTTTCTTGTTGTTCCAAGGTCGAGATTAATTCACAAAGGTGATATAGAGCCTTTGCAGTCAGAGCTCCATGACTTTTGAATGACCTGCCTGAGGTGATCAGAGCTGCAAACTCAGTCTCATCTTTTAAATAACTCCTGAAAACCTACTTGTTTAAAATGGCCTTTAGGGTGATTTTAACTGCTTTATTATAGTGTGTTTTACTCTGTTATGTGTGTTCTGTTTTTACTGCTGCTTATCTTGTGTTATTTGCTTTGTCTTTTATTCGGTTTTGTAAAGCACTTTGTAACTGTGTTTTAAAGGGCGCTATATAAATAAAGTTTATTATAATCATTATTTATGATGTGAAAATGACAAATGTTCTTTGATTACATTTCTTTATATAACTTTCTTTGTTTTATAGAAAGTCTCTGTTGTGGGACTTAACCCTACAACACACATGAAGGCCTTGACAGTAGTTAGTTTTCCCTTTGACATTTGCTAACTACAACACCAAGAGAGAAGAGTTACAAAAACGTCGTCACATTGGGAAATTTATGGCTCTTGGCGACAACAGCCCCAATTCCATATTTCACAGCGATGATCTCATTCAAAACATCCTGCAGTCGCCCTTAAAGCTTCTTCCAATACTGTCAAACTTTTTTTCAAGCCGAGGTGTAATGTGACACCAAGAGAGGTCACTTTTTTTAGCATCAAACTGTAGCTTCCTGTTTCAGGAAAAAAAAAGAGGCCATTATCGGATTTGTGAAATGCAGAGCATGCTTTTGATGCAAGATCCACTCCAGGCAAACATCCCTGTCACTCAGAGAATGAGGTAGCCTTTAAAGGATTTGACATCTTTTCATCATGGTGTAATTAAGTGAAATCCAAAGAACTTTGAGGAGCCGAGGAGGAGTTTCTTTGAGTATTCGGGGAAACAAGTTAAAGCAAAGGAAAACAAGTCAGAGTCTAAAATAGTGGCGGTAAAGCTTGAAGCACTGAAGAGTGAGAATAAAACACAGACATAACTGGCTTCAGTCTTATATTTAAAGCAGTGATCAAACAATGACAAGCAAAAAAGAAACTAAATCTTGAAATGCTTTAAGTTGAACTAAAAACACTACAGTCACTACTTTAAAGAATTTGCATGTGGCACTGAGTTAGGACACAGTGAAACTAAAGAGAGAAAAAGGAAATGCTGTCAGGGGCTGGAAGTCTGCCAGGTTCAGAGAGAGAATAAAGCATGCCAGCAATGCATAGGGGAATATTATCTTGATTTGAAAACATTTAGTTCCAGTAGATCCTGTACAGAGATCTGTGTTCTCACGCAGATGTGCAGGAAAGGGCAGTGCTTGCAACAACTCACAGCCAATGAGCTGGGTCACCCAGCCCACAGGTTCAACCTCCCATTAGTCTTTTGATTAATGTCCCCGTTTACTTCCATGGCTTTAGGGGAAGGAAACAGCCTCCTGTTTTTTCTTCACGATCAGACAAGAGTGTCATCTCAGCATGTCAAGGAAAGAAGGGAAGAGCAGCTCTGGACAGAAAACAGAGGTTTGCACAGGCTTATTATGGCTATGGAGCCACTATTGTGCTATTAAAGAAATATGTATTTACATAGCAAATTGTTGGATTTCAAAGTGTTTTTTGGAGTGTTTTTATTTGGAGGGGGACAGGGGATCTATGTGAAAGTACATTATTCCTGTTTTTTTTCCTCACACATTAAAATCACTTGTTTTTACAGAGACATCACTGCGTTTCCAGCCAGGATAGTGCCACGAAAAGCAATTGTTTTTTTACTGTGTCAAGACTGCACGTCCAGGCAGGATAGTGCCATTAAAAAGCAGTTGTTTTTTAGCCAAGATAATGTTGCGTTTCAAGCTGGTATAATGCCATGAAATGGTGTTTTTTACTGACACATCGCTGCGTTTCCAGCTGGGGTAGTCCCACGAAACGCAGTTATTTTTGTGACATGATTGCATTTCCAGCCAGGATAGTGCTATTAAAAAGGCGGCTAGCTTTTACCGATATATTACCGCATTTCCACCTGGTATAGTTCCAGAAAATGTTGGGGTTTTTTTGTTTTGTTTTGTTTTGTTTTGTTTTATAAAGCCAAGTTATCGCTGTATTTCCAGCCAGAATAATGCTACAAAAAGCATCTGTTTTCTACAGAGACACACTACCTTTCCATCCAGGAAATGCCATGAAAAGCAGTTGTCTTTTACTGAGACATCACTGCATTCCCAGCTGGTATAGTCCCACGAAATTTTGTTCGTTAGTGAGACATCACTGCATTTCCAGCCGGGATAGCGCCACCAAAAGCGTTTGTTTTTTATCGTGACATCACTGCATTTCGAGGCGGAATATGGCCACTAAAACAGCAGTTGTTTTTTACAGAGATATTGATGCTTTTCCAGGCTGGATTGTGCCACGAAAGCTTGTTTTTCACTGGGATATCACTGCGTTTCCAGCTGGGATAATGCCACGAAAAGCAGTTGTTTTTTTACTGTATCATGACTGCATTTCCAGACGGGATAGTGCCATTAAAAAAAGCGATTGGTTTTTACTGAGATAATGCTGCATTTCAAGCTGGTATACTGCTACGAAATGATGTTTTTTACCGATATATTACTGCATTTCCAGCCGGAATAATGCCATGAAAAGCAGTTGTTTTTTACTAAGACATCACTGCATTCCCAGCTGGTATAGTCCCACAAAATTTTGTTTGTTAGTGAGACATCACTGCATTTCCAGCTGGGATAGCGCCACCAAAAGCGGTTGTTTTTTATCGTGACATCACTGCATTTCCAGGCAGAAAAGGGCCATTAAAAAGCAGCTGTTTTTTACCTAGATATTGCTGCGTTTCCAGGCAGGATTGTGCCACGAAATCATGTTTTTCACTAGGATATCACTGTGTTTCCAGCTGGGATAGTGCCACAAAAAACAGTTGTTTTTTTAAAGATATCACTGAATTTCCACCGAGCATAGTGCCACAAAATTGTGGGGGGTTTTTAACCAAGATATCAGTGTTTCCAGCCAGGATAGTGCCACCAAAAGCAGTTGTTTTTTATCGTGATATCACTGCGTTTCCAGGCGGGATGGTGCCATTAAAAAAGGCGGTCGGTTTTTAATGAGATAATGCTGCGTTTCAAGCTGGTATAATGCCACGAAATTATGTTTTTTGCTGAGACATCACTGCGTTTCCAGCCAGGATAGTGCCATTAAAAAAGCAGTTGTTTTTTACTGGGATATCACTGCTTTTCCAGCTGGGATAGTGCCACCAAAAGAGGTTGTTTTTTATCATGACATCACTGTATTCCCAGCCAGTACCATCCCATAAAATTATGTTTTTTACTGAGACATCACTGCCTTTCTAGAGGGGACAATGCCGTGAAAAGCAGTTGTTTTTTACTGACATATTGCTGCGTGACCTGCCAGGATAATGCCACAAAAAATGGGTATTCTATGCCAAAATATGATCTTTTCTAAATCAAAACCAAGCAGTTTGTGTCCCTAAACTTAACCACACGTTAACCACAGTGTTGTTGAAGCGTGAGCGTAATAATTCTACTACATAATAATAAACAAATGTAACAGTGTTTGCAGAAATTAACAATGCCAACATTCATCCTTGCGATTCAGTTGTGTTTACGGGCCCTTGTGCCAGCCCTTTAGTGCAGGTTTATAAAGGTTTGTGTGCTGCAGCACAGAACCCACAAGCAGGCCTTGATGATCAAAATAAACAGTGATTATATACCATTCAGGACACAATGTCTGTGTTGCTGCTGGTGGTGGTGGTAGTGAAGTCTGGGGGCATCTGTTTTTTTAATCAACACCCGCTCAACTATTTTTGGCTGTCTGGGCTCTTTATCTGCTTGACAAGTAATGTCATCGGTTTTGGAGCTGGGCAAAGACAGTAAAAAAAACAAAAAAAACAAAAGCAAAATTCAGGTCGCTGTGTTAGGCGTGCCTCACATATCATATCGCAAAAATGGTTCTTATCAGTCTCCAGGCAGTCATCAAAGCTCTCAGAGGGAAGGCATCGTGTAAGACAACAGCACAAATACCGACTTGGCCTTCTAAATATAGCCAACAGATAATGACAACTTGTATGTTGAAGCTGAGTATAAATGTTTGAAGTCTGGAAATATATGCAAATTATAATCAACACTAAAAGCTTACTCACACTCCTGAGTAAAACCACTGTTTATGTTTTCAAATTCCTTCTGAACCCTGACAGATTTTAATCAGGGCCCTTGAATAAGTGAAATAATACATCTTCTGTGTCTCTGATCCCCCAACCAAACTCTGAGTGGGACGACAGCTGATTTTGTTTCGGCGCATAAACAAACACGAGCATTTTTGGAAGACTCTAAATGTCACAGAAAGCGTTGGTGGGCGAGCTCGGCTCCAGCCAACAGGGAAGCAAAAAAAAAAAAAGGTTTGGGTATGAAGGGAGATGTAGCGCTGTGGTTTAAAAGCTGGAGGAGCGACTGAGAACAAACCTTCCAGAGAATGGAAATTGGACAAAAATGAAAACATGATTAAATCTGTCTCCCAGCGGTTGCCTGCATTCTCACGACATACTGAAAGGCGAGTCAAGAGTCAAGAGCCAACAGGCAACTTCTGTCACCCCAGTGAGATGTCCTCCTCTCACATATTATGATGCTGAGTTGACAGGTGAATTATGCTGAGGTTTTAAGGGCATGTATGAGTAAAACACACGTCTTAAAATAAAAGAAAAAAAAATACTCCTAATGAGACCATCAGGATTCAATAACAAACAAGACTGGGCTTCCCCGTACTGATACTCTCTCCTCTGAGCTGCAAACGTTTGCCAGGACTTAAAACGTTCTTCTTACCTCTTTATTCCTTCTGTTACACTTGTGTCATGTGTACGGGTTTGTGTGTACATGGTTCAGATATCCCAAATACCAAATTGTATCAAATTATAGCACATGATACGGTGTTACCACATCAACTATGATTGCTAACAGGCCCTGGATGTTTTCAATGAACTTGGAAAGCAAATCCACATTTTTCAGCAGCAGCGAGCCACAAGCCTTTCAAAATATCCAGCGCTGCCTCATAAAGTCACGCGATGAGGCGAACAGTCCAGCTCTCTCCAAAAGATCTGCCTTTTTCAAGGCAGCCATAAATAGCCTGTTTCATTATCAGGTCTTTAAATCTCACTCATATCCCCCAAAATTGCTTATGTTTGTTCTTTTCTCTAAAGCCTTTTCTTTTACCTCACAATTTATGGGATCATTATCTTAAATTCTAGGCATGCCCCGACTGCACACTCGTCGTAGGCTGATGTTTTGACTGGGATAACCTCTGAGAGGCAACCTCAGTGATCTCGTTTACACAGATAGCAAAGACTCTGTTAAGAAATCCATCACGTGTATAAAAACGTCATCTGTCTTAATGTTGTGCAAACTTATCTCATCCAACTTGATACGACTGAAACTGCGGCTGAGTTTAAGTTATTGAACTCTACAGAGTTTCCTACACAGAGGAAGTTTAGAGCTTATCGTACTACACAGCTGTTGCTGTGTGTGTATCTGGAAATGTGTGTTTACTTTCTCCATTTTCTCACAAGAGCTTATTTTGTGTGAAATGGTACAGCACTGCATGAATCCAGTTTTTTTAACTTAACGTTATGTGGAGGTCTTTAACACACTATTCAAACACTTCTAGAAGTTTGCATATATGTAAAATCTCTCTGCCACTGGCTCTGTCTTCATTCCTTCACTTTTATTTCTGTTTGGGACATACAAAGTGTTAATGAAGCTATACTGCAGTGATGGCGTCCTGAGCAGAGAATGAAGTCACGCTCCCTCTGTGTGTGTGCTGTAATATGAGCTTCTCTGTGGGTTATTGTGGTGTGCCGGTCTGGGCGCATGTGCATGTTAGTGCATTTTCTGTATCCCATTGACTAGCTCATAGCTGCAGCTTTGCACAGTGCCCATACTCATATCAGGACGCTGTTGTAGAGGAGGCGTAGTGCCCACCCTCCAGTTCCCCCTGGTTAACACCGTGACCTCTGTCAGGACTGTTACTGTTGTTTAGCACTGTTTGTGGAGTTAGCACCGTTAGCTGCTAGCAGCCAGCTCAGGCACCTCCTCTGTGTGTAAATGATGTGATATTATATCAGTGCTTTTGACAATGGTACAATATTTGCTGAGATCACAAAGTCTGCCACGATATGATTTTGTTTGGTGACACAGATGACGATATGTATGTCAATGTTTTTACTGCACACTGATAATGTTGATTATTGATTCAATATATAAATCCAGATTAGGGATGTCAGTTTCGGTTTATTTTGCTTTCGAAAACCCGACACTTAACGTGTAACTAAAAGGTTAATTATTATGAATGAAATGATTCATGAATTGATGATGTATTTCACGCCAAATGAAAATGGCGTGAAATACAGGAGGCCTTTTCTTTTAGTCTGGCGCTCCACTGACTCAGTAAGCATTAGCGCAGCATTTCAATAATGGATTAATGAGCGCTAAAGTTTTGTGTTGTAAATGTCTAGCCTTTATCTCATTTTCCGTTGGCTTTGCTGACAAACAGACAGCTCGCTGCGTTAACATGTAAAAACATGATGTTCACAGCCCACCCTCCGGTCTCCCCTGGTTGCCCCTCTACAGCACACCACCCAGCTCGGGCAGGAGCTAGCTTACGGCGCTGCTCATACAGCACTTATCACTGGTAGCTGGATGGTGGCCACCCTCCTGTCTCCCCAAAGGTTACATCCATAAAAGTAAGTGGCTTACATTCTTCCCCTTTAGCGCTGTTAACTATGTTAGCACCACAAATCATGCTAACGGTGCTAACAGTGTTAACAATGCTAAAGGACGTTTGTGGCTAAAATTGAGCCAAAGCAACCTGGGGGGAGACCAGGGGATAGGCACTTTGTTTCCACTGCAACGCTGTCAGGTCAAGATGGCGTTACTAGCGGTAATCGCCAAATGAGCAGCACCACTAACTAGCTTCCGCCAGACCTGTTTGGTGCGCAGTAACAAACTAATAATCGGTTAACCTTTGACATCCCTAATCCAAATTAATGCAACGTTACATGTCCAGACAACTCATATGCTCTGAAACTTTTAGCATGTGAATGTTTGTTGCCACATAAAAGAGAAGCACACACTCACCGATTAACACACAGTGAGTTGCACTCATGCTCACAGTGCACTTCCTGTAAAACAATTAAATTCACTATATTAGAAAACGCATGGTCTCACCCACATATCTGTACGGGGCCATCTGTACCAGCTACAACAACAGAAGGCAACATAAGATACAAAGTTTTCCACACCACATGCCACCATTCATCTTCCTGTCTTTCCAGATCTTTTTAGATTAGTTTAATCTTAGCTATTGCTATTGCTATTAGTGCTCATTAATCATTCCTGTAGCAGCCCCCATAATTCTCCACCGACAGACAAATGAAGTGTTGAAAAACAAAGAAATCTTTGTGAAACTTAAAACCAGGACCCTCAATCACTTTTATGCTTATTTACACAACACTAGTATTATCAAATGACCTCTTTGTTTGATGAAATACAGTCAGTAATCTGCGGCGAGGTTACACTGAACAGAGAGTATACATGCAAGATTTAGGATTATTATTGTTTCTGTCGTGAGAGTCGTGAGAGCAGCTGCAACAAAACAACAATAATCTTGCAATAAGTCTGATTTATGATCATGCGTCAGGGAAATCAACACCCTGGTTAAAATACAGAGAGAGTAACCTGTCTTACAAAGCATGACACTGAAGCTCTTTGACTTTATATTGGAAGTAGACAAACAAAACAGTGAGATACTCGATGCTGCAATCTAATATCCCTCCTGATAATGAACAACACACTTTTTTGGCTTCTATTGTGCACTTATCAAACCGGCATGTCACATAAGGAGAAAGTTGGCACGGCTAACGCTGTTTATCATTGCAGACATATCACATGTCAGGCCCGTGCCAGTGCCAACAGGTAAAGAATGAGACAGCGTGTTTGTCTATAAGAATGCGTTTGATGCCAGTAAAAGCATTCAGGGGCGTTTGGTTTTACTCCACACCCTCCATACAGGAGACAGGGGTTGGGAATGTTAACATGGGAAGACTTTTGTGGGTTAATCCCTGTTACTGTTAGCAGAGAGGCTCCAGTCTGCAGTGCAGCTACAGTTTACTGCTAAACCATAAAATTATGCACAGTTACATTACATAACTAGCAGTTAAGTTGCCTTTCTCTTGGTCTTTCTCACACATGGAGTCCTCCCTTGTCTTAGTTTCTTCAAGAAGTGAAAATGTGAAATGATCATCACTGACTTAATGAAGAACTGTGGTCACCGAAACCAGACACGGTCTCGTCCCATGACCTTTTAACCCAGGTCAGGAGGAGTGTAATGAGGAAGGGTTGGCTAATTGTCTGTTGACCCAGATTTAACCCACATTACTAGCTGCGGTTACATGGACAAATTGTTCTTCATCTTACCGATGTCATTCCGATGAGATATCCCAATTTAACAGTTTACACGACACTAAATAAAGTCATCAGATTAGATGTGTTTATAAGCCCCAGAGCATCAAATCATGAATATAACATTTTTGACTTGTGCAAAATTGATTTGCTTGCTGTCAAGTGTCAAATATGTCGGAAATATAACAGTTAAAGGAGGTTTTTTCCAGCCTCATAGAGAAAATTCAATTCATTCAATACATACAGTATAGAGGAAGAAGTGGTTCCACCTGTTAATATAATTTAAACAGGATTTATATTTGTGAGTCAGACCCTACACCATAGCCTTCGCACGTGGCCTTCGCTGTTGTGAGCATTTATACATGTGCGGTGGTGTGTCTGTGTCGCTCTGCAGTTACACCTCCAAAACACTTGTTGGCAGCAGGGTCTCTGTGAAGTGCTGTAAATTTAAGTTGATTCAAAACACACATTAATCACACATTAAACATGGCTTATTAGAGACAATTTCGAACACAAGTACACAAATCAGCTTCACTATAACTCGCAGCATTCACAGACAAACACTTGTCTTTATCTGGACACATTTTCCCCACAGATACAACATGCTAACATTATTAGCACAAGCCTATGGCATTTGACATTGTATAAATTAGCCTAGCAGCTAGCAATCTTTTCCTCCTCTCATAT
>NC_065512.1:9253761-9300648 GCF_006386435.1 Epinephelus moara | reverse complement strand
ATGCTAACGTTATTAGCACAAGCCTATGGCATTTTACATTGTATACATTAGCCTAGCTATGAGCGTAGATTTCCTCTGCTCATATGAAGCCAGGATAAATCACACACTTAAAATGCTATTTTTGTTTAGGCTTTATTGTCTTCACAATGTATTGTTTCTTGTGAAATTAAAGTAAATAAAAGCTTTGTTTCCACTGAGGGAAATGGTTTCAGCTTACAAAAATAGGACTTCTGCGTTGCTGCAACGTGTAGTTACATTTCTAGGGAGGTGCTCGTCCAGCTACGGCATAGTCTCTATGTCGACGCAGTAGTTGTTACTTACTTATTTACTTACTATTAGTGTAACCTAGGTTATTTTCTGTAGCTACAAATTACAGATGTCCCCTACGTGAATTTGCGATTTCTAGGATAGCGAAGGCATGACCCGCCCTACACTCCCTCTAATTGGCTAGTATTGGTTGCCTTCATTGATTTGATTGGTAAGGTTTAGGCAAAACAAATAAGACTGGGTAAGAATGTCAAGGTAAGTGAGTTGGAGGCAGAGTAGGGGCAGATCATGCCTTCCCTATCCTAGGAAACACAAATTCAGATCTCCTCAACACCTCACATACATTGTTAGACTCTACAATTTACAGATTTTCCCTAAACCTCTCATATGCAGGCTGATGCTTCTGGTAGTGACAAAAAATTATGTCCAACAACTCAGCACCACAGCCTGTAACATAACATGAGGCTACTGTTTGAAAATCAAAGCAAACATTAATTGAAGAGCACTCACATAGGAATGTAGGACTATCAAAGATCTGATAACTTTTGAAATTATGAATGATTCGTTGTCAAAATCAGCAAAGGGGGTGTATAGAAACAGCTGTTGCAGCTACAGCAACTTTAGGTGCTACATCACCTAATGTTACCCCCACATCCATTCTTTCCACATGTGCAGAAGGAATATATTTAACCCAACCAGAGAGAACCAATCAAGCATTTGCATGGTTATTAGGTGCTAAAATGTTCCAATTGAACACATTACACCACCCCTCTCAGCCTGACTGCAAATGCCCTCCAACTGGGCTCCTCTGATTGAGGTGGTTACATAAGTGAATTTTACTCTGTTTGGGCTATTGTTCTGATTGTAAGTGGAAAATTAGGGCCCATGTAAACGCACCCGGTGTGTCAGCAATCAGAGGCAACCTTCCCATACACATCAATCATAATGCAACTACAGATATAGTCCACTGATTTACATTTTCACGAGCCCTGTTAGGGGGCCCACAGGACAGAGTAGTAAAACCAAAGCAGCAGAGGCCTTTTTAATGCTTGGTGTGGGTCAGGCTTCAAAAACACTGGGTCCTACATTTCCCAAACTGTTACCATCAATAGCTTCTATTCACTGCCAGGAAAACGCCAACAGCTTTGTTACTCCATGTTCCCAGTTAGTAACTAAAATGTTCTGTTGAAGCTGAGATCATTTTATTAGACTTGACAAACTCCAGAGCCACAGAAGGCATCCTACTGCAGGCTGTGCAGCGCTCCTTATGACTGGTAAACCGACCTTCATGTGTAACATTGGCGAGGCGGTAATGTGAATAAAGTGCAGCCCATATTCTGATGTGATTATGCAGCAAGCACGATGTGCAGAACTCAAATGTGAGAGTCATGAGAGGGCCTGTGAACACACTGAACCAGCCATGACTCTTCATCAGTTTTCACATGGTGAACGTAAACATACCAAAGATGCTCTGTGAATGACATCCTTCAAACTTGTCTCATCCATTGTTTTCTCATCTTTTAAACGCTCTTAAGACTACAACAAACTTCCTGTTCTTCCAGCTAACAGCTATTTACTGAGCGGTGTGTCTTTCTGTCAGAAAACAATGAATACTCTGAAGTGGAGGCCCAATAACCCACAGACTGGCAGGCTCCAAGCACCGATAAGTACCAGCAGATGATCCTGTAAACAACTCCTTTCACCCAGATGAACCTGTCTGATTATTAGCCAGAACTAGATTATATTGTGTGTCTACACAACCAATGATTAACAGGCTGTTTAATCAATAACTAAGGTCAAAGATTATAACTTAGTAACTGCTAAGGCAGCAGAATGATCGACACAGATCTACAGTGACAAAGCAGCAGTATTTACAGGGTGATGGGTTGCACATGGGCTGTGTGATGTGACATGTGATTTTGATCCTGCCCTCCGCTGCTACAGGGCACAGACCGTCTTTTCAGTGTGCCTGATTACTGCTGTTGTCAAATGAGCTGAGGGAGAGGGGTGAGGAAAGAAAACAGTGTCAGGGGAACGAGCAAAGGCGTAAACACTGAGAGATTGCAGGGACATATCTGCGTGTACGAGGCTGCAAAACAACAAAAATAAAAACGAAAGATGATCAAATTCTCCATGAATATGACTAAGGTTCAGTGTTCTACAAAGAACCACTGGATATTTCAAATGTGCATTTGTAGACTTTCCCACAGTTTTAAAGTTTATTTGTGGTCAAAACGCCAGACTCGGTCAGCTGGAGAGCAGCAATGCGTTCACAACCAAAACTGATAAGACAAAACAGCTGCTCTTAAAGGACTCTTAAATCAGCACACAATTTCATCTTTTCATGAGGAAAACAAAGACACATTTTTAGGGAGGGAATTTTCAAAAGGCTGCTGGCAACCCAATCACTACAAAAAATGTTGGCATTGTAGGATTCTGCAAACCATGGATATGTTACAATTAGGGCTGGGCGATAAAGTGATCTCGAAACGGGATCGCAATAAAATGTATGTCGATGACAATGATAAACTGTAGTCATTTTTAGACCCAGATAGATCCAAACAGCGTGTCAGGCAGCAGACGTTAACAGACAGCTGTCAGTCAATCTGCAGTGTTGGGGATGTGCATCACTATATACGCCCATTTTTCACTGCAAAGTTTGTGCTGAGGTGAGGAGAAATAGAAAGTAGCGTAGCGATAACGAGAAGAGGGGAAAATGAGTGGAAGTGAGGAAGCTGAAGAAGAGCTTGCATTATCCTAAAAAACGGACGAAATTGTGGATGTAAAAGGTTTCACAACGTCAATAATTTGGAAGTGGTTCGGCTACTTGAAAGGTGACGACGCACCGACACAGACAGTCCGCAAAATATGTCGTTGATTGGTCCCAACCACCGCGACTACACTAAGAGCATGAAAACCCAGGCCCAAATTGCAGTCCAACAACAGGTGTTGCTTGCACATCTGGCGCGAGCAGGGCGGCACCAAAACAGCCATCAATAGCAATCAGAAAGGAGCAGAGATATAACAGATGCAGTGTCATACTTTCTAGCCCATGAGCACCGTGGAGAAAGACAGGTTCAAGAAATTAAAGTGCTAGACTGCAGGTACGAGCTCTTAGGAAGGAAATATTTTTCTCAAACAGTGGTCTGCAGCTTTGCATTTGTCTCGCCTAGATGTCACGCCATCCACCATCCCCTCAACCGCCCAATGACAAAGTCAGCTCATGTACAACATTCCTTTAGAAACACTGATATGCTACATATGAAATGTGCAAATATAATGTATTTGTGGTTTGCAGAAATGTACAACGCCAACATTTTCTTCAGTTGACTGAGCTGCTGCCTGAGAGTGGATCTTAGTTCATTCAGTGCTGCAGAGAGAAACAGTTTCACTTCTGTTTCCTGTGGTTGTTTGTGTCAGCAACTGTCATTTGGTGCAGGGGAATTTTTCAGTTGACCCTAGAGTTTTGTAGGTGAAAATCAGGACAGCCGGAAAAGAATGGGAGCTAAATGAGGTGGAACAGGATCTTAGACCACATGCATAACACACACACACACAGACACACAGAGACACACACAGACACACACACACACACACACACACACACACATTGTACTCTTTTACATTGGCATCATTTGAATTGCTCGGGGTACAGACTGAAATTTCAACAAGAATTTCAACTTCAGATATTACATTCAGTCTCCCACTTTAATTTTCACTCCCTTGCCAGTACTTGTCTGGCGGGGTGTGCGGTACACACATTCTCCTGCATGCTCCTTGTTTATGAACATGAGTTCATGTGTGAGCAATGGCATGAGCATGGTTTTAGTGTTTAAGCATCAATACAATATCTGGCACAAGGTGTTTGATAGGAGCTTGACATGACTCCACTGATACTCCACATGCTCTGTCTGTCCGTATATAAATACAGTGGAGTAAAACCATGTAGAACCTGCCTTGCACGGACAACTAGCAAACCATTAATTTGAATGCGTGACAAATTCTGTAGCTGAAAGGGTACTGTACCTTTAAGGGCTGTAACAGTTCTTGTAAATGTACCAAACATCATGTTCAGGTGCACACAGCCACACACAGAACACAAGTGCAAGATGAGTTCCACCTGAAAACTTTAAGCCATACACCGTTAGCAACATGTGCTAAGGTTACCATGACAAGCTGATTGGCATGAGTCTATTGCGAGTGAATTAAATGGCAGAACTGGAAGGGCCGACTGCGGGTTCGCGGTCAGCTAAAACAGCAACGGAGAAAAGAGCTGCGTGTAAGACAAGGACAGTGTGTTAGCTACCGTTATAAGGTGTGTAAATGGACACAGATCCAACACGCACATTCAAAGGCATCACCCACATGTGCCAATAATTGGGATGATAAATGTTTGGGTCCTTTGAATGTATAAGTTGTATTCTTACTATTCTATGTATTTTGTATTTTCAATTTCATACCATAAGATAGAGCGGAGCAATTAATCAAAAATGAATCGAACGTAAACTTGCCCATGTCGGTAATTTCTGGGGGGTTTTCTCCTCTTAATACTTTCCCCATTGTGCGTGTTCATGTACTGTCCCTTTAAAAACGTACTACTGTGTGTGTGTGTGTGTGTGTGTGTAGTCACGTGACACTGCCCTATCCAGTCCGCTACCTGGAAGCAACATGGAGGAGGACTCAAACACCGCGCCGACTTAGCAACTTGAGCAGCTTGTACCAGAGAGAAATGACGTGTCTGTACATGTTTGTTCTGTATTCATACAGTGTAATAATAAATGTCTGAAATGTCCCTTGCTTGTACAATGGAGACAGCTTACTACAGTTGCCAGTGGGCAAAATGTTACCTCAGTCCCCAACAAGAGGGTTGTGTCCAACTTTGGCAATTGCACTACTGTCTATTCAGGATAAATGAAAAGAAATGTATCCTTGTGCATTTTTGTTTCTGCTGTACTGAACTCACACTGAACCGTGACTCGCCAACAAGGGTACGAACCAAATCATGACCTCTGTGTACCCTCACACCCCTTGTACCTTCTCTCTTCATAAAATACATGCTGCACTTGGAGCAATGTAGAAATCTAAATTACATCTGAGTTATGATCTCTTGCATCTACCAGCTGCATGTCTCTGACACATCCAGGACACATCCTAAAAAAATATCTACCAATAAAAAAACAGATATACCACTGTAATTAAAGCAGGTAAACAAAACGGGGGAAAGTTTATCACATCATAAATGTCAAGTTGTAAAAGAAGGTGAGCAAAGCTTTTGGAAACTACTATTTAAATTGATTGCACAATGGCGCAACAGCAGCTCTTCGGCCTATCTCGCCTGCATAGCAAAGAAAAAGTAGGCAAAAGGGTGTGAGAACAAGCAGCGCTGGAATGTCACAACTCCTCTGACTGCATGAAACACTTCCATTCATACTGGATGTTCACACTGCAAACCACTGTGCTAATTACAGTCTGCAGCTACAAATGTTTTGATGTTTTGGGCTGTTTTAGGTTTTGCTTTCATGTCGTTCATCATGTCACTGGTGTAACACTGGGAGCTGTGTAAAAACTAGCTGTGTAATAACAGCCTGCACAGAAAACAATATAGAAGGACGGCTGCTGTAATGTACTAGCACTCTCTACAGAAATGAGTTAAAGCTGTGGTAGGCCGTTTAATTTGGGCGTCATTGTACAAAAATGCCACAATAAACATTGAGCTTACTGTAATTCAAGAGGTCTGAGAGAAAACTAGACTTCTGCACCTCCTCTTGGCTGTTTTCATGCTTTTGAAAATCTAGCCCGGGAGACAGGAGACTTAAGTCAATCACAGGTCATTTCAAAGAGAGGGCGTTTCTATTAGCTGTTCTACAAATGCAGATCCATTCCAGCGTTGGCATCAACTGCCTCCAAGGCACAGCAAACAAAAAAGGAAGATGGACTTATCAAAAACTGGGTCGAAAAGAGAGTTGAAAGTGTTTTAGAGATGGAGAAAAAATGTTGCTAACAGTTTAGCTTTCTGCTAACTAGAAATAAAGGCTCATGGCTGCAGCTTCATGTTCACATTTATGTAGCTAACATTAGCTAGAGCCTCGAATCACAGCGTGTCCTCCACCGCACTCCCCGCCGCATCAGACCACTTCACTGTTTAAAGAGCCGCAGTCAGCAGCTGCAGCAACCTGAATCATGCCAGCGCAAATCCCAGCTCCCTAACTCCTTACTGCAGGATTAGCAATCTATCTGTTGCTGCTGCTGCACTGGCCGAATTCGAGCCGCTACAGCCACCAACCAAATGTCCGTCTCCCAAGCTGCTGCCCACTCTGCTCCCTGAGAAGCAGTCCACAGCGGCGGGGAGTGAGGCGGAGGGACCGTGGGGTGGCTAGCTAACTGATTCAGGTCTCATTTGTGGTCTGATAAACAGGAGGAGAGCAGGGTAAGGAGAGGCTATGAGAATGTGCTGTGTGCAACTCAATGAAGTAAGATTAAATAAATCAATGCATGGGAAACACTGGGTTACTGTTTGAAGTGTGTGCACGTGCTCATGGTTGTCTGGTGGGAGGGGCTTAGGACAGAGAGGGAGAGCTGCTGGAGGAGAAGGTATTTTCAAATTCTGCCTATTTTGCCTTTTCCAGATTTCTGCTTACCCCAGCTTTGATGAAAAAGGAAAATTATATAAAGATGTCTAATCCTGATAATATCATGCTGCTGGAATACATTCTGTGCACATTTAGGCAACTACTCCACTGGCGAGCAAGCTCGTCACTAATCCATCCAAGCTTCAGCAGGGTTTCTATTGGCGAGGAGATTCAGTGCAACAGGTCCAACTACAAGATCACACAGGCAAAACAATGTACGGAAAATGTACTACAAAGCAACAGAGACAAGACACATAAATTCTAACAACATCAGCGAAGCCCGAGGCGACGGGGCGACTTACTCAGCAGCCCGTCTGCCAACACCTCGGCTAAAATGTCTGTTTAACTCAAAGAAAACTATCATCTGCGGGTGGTGGAGATGTTATATGTGTGACTCACATATAATTGACTCACACATGACTCATCATGTTTTCAAAGCCAGGGTGCCTTTGAGTTTAATCAATTTAAGTGTGGACTCCAATCTAAAAAATCATTTTTTTCACAGTGACTGTTGTAGGTAACAGAGAGGGTGGAGTAAGGTTACAAGTACTGAGGATGTGTTGTTTCCTAAAACCAGATTCCTGCATACTTCTCATTCCAGCCCTGGCTGTCACAGTGCATTTGCCTATGTTGCTCTCAAATCAGTTCCAGTTTCAGCGACTGTCAGCGTCGGCTGCTACGTGACCCAGGCTGATTCTTACCTTTGAAGTAGCTCTTGACCCTCAGGTAACCCACACTGAGGCGAAGGACCGACAGTTTGTCCAGACGAGAGCGAACCTCCACGGGAAAGGGCAGGAGGTCTGTCAGCCTGTCTAGCTCCCCGTTCAGCCGATCCCGGTGGCGCTTTGAAGGGTTTGATTTAACAACTTCATTGCCATCACTGGCCTTCTTTCTGCGGAGGAACAAGAAAAACATATAGGTGGTTATTAAAGTGTTAAATATGCTGATAAAGAAAGCCTGTGATTAAGAGCTGATTCAGCTCAGGCCTGGCTAACCGGCCCTGCCAGAGCATGCCATCTGTTGCGGGGTGCATTGTGACACATGCCAATTAAACATGAGCCATAGTAACTTTGAGAATGCTGCAACAGTTTCAGACCTACTGAGAGAATAAAGACACAGCCGTGATGTGACTAATAAACACTGCAGGTCAGAGGAGTCAGCTGAACGTCAGCTTCCATGATGAGTGTTTGATACAGGAATGCAATCCAAGGCCCTGTAACAGCTGTCGTTATTAAATGCCTGCACAATAATCATTAGTTTATTCTAATTATGGAACAAGATCGTGAGATGGGTTGTAACACGTTATAAGTTTAAACTGTTCTCAACTACTATTTACTCCACTCCAGTATATTGTTGAGCCAGGAATCCACTTTTTACTTTAATAACTATCATCGTAACAAACTTTGCACTGCAAAGATGAACATATTTCCACAGATATCATTTGATATAAACTATAAATGGTCATCAAAAGAGGACAAAGGGAAGAAGAGAAGCCTGGATAATTCACTGCAAACCTCCAGGTGTTCATATGATGTCAAATGACATCACAACGTACCACCTGATAAAGCTAATAACTCATCAGAATTACACATACCACCAAAGCGACTGTCAACAGACTCTTATTTCACTGTTTGCACAATAAATGGAAACATACAGATAAATGTACATGACACAAAGCAGCAAGCTAATGTGCAGGAATGTTTAAATGCTCCTTGGCAACAGTCCAGTCCCAGTCCAGCTGCAGAGCCGGTTGTGTTGGCAGTGCCACAGAAATGATTAAATAAACAATCTGTTGTCGCTTATTTCTGTTCACTAATAATTGGCGCCTGTAAAACTGTAGTATAAAAAGCAATATCACACTTGAGGGCTGTGATTATCTTCAGCACTCCCTCTCATGTAATATTGCTTAATTGCAGTTTCGGAAGGTCACTTTTGAAATGTAATGAATTACAGATTACAAGTTACCCTGTTAAAAATTGTAATAATTAATTTAACTATTTTAATTACTTTATCAAAGTGGTGTCACCTCATAACCCCTTTGAAATTATTAACATTTTGATTAGTAACTGTAATTTAATTACATATATTTTCTTAGTAACTATAACAGAATACAGTTACATTTATTTTGTAATTTATTTTCGCAACTCTGTTACATGTAAAGGGGGGTTTATACTTGTGCAGCAAACCCTACGCCGTTGTGAGCATGTATACTTGTGTGCAAGTGTGTCTGTGTCACTCTACAGTTACGACTTGTGTGCAAGTGTGTCTGTGTCACTCTACAGTTACGCCTCCAAAACACTAGTCCGTGGCAGAGCTTTCTGTGAAGTGCTGTAAAGTTTAGTTGATTCAAAACACACATTAAACACACATTAAACATGGCTTAACAGCGACAGTTTCAAACACAAGTACACAAATCGACTTCACTATAACTCGCATCATTCACAGACAAACATTTGTCTTTATCTGGACACATTTTTCCCACAAATACAACATGCTAACGTTATTAGCACAAGCCTATGGCATTTTACATTGTATAAATTAGCTTAGCAACAAGCAGAGATTTCCTCTGCTCATATGAAGCCAGGATAAATCACACACAAGACTTAAAATGCTATTTTTGTGAAGGCTTACTGTCTTCAAAATGTATTGTTTCTTATCTGTGAAATTAAAGTAAATAAAACTGAGGGAAATGGTTTCAGCTTACAGAAACAGACAGGAGGTCTGGGTCACTGTACCTGTACTAGAGTACAGAATTCAGCACTTAAACTCTACCCATCACTGCAAGATCCTTATATAGCTTGGAACGATACAACAATGTCATGTTTCATCTTTTCAGGTTAGTTTGGCTCTCTATAATGAAAAGGTAGAAACTGCACTATGTTTCATTGACATGCGCAGAACCTTAGCAGATGATGCTGAACTGTGCTGCATGAAGCAAACTGACGTGATCAATTTTTTGACAACTGAAGCTATGTTTTTTTGTGTACAAGGGCCTATAAATGCTCCACAAAATTAGAAGTACAGCACTCTGACTCAGAGCCCTAGTCTTAGTCTTTGCAGTGGTGAACAGGACATCAATTTGACATTGAGCAACAGGAAACTGCACCCAATTTTGAACAGCAAAAAGATCCCATCCGCTGTCTATCTGTTCAAACACGAAAACAATACAGAGTGGGTTTTTTCTCAAGGACGCAATCTTCAGCCGAGTATAAACAGCACAGACACCAGCATGCAAAATATACAAAGTCACCACAAGTCATTTCATCAACTACTTGTGTAGTTTGTCAAAATGGAAACCTCTCTCTTTTTTTTTTTACCACGACAGCAGCTTTATTTGCTCCGCTTGACTTTCACTTTAAGGGCGACAAGATTTGAGACCACCCATGCTTGCTGGAGATACATGTCATTACTCACAAATCAGACACACATGCTATAATGGGAGCGAACCAAGTGCGAGTGAAAGGGCGCAACGGGGACGACACACAACACCACTGTTGTCATTCCTGCACTACACACCTGCTGAGGAAAAACACTTACAGCTTATATATGGAGGCTCAATCCTGCCAGGAAGAAAAGTAACGATAAAGGAAAGATAGGAGTGTAATAACAGTTATAATGCAGTAAACCAAAATTATGATAGTATAAAGATACTGTTCAGTCTAGTGAATGTCAAAATGCCTAGATCCCCAAATCAAAACTCAACATCTCTGCAAAAGCGCCAGCTGCCTGCAGCTTTGTTATCGCCTCCTCACCTCTGCCAGACCAGCTTCTTTTGTGCACAGCGGTGCAGTCGCATTGCGCAGGAGGAGTGTGGAGTCTAACGAGGTAACAAGGTTATTTACCTAATGAGATGAATGTGATGCTAATAAGCGTGAGCCAATCTGTTGTTTAGTTTAACCACGTCTAATCACTAAATCCTGACAAGTGCCAAACCCTCTGCCAAAAACATGTCTTTAATCTAAGTCCTGACAAAAGCGCCTCTGTGTGCCCCGTGAAAGCGAATAATATTATGGAATATAAATTATCAAGGCTAATTAACTTGATTGGTAACTGTTGTCATGGTCAGACCAAACATTTACTAGGCCACCATGCACATCAGGAGCGTGAGGCTGATAGTAAATTCTAGTCACAGTTTTTTATTATTAAAGAGTCTACAGCTGTTTAAACTGACGGAGATCCAGCTGACCACAGCAGGCTGACTATACAACAGTGATATTCAACTTGAGGCCCGTGGCCAACCAACCCTTTTGTAATTCACGATGAAAATAAACTGATACAAACTGAGATTTTTAGTTTTATAAATGCAAAAAACAGAGTGCACATACAAAATAGAGCCTGGTTATAAAAAAAGAGCTGGGAACCCTGATAAACGTGGCCACTGCCAAATGTGGGGATAACGTTACAGGACTGTAAACATATAGCCTGCAACTGCAGAGAGAGCAGAATATTTTTATATCTACCTTTGTGAATCCAGGGTTTATTTCGACTAATGCTGCACACAAATACCGGCATACACCGTATACCCTGGTGAAACTTCAGGTATACACTCAATCATTGCATCCCTCAGACAGCAGCAAGCAATGACAATCAAGACCTAGCAAGAATAAATCCTATTCATTTGATTTGATGAGGTTACACTAAGACCTTTGCTAGGGCTTACCAATATGGACTAAAATTCATATCTCAGTATTTTCAAGCTGCAAGTCAAAGCCACATTTGAGATGCACTTTTATAAACACTGTGATCAAAATAAAATGCAAGGACAGGGAATTTATACCCTGTTTGAAAATATACAGCTGCACAACATGTAAATGAAAAATTATACAAAATAAATAGCAGGGCTGTACGTTAACTTTTTGCACACAGCACTGAAGCTACAGAGGTTTAAAGGTTTGCAGCACAGGACACAAAACTATAACATGAGTATAAAAGTATCAAGTAGGCTTAAATCCATGTTGTCTGAAAACAATTAAAAAGTTGTTTTCCATGGCCTTTCAAATGAACCTCGTGCTGGAAAGTGATTAATCTTATTAATGCACAGAGCATCAACAGAGAGGCCGAGGGAGGGAAGAAGCGAGACACATTTTGTCCTCATTATATACGTCTTGTATATGAAATGTTTGTTAAACACATCTGTTGCCTGCATCTAGGCGCTGTTTCTGTTTCACAAAACGGACTACAACTACCAAGAAGAACGGTGATGCGCTACAATCTGCCTCACACACAAACCACAATTGCACGTGTGCTACTGCGTTAATTTAATCTCACAGACTGATTTGGCGTAGCACGTGCAACATATACCACTGGCACATTGTAGACTAATGAACAGACAGATTAAACAGAGGAGCAGCTCTGTGTCTCTCTGAGTGTTGCTGGAGAACTTGTGAATGTAACTTGACCCTATATCGATATAAACAGTGTTGTCTAAATCTATATCTTGCTTGAAATACATCGATATATTGTACACAGTAGTTATATGGCCCAGCCCTAATCCTGGCACTGTAAAATTATTATTGGTGGTGTTAATTTACACACACAGTGAACCGCTGGGTGTCAGCTAAGAATGCTCTGATTGAGAAACAGATGATTTTCAATACAAATGACTCACTGGTTGGAAAAAACATCTAGTAAGAGGTAAGGCGAGTAAATAAACAACCCTGAAATTGTGTTTTCATTGCCTGATCCGTCATGGTTGCGGTTCTTTAACTGTTGTTCAGGGTACGACTTCAGCTGCTGTCACTCAGGCAATTTGGAACAAAGATAAATTAAAGGAAAAAACCAACACAAGCCTCCAGATTTGCTTCAATGCTCCCAGCCAAGTCCACAGAACTCTATTCACAGTTCCTCCACAAGGTATTCCCTCTTTATACAACCTTTATTTAATCAGGTAATCTCATTGAGATCAAGATCTCTTTTGCACGAAAGACCAGAGTACAGCAGATAGAGAGAAAAACAAACATGGCCAGACATAACAAAAGAACTTACAGCATTAGAGACAATCACAGACTTCAAAATCTTCCATCCTTATTAAAGTTTTACGGAGTCTGTCGTCAGTCTGTACCCACTTTGAGACTTTATTCAAAATTTTGCCAGAAAAAAAAAAAAACTACGTGATGCCTCTTGTGACTAACAGACAAGTTTAGAAACCCTGGTTATGCAGCAGTTGCCTCCATAATCAGGCTGCTGGGGGTGGCAACCTGGGAGCTGGGTGGTTTGTTGGTGGATTAACAGAGTGGAGGATGAAGTTGTTGAAGGGTAAAGCTTCAAACGACAGAGTTTTTGAGTCATGCCAGGGGTTGGCAATAGGGCTGGGCGATATGAACAAAAATTCATATCTCACAGGGCTCGACAGTGCGAGCGTTTCACTCACATTTGCGACTAAAAATAGGTGTGTGCGAACTGTAAAAAATATTTAGGGGCACATGTGCGCATAAAAAAATCAGCCGAAACAGCCTATGTTTTTGTCAATAAAAAAATATGATAATCTAACCGCAAATGTTGGAGGAACTCCAGCCGCCTTCCCTCTTCCCTCTGGGCGGTTTTCCAAGCCACTGTCAGAACAATGAATATAAGTCCCACTGTCAGCAGCGTGGAAATAGTGTGGAGGAAGCGGCGGACCTACGGTGAAGCCTGCTCCGTTCTCCCCGCAGTTAGGGACCGTTCGCCACGGTACAGCTGCTGGGCAGGGTGGAAATAAAGCCCTTTTCACACAGAGCGCGCAAAGCGCAGACCTCCGCCGACGAACCCATTCATTGTGTATGTACTACTGCGGCGCAAGAGCGCACCGCTCTGCCGCCGAGCTGAGCGGCGCGCGAGAGGGCACATGCCGCGGCCACCTTCAGCCTGCGCTTGAATTGAAAAATTTTTAATTTCACTGCAACGCGCTGTGAGGACACCTCAGCGCGTCCAATAGGCTAGCAGAGAAGAGCCTGAAGTAGACACGGATGTGGTCACCATGGAGCTGTAGCTCCTGAACGAGCCTGTACTCCCCAAAATCCTGTCTTGCGCGCCTTGCTCTCCGCTTGCTCTGCACCCTACCCCGTGGTGGGCACCGCGAAAATCGCGCTCTGTGTGAAAGAGGCTTTAGTCAAAGTGTGGCGGAGACGAGGGACTGGAAAAAGCGGTGGACCTCCGAGGAAGCCTGCTCCGTTCTCCCCGCAGTTAGGGACCGTTCTCCATGGCCAGGCTGTCGGCTGGGTAGGAATAAGTCAAAGTGTGGCGGAGAAGAGGGACCGGGAAAAGCGGTGGACCTCCGGCGAAGCCTGCTCCGTTCTCCCCGCAGTTAGGGACCGTTCTCCACGGCCAGGCTGTCGGCTGGGTGGGAATAAGTCAAAGTGTGGCGGAGAAGAGGGACCGGGAAAAGCAGCAGACCTCCAGCGAAGCCTGCTCCGTTCTCCCCGCAGTTAGGGACCATTCGCCATGGTACTGCTGCTGGGCAGGGTGGAAATAAGTCCTGCAGAGTTTCAGAGGACCTGGAGAATGTTTCAGGATAGTAATAACATTATATAAGATAATCATATTGCAAAGATAATATATATATTAGATAATAACATTAAAGACAAAATTAAATTGCAATACTTTTTCAAAACTTGATGATTTTACCTTTCTGTACATTTTGTATACAAATTCATTAAATAATTTTGCTTGTAAATGTCTATTTGCATCACGTTTATTACGGAAAACACATTATTTGATCAATTTACATTGTGCCCCTGAAGTTCTTTGTGCGCTCCTTACTTTTTCAACTTAGGAGCACATGTGCTCCTTGGGAAAAAAAGTTAGCGTCAAGCCCTGTCTCAGTATTTACTGACTAGCAATACATGATATATATCTTTGTATTTTCTAAGAAACGGGCTACATGTTTTCAGTTGCAAGTCAAAGCCACATTTGAGATGTCACAAGCACTTTTATATAAAAATAAAAACGGTGATCAAAATAAATAAATAAAAATAAATAAAATGCAAAGACAGGGATTTTATTCCCATTTGAAAATATGCAGCTGCACAACAGTTACACCTCCAAAACACTAGTCGGTGGCTGAAGTGCTGTAAAGTTTAATTGATTCAAAACACACCTAAAACACACATTAAACATGGCTTAATAGAGACAATTTCAAACACAAGTACACAAATCAGCTTCACTATAACTCGCAGCATTCACAGACAAAACATTTGTCTTTTGCTTTTCCCCACAAATACAACATGCTAATGTTTTTAGCACAAGTCTATGGCATTTTACATTGTATAAATTAGCCTAGCAGCTAGCAAACTTTTCCTCTATATGAAGCCAGGGACATCAGCAACATTTGACAAAGGTAATGTAAGAAAATTCGGCTCCATTACAACTCACAAGGTTCACTGACAAAACAGCCGTCTCCTACTAAACCAAAACAAATATAACATGCTAACATTATTAGCACAAGCCTTTGGCATTTTACATTGTATAAA
This sequence comes from Epinephelus moara, assembly GCF_006386435.1. Taxonomy (NCBI): domain Eukaryota; kingdom Metazoa; phylum Chordata; class Actinopteri; order Perciformes; family Serranidae; genus Epinephelus; species Epinephelus moara. The sequence continues at coordinate 9,285,305 of NC_065512.1, read as the reverse complement.
TTAGCTTAGCGAATTGCAGCGATTTCCTCTCCTCATATGAAGCCAGGATAAATCACACACAAGACTTAAAATGCTATTTTTGTGGAGGCTTTGTTGTCTTCACTATTTATTGTTTCTTATCTGTGAAATTAAAGTAAATCAAAGCTTTGTTTCCACTGAGGGAAATGGTTTCAGCTTACAGAAATAGACAGGAGGTCTGCGTCACCACAATGTGTTGTTACATTTCTGGGGAGGTGCACGTCAGGCTACAGCTCTATAAAGTGTTGCTGGAGAACTTGTGTGAGTGAGTGGGGCGGAGCTATGCAGAGAGTGTGACAGAAAAAAAGATGCACACTGTTATGTGTCATATAACGCAACTTGACTCTATATCGATATAAACGCTGTTGCCTAAATTTATATCTTGCTTGAAAATATATCAATATATCGTACGTAGTCATTTTATTGCCCAGTCCTAGTTGGCAAGCTAGGGACTACCAGGACTTTGAGTCTTCATCTCCAAAATTGCAGCTGCAAGCTACTGGTAAGCTAAACTGTGTCGTCTCTGTCGTCTTTGTCTCCCAACCATAAGGAAAACCCTGAAGTTTATTCTGGCGTCATGTTGGTTAAAATGTTGGTGACATTCTTGTGTAAACAAATGCGCATGTAAACACAAAAGGTAAAATCAAGATCAGCAAAAGGATTGAGGTCATGTCTATGTATCTTACAATAAGCTGATAACGTGATTAGTTTAGGTGTACAAAATCACGTCACTGTGTATAACTGATGATCATTGCGCTGGACTGCATAGAGATGTGATCGTTATCAATGTGTTGCAAAGCCTTGTGGGTAACCTTTGAGATGTCCTCAAGCAGAAGTTTTCTCTGTAAATATTTCTCAGGAGGAACCAATCACAGATCTGCCACAGACTGGCCAAATCTAATCAGTTGAATCAGTTGGTTTCAGCCCTAAAACACAACGTCATCAACTTATCCAGGTCTATCACTACCAAAGCATATATGCAGTTTCAGGTTGCAAATTCCCTACCTAAATTCCTCCTAAATTTCTCTCTTTACCGAAACTCTGGTTAATGATAGGCTATAAAGTTTCCCTCTCTGCCACTAAACAGTCTGCAGGGAATGCAGCCTGAACTTGATTGCTGGCTTCAGACCCAAGCTGTACCTTCTCAGAAATGAAGCAGGACTGATCTCACTCTCAAGAAATGCCGAGTGCAGACAAAAGCCAGCATTCAGAACCATTTTTTCCACCTTGATTTGCTATGGATCACGGGGTTGAGCAGCAGACATCAGGATGTTCATTGTACGGGAGGCAGATGTTATACCTCATCCCTCGGTTTCTATTTCATTTCCTTATCTCAAGAGCGAAAGAGCGGAGATATGAACCCAGTCAACTCTGCCTCTGAGTCTAGGAGGCCCATGTTGCACTCAGTCTGCTGTAATGACACTGACACACATTTGTCTGCTCGGAGCAGGCGGAGCGTCTGCCAGATCCAGAGGAATGACTCAGTGGCTCAAAAGTAGGAAAAGCGTGCTTTCTATACACATGTTTGGCTGCTGGAAAACACAGACTGCAAATTTGGACGTAGGATAGTTTACAAAAGCAGGCCTTAGACTACAAAGAGCTTTCCAGACAGAGAGGTAAAAAATAGAAGAGAGAACTCACACAAAATAACATATGTTGCACATAAATGTACGAGAACAAAGATGATGAATGGGTTACAGCAACGGCAGTCCTGTTTAACAAGATCCTACAGAGCAGCGTTCTGAAATCAATCCAAACGTTAGGCTTTCTGTTATATATGCTCATGCTGAGACAGAAACCACCCTTGTTTACTCCACAGAAAGTGTGGTTAATGCAGCTCTCCGGTTGCATCATGCAGCACAAAACATAATTACGAAGCGGCATGAACAAATGCAAAAATCAGGCACAGATACGATCTGAAGAATCACTTTGCCAATAAGTTGCTAAATCCGCTGTGTCCAGAGGAGCTTGAGAGATATGCAGAGGCAGTAGCGTGACAAAGAAGTAATGTATTCAGCGATGTTCTGGAGAAACTACGGATGTGGAGAGTGTTTGAAACAGAAGTAGAGAATTGGATGCAGACATTTCTATAGATGTTGTACATGTTCTTTTTTGTTGTTTTTCAGTTGTGACTCTGGGGGGCACCGCTGGAATCCAGGAGGGAGCCAGCCACAAACTCTTCAGAGCTTTTTCGGAGTCTTTAGAAGTTTTAAGCACTGGCTTCAGGTCAGGTTTGCACCCAGAGCTCTTGGGCTGGGACTGGTTTGGGCTGAACGTTCTGGCTAAGCTGGTTGCTTCTATCTCAGTGTCACGCACCCACAGTGTTTCTTAACTGTTAGAGATACTGTTCGGACAGTATTCGCATCTGGGAAAAAAAAATCCCCATGTTCCCAGCCCAGGCTATTGTTTACATTACATCAACTTGGCAGACACTTCTGTACAAAGCAACACTTTTTACTACACCTACACACACCAGCAGCAACTTTGGTTTCTGTGTCTTCCTTTGGGGCATTTAAACATGTGGACAAGAATAGCCAGGGATCAAATATCCAGCTCAACCTGAGCAAGAGCTGCCTCATTTGTTTTGCCCTGCTCCACCAAGCAGATAGACATGATGATATGTAAGACTGAAAAACATTACAGCTTTCTAATTCATTTGGGTATGAACTGCTATGTGTCTAAGACGTCAGCCATTGAGATGTCTGCCTTCTCTCTAATATAATGGCAATAGATGCAAAAAATAAAATAAATGAAAAATTCAACAGCGATGTCTCTTTCCAGAAATCATGATCTGGTTACTGAAGATAATCCACAGACCTTGTTAAGAGTCGTTTCATGTAGGAACTATTTCTTTCTACCTTACTACACCCACAAACTGAGAGGCTCATGCTTGTGACTGTGCGGGATGTAAACATTAATGGCATCCTCTTTGACTGAGCTGTAAAGTTAGCTAGCTCTGTGGTGCTAAGTGAGTTAGCAGTAGATACATGCTTCCTTTTGTGCATTGTTAGCGAGTGTAGTTTAGGAAAAAAGTAAGTAGTAGTGCCCCCTTGTTTAGTGTCTAAAGGGCTGCTGGAAACGAAGCAACTGGTCGCTACAAAACACCCAACTTGGTGTCAAAGAGACACTAGGAACACAGTGACAGGTCACTACAAAACACCCAAGTTCGATGCCTAAAAGCCACTACAAACACAGTGACTGGTCGTAACAAAACACTCAAATTTGGTACCTAAAATCAACTGGAAACACAGCAACAGGTCGCTACAAAACACCCACATCCTGTGTCAAAAAGCCACTGGAAACTACAAAACACCCACATCCTGTGTCAAAAAGCCACTGGAAACACAGTGACAGGTCGCTACAAAACACCCACATCCTGTGTCAAAAAGCCACTGGAAACACAGTGACAGGTCACTACAAAACACCCACATCCTGTGTCAAAAAGCCACTGGAAACACAGTGACAAGTCACTACTAAACACCCAAGTCCTGTGCCTAAAAAGCCACTGGAAACACAGCGACTGGTCGCTACAAAACATTTATGTTCTATGCCTGAAAAGCAAGTGGAAACATAGTGACAGGTCGCTACAACACACCCATGTTTGGTGTCAAAAAGCCACTGGAAACACAGCAACAGGTTGCTACAAAACACCCAAATTTGGTGCCTAAAAAGCAGCTGGAAACACTGCGACAGGTCGCTACAAAACACCCACATTCAGTGCCTAAGAAGCAAATGGAAACACAGTGACAGGTCGCTACAAAACACCCACATTCGGTGCCTAAGAAGCAAATGGAAACACAGTAGCAGGTCGCTACAACACACCCAAATTTGGTGCCTAAAACTACATAAAACTGCTCACAACAAGGTCTGTAGATTATCTTGAGCAGCCAGAAAGACACTGCTGTTGAGTTTTGCAAATTATTAAGCACCACAAGCTGAGTGCTATCTAGTTATATTGGAGAGAAGGAAATATGACGAATGATATATGTATTTTTGATTTTGGGGTGAACTATCCCTTTAAGCTACACTGTCTGGTATTCTAAGACAGCTTTAACATACCCAATATTATTCCATAGCTAGCGGTGCACATAGGTTTCTTTCAAGTTGTGTCATAAATGGAGACATTTTTCCTGTAAGTGTGTCAAACAGGGCTAAAAACTCAAGTGTTTCACTAGTGTTTGTGAAGACTCCTCCTTGAAAAAGAAACAAAGGGCAAAGAACAAAGGGCAACTTTGTTACTGATCACCAGGAGTGTTTTGGTGTTCTGCCAAACCTCTTATCAGCACGTCTGCCTGTGTGCGTTTCTCACAATCCCTTTAGATTACTGTGCAAAAAAACATTTGCAGTGGTGAAGCATATTATCCCCTCTGATTAAGGATGCCATTGTTTGCTAAAATAAATGCACAGTCTCACTATTAAGCGTCCAATTTATAATCCACTTACTCAGTGTTAAGTACACATTAGCACTGCACTCTCTGGGGGGCTTTAATGAGCCCGATAAACTATAATTAACTAATATTTTCACAGAAACCTGTAGGAGTGTCGCTGCTGTTGAAAAACGATACTGTAATGGGCTGACAAAAGGACAAGGCAGGTCTCAAATTAATTTTCTGTGTTGGTAGTGTGTATAAAATTGAATGAATTCTTATTGTTTAGTTCCTACATGAATTTGGAAGACTACGGTTGGAGTAATGTGTTTTTGTGACAACATGATGGTTGTCAGTTTAAATCTTGTGAGTTTGAACATCCATTACATTCAAGTCCTTGCCGAACAAGTTCACACAATGCAAGTTAAGCCTATCGCCACCAGGAAAAGCTCTCTGTACTTCTCAGTGTGCTGGACTTTTGGTGTCGAGTGTCTGTGGTGACATTCCCACACAGGCACAGTGATGTGATGAGTTTTATGTCAACCATCCAGAGCATTAGATTATATTACATTTGTTCTGTCTTTTTCTTGTTGGCACTGCTTTTCATTTTGGTTTTTCAATGCTTACTGAACCAAAGTTCAATGCCAGGACAACGTCTAATGTCAAAATAAATGTGGTGTAGAATACTGATGACAGGTGACATGGATATTTTGTTGGTTTTAAGTTGTGTTGTTAAGTAACCAAAATCCACCGTCTTCAAAGCGTCTCACGCAAACATCCTCTTGACGTAGAATAACGACGTTTAATCACGAAGTATGGAAACCAAAACTCAAAACGTCATAATGTTAAAGGCCACACAACATGAACTTCTAACGTCCTTAGACATTTAAAATATCATTATGTCGATGTTTATTCCAATCAAAATTTTACGTCCGTCCAATGTAAGACTGCAACGTCTTCCTGATAACATACTAATATTCGGTGTCAGCTAGGATGGCAGACGATACTAAGAAATCCTAAGAAGCCTCCAAGAAAAATTGAGTAGATGCTCCAGATAAAAAAGTATCTTGGCATTCAGAGGGAAAAAAGACTTGTGGGGGGCCCCAGTAGTTAGACTAATAGAGCGTGCGCCCCTTTCTTGTCTATCTATACTATCTATGAAATTTTATCTTTAAAAAAAGGGGTGGGTGTGACGCAACTAGCTCACCTGTTGGCATATGTTAAAAGCATGCATTGATGTAATTACTCTAACTGCCAGAGGGGGGAGACAGAAGTTCTGCACTCAAGCTTTAAATGTTTCAACGCATGAGAACAACATTGCTTGCAAACTGAACAAAATGGTTGCTGTAAGAGTGGGAGAGTTAGTGCGTGGAATACATTACATTTTAATAATGTAGCAGGATGCATGGCAAAGGAGACTGGCAACGCACACAGAAGGCGTCCACGGTAATAAAACAGAGAATTAGGATGGCCAGATCTGCCGTGGAATGCCCCTGTGTAGTGACCACAGCTTTTTACAGTCAGGCTCAATGGTGCCTTTGTGCAGCTGAGCCCAGCTGGCTGTCCAGAAAACCTCAGTCCTCGCTGCACAGCCCCACATCTTCAGAAACACAGACGTCTGCTCACAGGCCACCTTTTTATTTTGGGATTTACACTGGGAACTGCCTATACCCGAGCTGCCAGATCACTATAAGCACACGTATCTGCTCTCTGTTGACTCACAGTGCATCTGTGTTTAACAGTATGATTTTAAAAAGCACCACAACATGTTTACAAATATTGCTTATGTAAACAAACCATTACATGGATTTAGTTTATCTATTTAGTTAGTCTGTTGTTAATCCCTGCATTAAAGACATGCCAGTCAATTTAAAAGTAATACTGGGACACTGTGGTTTGAATTGTGATGGAGGGCAGGGCCTAAGGTTTATATTTAGACCAAAAATGGTGCCTTTTTTTGCTCAAGTTTCATACTTGAGTCTCTTTTTAGCTATATTTTGGTCTCTACCACCACCTAAGAAAACCATCTGTCTTTATGTACATCCATTAGCAAGAATACTGTTGTAACCCTACCTATAATGAATTATTAGTCAGACTTCAGTCATAATTTTTGTGACCCAAGTGTAGGACTTGGGACTTGAGGACCACCTTTGTTAAAAAAGTCCCACAAAATACTGTAATGCAGTGGTCAGACAGGTGGTGGACTAAGTGAAAGCTGCTGAGTCAAAATAGTACTTGAGTTTGGGTACTGGAGTACTTGCTTTTAAATTACGTATGTATACAAAACGTAATGAGTTAACAAAAGTGTTTATACAAATGTAGTGGGGTCAAAAGAATACTCTGAATTTTAAATGTAGTGGAGTCAAAAAAAAAAAACAATGCTTGTTTAGTATCTAAAAGGCTGCTGGAAACACAGCGACGAATCACTATAACACACCCACGTTCAGTGCCTATAAAGCAGCTGGAAACACAGTGACAGGTCGCTACAAAACACCCACTCTGGTGTCAAAAAGACACCGGACACACAGCGATGGGTCACTACAAAACACCCAAGTTTGGCGCCAAAAAGACACTGGCAACAAAGTAACAGGGCACTACTAAACACACAAATTAGGTGCCTAAAAAGCAACTGCAAACACAGCGACAGGTAGCTACAACACACCCACATTCGGTACCTAAAAAGCAGCTGGAAACATTGCAACAGGTGCCTACAAAACGCCCATATTGGGTGTCAAAAAGCCACTGGAAACAGTGACAGGTCGTCACTACACACCCACGTTTAGCACCTGAAAAGCCACCGGATACACTGCAACGAGTCACTACAAAACACCCACGGTCAGTGTCAAAAAGCAACTGGAAACACAGCGACGAGTCACCACAAAACACACACGTTCAGTGTCAAAAAGCAACTGGAAACACAGCGACAGGGTGCTACAAAACACCCACATTCAGTGCTTAAAAAGCCACTGTAAACACAGTGACGAGTCACTACAAAACACACACGTTCGGTGTCAAAAAGAAACCGGAAACACAGCGACAGGGTGCTACAAAACACCCACATTCAGTGCTTAAAAAGCAACTGGAAACACAGCAACAGGGTGCTATAAAACACCTGCTTTGAATGCCTAAAAAGCCACTGGAAACACAGCGACTGGTCGCTATAAAACACCCACCTTTGATGCCTAAAGATATTTTTGATTTACCCTAATTTGTTTTTATATTACTATTGTCTATTTGGTTTTTTATCTTTTAGTAAAAGTCAGTCCTGACCTATTTTATTATTATTTTTGTTTTTGTTTTTTTGTTTTACTTTTTAGGTGGTTTTGTGTCATTGAAAATGTTTTAAAAACTCAAAAACAAACTTTAAGTCACGAAAATACTACTGATGTTAATGCATCAACAGTTCAACACTAAAAAGCCTTTTAATGAAGTAAGAATCTAAAACAACTTTTATTTTCTAATGTAGTATTTCTTTATGTACTTCCAACTGACTGTAAAGTTTACTATAAAATAATCTTTTCAAAACGGTAAGAAACAAGAGGAGCATAAAGAAAAGCCAGAGGAACAGGCACTATACAGCGCACACACGCACGCGCACACACACACACACACAGCAGTGATCCCACAAAGATGGAGCGCGAGGCCGTATCAGATTACAATAACATACTCGGGGCCCGCGAGCCCTCCGCCCTCCTCGGAGCATCGCGTGAGAGCAGCAGCCGACTCTCCAACTTGATTGTGATTAATGCGCGAGGGCAAGATATCCATGCCAGATCCAAGCTAGACACATTCTTAAGGTGGTCCGCGAGAGAAGGGGAAACAAAACCCAGAGGAGAGTGTAACCGTCTACACACACACACGGCCACATTTTACCGGCTGTTGCTCGTTATTCTGACAACTTCTGCCTCACAGTTATGTATATATAACTGATATATGATGACATAGTTTTAATGAGGATGCGGTCGACCTTAACTCGGTTTACCTTCATTTTCGCCAAGATGTCTAGTTTGATTTAATTTGAGGTATTTTAATTTAAAGCAGCTTTCTAAAATAAAGCACACTTTATGATTATGATGATGCCCATCTTTCTATATAACGTCCACCACTTCCGATAATTGAAAGTTACGTCTCTAACGTTAACTCTTAAACGCACCAGTTGCTGTTAACGTTAACTCAGGTGGTGCGTTTACGTACTTAACTTTAACTTCAAAATGTCAGCTTTAAATGTGCATATACTCATTTTAGCCCCATAAGCTGGCTGCGTACAGTATAGAGAAGGGCTGTGGAGTCACACAATAGTTTCTGACAAGTCTTACTGTTTGAGAACAGGCTTCTTCCTCTTCTTGTTAGCGTAAGACGCTGGGTGTCCCAACATGGTGTCACTTCGTTTAACGCTCACAAACTTGACGTTGTTCACAATCGTTTGGCTGATTCACTCCTTCGCTACCGAGGCTTCCTCCATCCGCTCAGCGACAGCGGTCGGTTAGTCTGTAGTTTGCTCAGCCAGTGAGTGAGTGAGTCCAACTCCAATGTTAGAGAGGAAGAAAAAAAAGGCTACCGGGGTCCGCGGAGGTTTGGTGCCGCGTTGCCAGTTCCTGTGGGCGGTCACTGACGCTGACCTTGGTCGGCGGTGCGGTGAGGTGAGGTTGAGGCAGCAGACTGAACGCAAAAGAGGTGAAGTTTTGTGAGGGGGGAGGGAAGGGAAGTTTGGAGAAGTTTGGCGGAGAATACAGCACAAGTCCAACCCCCCCTTCTCTGCATACACACCACAGCCTTAGTATTATTATTATTCAGAGTCACTTGAGTTTTCCTTTTTTTCTGTCTCCGTGCACGGGGCGTTTTCAGGAAATGTATATGTGTGTCAGAGCTGTGTTTTAAGGTGGACTGGACTCTGACTGTCAGCCATGCTCGGTTAGGCTTTTGAAACATCCACAGTGTGCTGTGATTTTTGACTTAGCTGGAGAAATATGTTCTTTGGCTGAGTTTTCTGACCACAGCAGGAAATATAGAGAAGTTTCCATAATAATTTACATTAAATCTGATGCATACAGAACTTATTTTGTACTTCACTACATCCTGTCTTCAGTGTCATGTTCCCACTGTATCTATGCTGTTGCAGTTTATACCTACAGGCCTACTGTGCCTTAATCAAGAGGTGTCCAATTTTTTTATTTTTTTATTTATTTTTTTGATCGGAGGCCATATTAGATAATGTGAAAATACCTGGGGGCCCGCTGCTTCTCACATCATGATCACACACAAATTAGACCAAGCCAAAAGCCAAAATCTCACGGCACAACTGTATATCTTTGCACGGTCGCTTCTTTAATCACGACAAAAGACAGGTAGCTTTCATGATACTGTCTACTGACAGTTTATTTCCTCTTTTCTTTCGCTGCCACTTTGTTGTAATTTGCTCCATACAATAAAGCATCCATTGTCCTGTTCACGGCTTTCTTCTTTTAAATTGGCACCTCGGATCAACTCGCCAATCCGGCTCTGTGTGTCTAAACGCTCGCAGCTTGCCTGCAAAATGACCCAACATCCGCTGAAAATCTGGCAGTGTAAAAGGGGCTTATCACAGGGCTGACACATAGAGACAGACAACCATTCACAATCACATTCACACCTACGGGCAATTTAGAGTCGCCAATTAACCTGCATGTCTTTGGACTGTGGGAGGAAGCTGGAGTACCTGGAGGAAACCCATGCTGACACGGGGAGAACATGCAAACTCCACACAGAAGGGCTCCCCCACCCTGGGTTCAAACCAGGAACCCACCATGCTGATACAGTCAATTAAAAATTAAAAATGAATTTAAAACTTTTTGTATAGGCCCAGTTGAATATTGCAATAATAATGTGTGGTTATCACAGAATCTCACATCACACCATTGGAAAACCACTGAATTAGACATATACACAACTGTGTCATCTTCCATTGAAAAAGTATTCAATGTTCCATCGCTCCTGAAAGCAGTGGCCCCTGCTGTCGACGTTACTGCTTCTTCCTTGTTTGTTTGCTTGTTTATGGTCTCCATGAAAACACAGAAGCTCTGCCTGTGTAGTTCCTACTTGGTGCATTTCCACAAACTGTATGATAGTCCTGCCACGAGTCAAAAAATGGAAAGAGTGATCTTGCTTTATTAACCAATATTGTGTGGGGTGGCCACATATAGTATATTTTCAAAGACAAGCCACGGGACCTTTAATATTGATATTATTTATTTCGAACATGTAAAAAAGAAAAGACATGAACTTACAAACAAGCAGACAGAAAGAAAGTAATATTTGCAAATATCGAAAAGCATAATGTACCAGCAGTTGTCAGTGTATGATTAATCTGATTTACACATCCGAAAAGGAACAGGAGGAAGTAGTAGTTAGTAGACTTTGGACATGCCTGCCTCAATATCATCCACTTTATTCTCTGTTGAAAATAAATAAATGGGTACACATCCACAATGATTGATTTATATAAACAAATTCAAGAACACAAACAAAATCCAAGTGGCTATTTTTAGAGAAAGGTGTAAAATAGGGTTGCAAATTGTAAGCAATGTCCTTAATTGATCATTGGTAACATTAACGATTGATTCATTTTGATTTAAAAAAGAAAACTTTGCTTATACCAAACAATACCACATGCATTTTCTTCTTTAATCAAAATCAAACTGCCTATGAAACATAAAGATGTAAAGGCCTAGACATATGAAACATATTTAATATAACTGAATAATGGTTTGCCCACTTCATTTTCCAATGTCAGTCCGTACCCCAAGACTACACACTGTGTATATTTCAGAATAAGATCTTTAATCAATTAAAATAATAACAACCGATTAATCAGTCATTGATTACTCGTTGTCATCCAGAGTTTAAAAGCCTTTTTTGGCATGTTAATGATTTACATATCAGCACAAGCAAGCCAGCGTCAAGTTTGGCCACCAGCTGATGCAAATTTAATACAAGTGAGGATAAACAGCTTCAAAGTTTTGTGTTAAGTCCAAAAGCTACACGTTAATGGGGGCTTTTAACCTGTAAATTATGCCACTACTTTATGTTACATACCTAATTACATGGCCAAAGCTCTGTTAACACTCAAACAAACTGTGTACACCAAAACGTCACACCCATGTGTAATTTAGCATCTAATTCCAAGACAAAGGACATTAATATGCTAATATCAGCCTCCACTCCTGTGGAAAGTCCTTCTACAAGTTTTTGGATTCACTCCCGCTCAGCTGCAAGAGCATTAGTGGGTGAGATCTGAATTTCTTCCACGCTAAGCTGGAGAAGCATATCTTTATGGACCTGGCTTTGTGCATAGGGGCATTGTCATGTTGAAACAGGAAAGGGCCTTCCCCAAACTGCCGCCACAACACTGGAAGCACTCTGTTGTCTAAAGGAGCAGTGAATGCTGTAGCATTAAAACTCCCTTTAAATTTCTTGGAACTAAGGAGCCAAGCCCAAACCATGGAGAACAGCCCTAGACCAAAAGTGCTCACAGATGTGTCCACATACATTTGGCCACAAGATGCATTTCTGAGCAGGTTTTGAGTAGATTATGCTGAAAATTCACACTGTCAGTTTGTTCAAATCTGTCAGTATGCATGTAAAACATTGATTTATTTATGTGATGGTCGCTATTGGCTATAACTATGTAAGTCGCCCTATTTAGTATTTATGAGCAGTACATATATATGGTTACGGTTAGGAAAACATCATGTTAAGACCAAACATACCTGCTTTTGGGGGGCACGATCCCTGCAAGAAATGCAGCAATGTCCTGGTAAAACAAATCTGTTTTTTGTGCCACTATCCCTGCTGGAAAAAAGCAGATGGATCGCTGCAAAACATCCATGTTTGGTGTCAAAAAGCCACTGGAAATACAGTGACAGGTCGCTACAACACACCCACGTTCAGTGTCAAAAAGAGGCTGGAAACACAGTGACCGGTCACTACAAAACACCCAGATTCAGTGCCTAAAAACCCACTGGAAACACAGTGGCAGGTTGCTACAAAACACCCAAGTTCAGAGCCTAAAAAGCCGCTGGAAACACAGTGACAGATTGCTACATAACACCTAACTTTGATGCCTAAAAAGCCGCTGGTAAAACAGCGATGGGTTGCTACAAAACACCCACATTTGGTGTCAAAAAGCAGCTGGAAACACAGTGACAGGTTGCTACAAAACACCCACATTCTGCGTCAAAAAGCAGCTGGTAACACAGTGACAGGTCACTACAACACACCCACATTCAGTGCCTAAAAAGCAGCTGGAAACACAGTGACACGTATCGCGTATCTAAAGAGCTGTTGGAAAAAGAAGCAATGGGTTGCTATAAAAACACCTACGTTTGGTGCCTAAAAAGCAGCTGGAAACACAATGACATGTGGCTACAACACACCCACCTTTGGTGCCTTTAAAGACGCTGTAAACACAGTGAGGGTCGCTATAAAAACACTCACCTTTGGTGCCTAAAAATGCTTTAAAAATACAGTGAGGAGGTGCTACAGACACCCAAAAGCTGCTGGAAAAACAGCGACAGGTTGCAACAAAACATCCTTGTTCCAGTGTTGTTTGTTTGTGGTCAGCAGCCTGGCAGGCACCTCCACCTCCTGATGACAAAATCAGCTTATATACTACTTATATTTATATACTCTAGAAATTTTTATAGAACACATATGAAGCATGTTAATGGAATGTAATTGTGGTTTGCAGAAACGTACAATGTGTCTCCTGGTGACTGGGCTGGTTTGTCAATGCTGTCATTCATAATCTGTTTATACAGCAGCCTCCATTCATACGTAGGAGGAGTTATAGCTTTTAGCAAATATATGAATAAAGACTTATATCTGCTTGCAGCAATATTTTAGTGTTATAAACTATTTATTAACTGTTTATATATGTATATGTTTATGCTTATAAATGATAATTAGGGCGACTAATGCTGAACTAATTTATTTACAGCAGCTCTGCAGCCAGTCTTACCAAAATGAAGGTTATAATATTCTGTTTTAGGCAAAAAACACTTTGGCGAGGTGTTGATTTAACTTCATCATTTATCTGCACTGACGGGCGTTCCTGTTATTTTGGCCACCCCATTAACATCAATGAGAGCAGACTAAATACAGAAACGCCTCCTTTTATAGTTGTTTGATGTTTTGATTTCCTTCGTTGTTTGAAAAGCAGCTTTCTACCTCTCCTCGCCACACATCGGTGACAGCTAGAGACATGTAGCCGACAGTTGCCATGGAGACCATTCACACCCAAAGCTCTCCCCATCGTTCCTCTGTAAACAGCAGTGTTTATCTTGGGCATGCTGTACTTCCTCATAACAGCCATCAGTCATGTTCACATTCCCTGCTTTGAGTTTGTCACTGCTTCAGGTATTAAAGTGTTTCCTGAACGGCATCAAAGAAAGCACTTTTCCTTTTTGTCATGACACACACACGCTACATACACACACACATTATCTCCACAGTGACAATGTGTACTTTTAATTTGGCTTTGTGTCACAGCTCAGCGAGTTCACCTCTACATGCAATGATTTGATTCGAGGGTTGTTCCTTGTTTTGCTGCTTTTAGTGAGTGAGTGTTTTTACAGACGCAGCTTTATTGTTTGTGTCACTATTGTCAAAACATGCACTGTTGTTCTCAAATTTGCATCTGAATAAACAGAAAAAAACACACAAAGCAGCGTGCTCCAAAGAGCAAAACATCAGAGAAAAAAGAGAGAGGGAAGAAAAAGAGAGAGGAGCAGACATGTCGTGCTTTCATCAGGAACTTCAGCGGTGTTTGTAGTGGATCTTTGACAGTTTGACTGCCGGATGACAGAGAGCTGCCTGAGGTGGAGGTTTTGACATGGAAGCTCTGCCGTGTCTCTGTCTCTGAGAGAGGAAACTTTCTGTCTGGTAATAGGTGTCTTAAAGGACACGTTCAGAGTCATAGTTATATTCTCCTGATTTTAAGGTCTGGCACAAACTGCAGGGATTATGTTTTGGAAACAGTGGGCAAACATTAAAAACTCTAAAAATATTCTTTTAAAAACTCAATAGTCTTTTTTACTGTTAGTAAACAGTATGTCATGTTTTGGTGGGCGGGGCTTAGCTGGAGGCCAAACAGTTCTTCACAGACATTAGCTAGCACTAGCTAGCAGGTTCTGTTGGCTTGTTTTAGACAATGGAGGAAGATGATATGAGTGGTGCATGAGGAAATATTCATTCCAAGTGTCACTCTGGCACAAACTGGACCATTCATAAATTCAGACTGTCGAAATGTACTGTTCAGTTATCCAGAGCACCGCACTCTGGGAGTGTCAGAGCGCACTCTGGGCACTCTGTCTGTGGAGACGGAGCAGCAGAGTGCCGACCAGAGTGAATGTGCCATTAACTTAACCATTTGTTAATTCATGTAGAAATATACACTCCGTTTCTTCAACCAACAGGGCTCTCATTTTAGTGTAGAGCGTCAGACTGAATTTACCAACACACCATATCAGGTCACTCACTCTCCGGGACCGCCAGTGTTAGGGGGCGATCACACAGAAATGAGACACGGACGCTTGAAACGCTGGAAGTGCTTATTCAATGCGCGCTAGCTAGTGGCGTCTGACGCTCAAAAAGTTGAAAATATTTTAACTTTTCAGCGTCTAAAAAGAAGCTTCTACAAAAACGCCCGTCTAAAAAGACGCTTGAACGCCGGTCAGACGCGCCGTATCATAGGAAAACAATGGTTTTACTGGCGTTGCGTTTCTGGCATTTCATCTCGGTGTGATCGCTCCCTGAGGCTACTTGAATAAGTAAACACTGACCAACGGGACCAGACTGGCCAACCGTATGCTCTCACTCAGTGGACGGATGATGTCACAGGAAGCCAATCTTACAAAGGAGGACGACACTTGTTTGTTTTGCTATGGAAGCTAACGTTAGCCAATGCACTAAAAAGTTAGCGTTCCAGAGAAATCCAATATTCCTCTTAATACCTCCCCAGTTTCTGATGAGGTGGACATGATGACCCTTAATACACATAACGTTATTCATCCCTACGACACAAAAGGTCTGCTGATTATCTTGAGTAACCGGATCATGATTTAATGAAGGAGACGCTGCTGTTGAGTTTTTCAAATGTATTTTTTTTGGCACTTTGAGCACCACAAGCCAAGTGCCAGGTAGTTTCTTTATGTTGGAGAGAAGGCAGACATCACTATAGCCGATAGCACTAACACTTGACTCACAACAAAAAAAACTAAATAGATAAAAAGCACAACAGGTAAAAGGAAAATAAGGATTTTTGATTTTGGGGTGAACTGTCCCTTTAAGAAGCATATATAAAATATAATATTTTTAAGTATAACTTGTGCTCAAGTCACAATTATCTTCCCACAGCTGCAATCCCAACAAACAATCAGAAAACATGCTCATGGCAAGATAGTAGGACAAAAAGTCTCCCACTGTTGTAGTATATTGGTGAGAAACCTCAAGTCCTGGAGCTGGTTAAAGATGTTTTAGACCGGTCTGTAGTGTCAGTCTTAAAGTTGCTGCTCTTACGTAAGTCTAATGCAAGTTGATAAGTTTCACAATAATGAGCTTCCTTTGAGCCTAAACAACGTCACAACCCAACCCCCAGGGTAAAACAGGGCTAAGAGCCATGTTTCCATAGTAACAATCAGTGACACCTGCTGACCAGTGTTTCCATCACACCTGCAACAAATGTGGTTTGATTTGTGGTTTGATTAGGATGTTGTGGAGTGAGCAAAGAGAAGGGACAAAGTTTAGAGGCTGCAGTAACCTGTTCAGAATATACAGCGGTGGATCAGGTATTTTACTTTAGTAAAAGTAGCACTACAGCATAAAGCTAATGGTAAATAAATGGACATACATAACTCCTTTCTAGTCTTCCAACCACTCAAAGTGCTTTTACACTACAAGTCACAGTCACCCATTCACACACATTCACACACTGGTGGCCGATGCTACAAGGTGTCACCTGCTACATAGCTTTAACACACACACACACACTGATGGAACAGCCATCAGGAGCAATTTGGGGTTCAGCATCTTGCTCAAGGATAGTTCGACATGCAGATTGGAGGTGCCGTGGATCAACCATGTACACACACTAATTTTGCTGTAGGACTGTTTGTGAAAATGTACCCAGAATTCATGGCAAATTAGTCCCACTTAAGATAGATGGATGACCAGTTTGATCTAAGCCACGGTCAAAGTCTGAACAAGAGCTAAGGTTAGATTTGGCAGCAGTGATTATGTCTGTAACATAAAGTCATCAGTAATGCTGTTGTATTTTCTGACAATATATTTTCTGACACGTTGAACACTGCAGCCAAAATAAAAAACAATAAATCAAGTTAAAGAGGTGAGTGTTTTTTTAGCACCTGTCAAAATGTTGACATGTCTATTTCCATCCCGCCGCTCCCCGGAGCCGTCGTTAAAGCTAACCTACGCGCCCACAGGCTGTGACAGAGACCCCCACACTGAGCATAGAGCAGCCCAGCACTGAGGAAACTGGGAAATGTGAACATGGCAGCTGCCGTGCCACCACATTTGACATGTGGTTGCTGGTGAGCGCCGTGCAACTGTTCCCATGCGTTTAATCCACTCTGAATGTTTGTTTATTTGGCGCCGGTGCATTCCTGTGTGACAGCCACCAGTGCACAGCCATCAACACCAGGCTCAATGTCTTTATTTCACACTAACTTTAGAGCAATGTTTTATTCAGCCCAGCTGTGGTTTCCATTCAGGAAGGCCAGCTACCTCACTGCCTTTTTATTGTTCTCCACCCACTGCATAACTTCCCTCAAACTTATTACAACACTGTGTTTTAACTGTTTGGATTTCATCATTTGAACAGTTTGGTCTTGTCCTGGGGTCTGCTGCGCTCACAGATAAAGTATTTAAAGCTGAGGCAATGAGCTGTGCATGCTTTTAGGGAAGTGTTAGTTCTGTGATTAATTCTTTCCTTTTCTCCGAGCAACATTTATGTGAGCTCATCACAGTTATAAACCTACACTTGTAAAGACTGATCAGTAATGAAAATACTAAATCTCTTTGACATAATTAGGAATCAGTCAACATTATTTCTTAGTATAACACTTGGCTTTGAAGCCAAATGTATGACTATATATACAGTCTATGGTATGACTTCATGTCTCATAGTTAGACTGTATTGAATACATATACATAATCATTGTTTAAAGATACAGAGTCACAAATAGAAGATAATCTATGATTGAATATAAGGAGATACTATCTAAATCATAATTAGTGTAAGTGTTGAGCAGAGCATTGTGAAGCCTTTGAAACCGGGAGTGACATCATTTTTCTTGTGCTGCTTTCAGGCGCCTTTTGCAAGTATTTAAACCTTTGAACCCCAAACAAATTGATGTGATTTCTCATAAAAACATGGGAAAAAATGCCATGAGAAACTTGGAAAGAAATGTCCCACAAATTGCAATAAAATAATACATTCAGAAAATTATTTAAAAAAAATAAAAACCAGGGAAGAAAGAGGGAAAAACTATATTCACAATTATTATCATTATTATTAGATATTCAAGATTACGGTACAGAATTATGATATTCTGAAGCATTTTTTCCAGGCCATTTCCTTACTTGTTTGTTTTTAACTTTCTTTCTTTTTTTTAACTAATTTTCTCATTTTGAATTTCCTATTTTTACTAATTTCTTGCAATTTTTGGGGTCATTTCTTCTTTCGTTGCTCATTGGCTTCTTCCCATTTTTTTAAAAAAGAAATCAAGCCAATTTGCTCATGTTTCAAAAGGTTCAATAATACCATCCACATTCTCGGAACCCATCGGCTGTATTCGGTGTCTGACTTTCGGCAGACGGCGATACAGCCTCTGGGGGCAGACCTCCGATTTTTTTGCATTCCGGTTTGATTTGGGCGGAGGAGGTGAATTTCCGTTTCCGACTTCCGTTTATACACAAGTAAATATGCTGAACCATTGCGATGGATTCAGAGTTTGCAGTGACGCCAGTTATGTTCCGCCTCGTTAGTTCACCGCACAGACCGTTTAACCTGGCAACAACTGCAGCTGGCTCAAACATGATTGGTCAATATCACGCGGACTATAAACAGCCTACAACCGGAAACCAGGGCTCTTCCACTCTTCTTCCGGAGGCAAGATCTCCGGGGTTTGCCTACAGATATAGAGACTATACCATCCATGGTCAGCAAACCTAACTTGAATGAATTAGGTGTTAAAAATGTTTAATTCTTCTTCATAATTTTCAAGTCAATACTATAATTATCAGATATTAAAGCCACAGTAGACAGTTTAATTTTTGGTGTCATCACTCAAAGCTCCTATGATAAACCTTGAACATATTGTAATTCAAGTGGACTGAGAGAAAACTAGACTTCTTCACCTCCTCTTGGCTCTGTTTTCAGGCTTCTAGCCTGTGATGGGAGTCTTTGGTCAATCACAGGTCATTTTAGAGAGAAGGCGAGTTGTTCTACAAATGCAGATGCACGTCCACGTCCCTTCAGTAAAAGTCTGATTTAATGACAGAGAATCCTGCAGAGAAGGATGCTATTCCAGCATTGGCAACAACTGAAAAGCAACCCAGAAAAGGAAGACGCACTTTTCAAAAAGAGAGTCTGAAGATAAACGAAATAAAACCTGTCAATATCGGCAAAACGTTTCAGAGATGGAGAGAAAATGTCACTAATAGTTTAACCATCTGCTAACTAGAGGTAAAGGCTCACAGCTGCAGCTTCAAGTTCATGTTTATGTAGCTGGCATTAGCTAGAGCCTCAAATGACAGGGTCCTCCAACTTACTCCATGCAGCCTCGGATCATCTTTGCGGGACGCAGCAGGCAACAGCTCCAGCTACAGACCCCCAGTCTGTCATCGGTGCTGTTGCCCAGCGACGAATCCTCAGACGCCCCATTACACAGGTTAGACCCGGTGCTGCAGATGGTCACCAGCCTTCTGGGACATGGGGCACTGGGTTGGTTTGCACTGGTTGAATGCAAGCTGCTGCACCTGTTGACCCAAGGTCTGTCTCCCAAGCTGCAGTCCGCACTCAATCTGGGGAGGCAGTCCAGAGCGAGCGGAGGGACCGTGGGGTGGCTGGCTAGGTAAGTCTTGTGGTCTGACAAACAAAGAAACAGAAAGCAGAGGAGGGGATGAGCAGGCATGCTGCGCACAACTCAGCAATTAAATAAGATTAAATAAATCAATATATAGGAAACACTGGGTTACTGTATGAAGCACGTGCATGTGCCCGTGGTCTCCTGATGGGAGGGGTGTGGGACAAAGTGTAGAGAGCTGCAGGAGGTCGTATTTTCAACTTCTGCCAAACAAACACACAAGAGTTTTCATTTTCACCTTTCA
This sequence comes from Epinephelus moara, assembly GCF_006386435.1. Classification (NCBI taxonomy): domain Eukaryota; kingdom Metazoa; phylum Chordata; class Actinopteri; order Perciformes; family Serranidae; genus Epinephelus; species Epinephelus moara. The sequence goes on along the minus strand of NC_065512.1, from coordinate 9,265,536 downwards.
AACTTTATTAATGTGTTTGTTTTGCTGGGGGAAATGGGCTGAAGCAACGGGTGGAAAAAAAGCACGGACTGTCAGATCCTCTGTTGGCCATCAGCTCTCTGTGAGCTCCAGAGTCCTTTTCAAACAGGCAGAGGTTTGACAAGAAGCAGGACTGCTGCCCTCTGGGAAGGGAAGAATCGCGTGTGAAGGACAGGAGGGCAGTTTTTAACACAGTGAGATGTAACTGAGATCCATTATACCCTCAACCACAGGGCCATTAAAATGAACAGTAGGTCGTATAAAGCACCCGGTGAGTGTCATGATTTCTGTTCATTCGCACTTGTGTGGGCAATTAGTTTCATGTGTGATGCTATTAGTTAGGTATGGGAGTTACTACTGTGGTGTTAGTGCGCAGCCAGTGGGAGAAACCTCAATGTCAGAGAATAGTAGAAATGCACTTTATGGAGGAGAAAATCTTGTCACTGGGGCAGGAGGTACATATTACAGGCACACAGAGGGTACTGTCGTCATTGTAGTTAAGTTTAGTCCTCTTAAACTCCACGTTAAAGCAGCTACAAGGAGTTTTAACTGGTTATGAAACAGTCTATTCATTACTTATGCCTCTGTATGACCTATATAAGCAAATGAAATCAGTAGCATGAAGACTGGCCACTTCTATATACTTATTGTTAATGCCTGTTGTAATGCCTAGTTAAAAGCAAACAAGATGAAATGGTGAGTTATATAAAAATTCACCCCCGTACAGATGTCATCAACAGGAAAATTAGCCACAGAGACCAAAATCGTTTTTGCACCAGGCTGTGAACGTGTTTATTTCTGCTGTAAAGTTGGATGTTTAAACATGGGGGTCTATGGGGATTGACTCGGTTTTGGAGCCAGCCTCAAGTGGCCATTTGCGGAACTGCAGTTTTTGGCACTTCTGCTTTGGCTTAATTTTTCAGCCCTGTAGGTTGCCACGTGAAATATACATCACATCAGCATTATGCCTCCTGCAGACAGCTGTGTTTAAAAATTGAGCTTAGCGTTAGTTCAGGCAGCTCACATCCCAGCTACATCAGCTGAATTCCAACAGTCCAATCAACTGATGGAGCAGCTGATTGATGGAAAGGAGTCAGCTGATAGATCACATGATTCCTTTCTATGCAACCAATTGGTGAATCTCATTCATGGCACCCTTTTTAAACTGCTCTGGCCTGCCTACTGTTGCTTCATCTGCAAGCCGCTTTGCAACCTGCCTCCACCCCAGCTCCTCCTTTTCATGTTGTGTCTGACTTATCACTGTCATTTCTGTTTGTCATTAATGCTGCTCTGTTCTGTTCCTGGTGGGTCGTTCCTGCTGCTCTCCCTGCCTTAGGCTTTCCATGTAGGCGCATGGAAGGGCAGGGAGGTGTGCTCTCTCTGCCTCAGGCTTTCCTCGTATGCTTGTGGAAGGGCAGACAGGTATGCTCACTCTGCTTTATGGCTTCCCACATAGGCGTGTGGAAGAGGCTTTCTGCGTAGGCCTGACGAAAGGTGGAGAGGCCCCAAAACAGAGCCATACCGCCACATATAATACTGCAAATGGAAATAGTTTTCTTTGGCTTAAGTGTTCCAGAATGAATTAAAAAATAGTCCTCAAAATAAGTTGTGTCTTTGTTTCACTTGCTTCCAAGAAAACAAAACAAACAAACAAAAAAAACACTTGCTCACTATCTTTAAGACATTTGGCAGTGGTGGTCATGGGAGATGGTCTTCATTCGGGGACACACTACCACCTTTGTCCACAGGGTTCACCAAACTCAACAAGTTCCTTGTAGTTGCTTTAATGTGAAGACCATGGTCCTGGTTCAGCAATGGAAAATGGTGCTAAACCATGAGCAATTAACTTAATGTCTCAGTAATTCCCTAATTTTAACAAGGTGCTGTTGTGTAAGTTGCCTGAAATAGCCATCATTACACTTCAGCAGCCAGGAGTGGATCTGGTGGGGAACACAAATGAGAGACAATCACAGATATCTTCAATGTCTGTCTCGTCTAAAGTCTAAAATCTTGCAAATGTATTAGCCAGTATAAATTAGACAGCCATGTGCTTCCTTTGATTGACATTAAAGAGGCTGCCTGGGTGCGTCTTTTCACAGAGGTCCACAGTGCTCCCCTGTTGCTATACAAAGTCTCGGCGTTGAGCACTTCCTGTAACCACTTATCAGTATTGATTTATAACACCCAAAGTGATGCTGCCAAACTGTACTTCATAAAGTAAACATATTCAGTTTGCTGTAAGGACAATAAGAGCAGCAGATGCGTGGAAAAAAGAAGCTGCAGCCAGAGAATATTTGACATTTTTGCTTAATAACGACTTAAACAATGAATCCATTACCAAAATATCAGCCAATTATTTTCCCTTAGTGGACAAATAATCAATGAATCATTTCAGCTCTGGTTAATATGACTCACATTTCAAAGACTGTTGCAAAACACTGTGAAGCCTTTGTAGCAACACCAGCCGCACATACCAGGTAAATTGCACAACTCTGCAAAATGATTTCATATTGAGCACCCTGCAGTTGTTCCCCTGTGTTGTTCACTTTAACACGAAGACTTTATGTAACATCAGATGTTGTCAGCGCACACTGACGGTGCAGTTAGCGCACCAGAAGTATCTCAAAATGTCTAACAGGAAATGATTCAAGGTGTGAGCCGGTGTGTGTCAGTCGGGCTGTGAGTTTAAAACACTGTTGCCAATTATGAGTGTTAATCAGAGATGCACTACTGGTGCAAAGCACACGAGAAACACTGAACACAGGTTGTTTCATGAAGTCAAGATGAAGGATGCTGCTGTAGGTTTCCCTGTATGGTTTCAGGCAGGTGTGGCGTAGAGCAGAAAATGTAAGCTCCTCTTGTCGTTGCCATGCTGAGTTGTTTTAACGATAAACAATGCAGGCGAAACCGCCTCCCTGCTGGCACCGTTAAAGCCAGTCCAAACTGCAGAGGAGTGAAATAAAACCTGCTATAAAACCAGCGGAAATTTGGCACAGATAGATTTGCCAAACCCCTCAGCTGGCCTCACAGGGCTTCAGCCGTGAGACCTGAATGTGGAGTATTGTTATTTTACTGTCGACTAATTACTCTGGTTCCTGTGTGTGTGTGCGTCTTTGTGTCAGGATGTGTACACAGGAAAGTGTTGGTACTGTACTATGACTGTGTGTATTTACTGTACATGTGTATATAAGTGTGTGTTGAATGAATTCATCTCTCAGCGTTGGCTGAAAAGACCTACTGCTTGCACACATCTCGTCACAGCATTCAGTCCTTTACCTGCACGATACAACTTAATTACAATCTGCTGCATCAGCCCAGTCACCAGAAGAAGAAAATGTCAGCATTGTATGTTTCTGCAAACCCTGAAAATGTTGTATTTCATATGTATCATATCAACATTTCTAAAGTGACGTAGTATATGAGCTGACTGTCAGTGGGAGGAGGAGGAGATGGTGGATGGCGTGACATCTGGGTGAGACAGCTGCCAACGGACAACTGTTCGAGACCAACAAACAATAAAACTGCGTTTCCAGCAGCTTTTTAGCCACTAAATGTGGTTGTTTTTTTTACCAAGACATCACTGCATTTCCTGCCAGTTAGCTGGAAGCAAAACAGGACTCACCGCAGGGCTGTAGGCTACATAGGAGTCTTGAAATATCATCTTGTTGTGTTATTGGGTGCTAGAATATGAGTCATGAGTCATTAAATCTGAACACATACCAGCCGCCACTGCCCGTCAACACGAACAAAGACAGCTATGGTTAAATGTGATAAGACCAAAGGACTGGACGGAGGCCATCATCAAAAATGCTCACATGTGCAGCACACACTTCATATCAGGTTAGGGAAAAAGTATTTCCTGTTGTAGGGATGAATAACGTTATGTGTATTAAGGGTTATCATGTCCACCTCATCAGAAACTGGAGAGGGATTAAGAGGAATGTTGGATTTCTCTGTGACGCTAACTTTTTAGGAAGTTAGCTAACGTTAGCTTCCATAGCAAAACAAACTGGAGGAAACCGTTCAAGTGTGGTCCTCCTTTGTAAGATTGGCTTCCTGTGACATCATCCATCCACTGAGTGAGAGCATACGGGTTGGCCAGTCTGGTCCCGTTGGTCAGTGTTTACTTATTCAAGCAACACTTGCAGTCACGGAAAGTGAGTGGGGTCTGCCCATTGGTCCGACAGCCCGTTATTCCGACATCCCATTGTTCCAACCATATTAAACCCATTGTTCCGAAGTCCCGTTGTTCCGAAATCATCATGATGCCCTGTGGTTAAAGTCTGGTTAGGTTTAGGCACAAAAACCACTTGGTTAGGGTCAGGAAAAGATCATGGTGTGGGTTAAAATGAAAAAGAAAGTGGCAAACACATAAGCCGTGAGCCTGCTTCACCTCAAGCCTTTCCCTGCTGACCCAGAGCCGGTTGCGGCGCACCATCAAGGCAGAAATACACCCGCCGGGAGCTGTTCAGCACCGCGGAGAGCTCCCCACACAACCCGGACCCCAGAGTTAATAACAGGAGGTTATGGTGTTTCACTCTCTCCTCTCTATGACACTTGTATCTCGACCAGTAACCTACTTTTGTTGCGTTTGCTGATCCTCTATGGTACACAAATAGAGTATAGCCTAGTATAATCACATATCGGAACAACGGGACATCGGACTAATGGAATGTCAGACCAATGGGCTGTCGGACCTGAGAGAGTGACCTGACATGGTGCGTTCGTAAATTCAGTCTGATGCTTCACACTAAAATGAGAGAGAGAATTGACGAATGGTTAAGTTAATCACACATTCACTCCACTCTGCTGCTCCAAGAGTGCGGTGCTCTGGATAATGGATAACGAACAGTCCAGGAATGAGTTCTGAATGCACCACTCACATCGTCTTCCTCCATTGTCTAAAACAATCCAACAGATCTTGCTAGCTAGCACTTGCTAATGTTGCTAATGTTGCTGTTTTGCCTCAAGCTAAGCCCCGCCCACCAAAAAAGTCATAGGGTGTGTCTCAAATCACATACTTCTGTTAGTACACTTCCATGTAGTATACGATGTGCACTGTGTACTCACTGGTGTAGTGCGCGAATTTCGACAGGGTAGTGTTGTCTCAAACCAAACACGGCCGTTGTGCACTCACGGAAATGACGACTGCAAATTAGCTAGTTAGCAAAGTAGCATNGCCCACCAAAAAAGTCATAGGGTGTGTCTCAAATCACATACTTCTGTTAGTACACTTCCATGTAGTATACGATGTGCACTGTGTACTCATTGGTGTAGTGCGCGAATTTCGACAGGGTAGTGTTGTCTCAAACCAAACACGGCCGTTGTGCACTCAACGGAAATGACGACTGCAAATTAGCTAGTTAGCAAAGTAGCATGAGCATTTGCGTTATCGTTCACGGTACCAAATCATTACAGACTGCTAAATTAACCCAATACACATACTGCTGGCTTATACCCGACAACAGTATAGTGGTGCTTATTGCAAAAAACACATGTATTTGTACAATGCAGCGACGTCCACGGTCGCACAGTCCTTGGCTGCCATTTCCAGTTTGAAAAGTTGTCCCTCCCCTTCTGCTACGTAGCCAAGATGGCGACCATTGAGGGTGAGAAGTGTCCATAGTTCCACACTCAACTTTTTGACCGTTTTGAGTGCACCATCCAGGTACTCATAGTGCACTGCATTTTCCATACTTCTCAGTGTGAACACACTTATGCACTCAAAATATTAAGTGTAAGTACAGAACTACACAATTCGAGACACAGCAATACTGTTTACTAACAGTAAAAGGGACTATTGTTTTTTTTGTGACTAAACCTAACCACATGTTTACCACAGTGCTGCTGAAACAGAAAATTTCAATCTACCCACCACATATTAGCATACAAAGGTAATGTATCCGTGGTTTGCAGAAACAGACAATGGCAACATTTTCCTCAGGTGACTGGGCTGGTTGTGTCGTCTCTTGAAGTAATCTGTTTTTAATAGGTTCCTTTTCATTAGTGGCATCGGAAAAAATACAGAAATAAAAACACTAGTTTGTCCATCAATTCATCTGACAGTCCCAAACAAGATAAACTTAAGGAGCTACTGGCCTGACTGCCATTTTGGATAATGGTCCTCATAAGATGAATCCCAGTGTTTCTGGTGACCTCCCCGACCTTTACTGTGGTGTCAACATCAGGTAGGAATTTCTGCTCATACAAAAGATAACTCAAAATTATTAAAATTTGATGAGTCTGTTTTACATCCTATAGAAGATAAACCCTTTTGATTTGACGAACACATGCAACCCTGTCTCCTGAAATTTATGTTTATGTACAACTAAATACTTTTACCTAATAGCGTTTTGGAGAAAATGTAATTCCTCCATGGAAAGTTTTCCCAGTCCACAAACTTGTACCGCACAGACGTCATAGCGAGGTGTTTGGGGCGGATGGTACAAAGCACAGAGCTTTGACAATGGAAACACTTTGGTTGAGGTCGGGGAAATATAATGATTTTGGTTAAATACTGAAAAAGAAAACACATCCTGTCTCATGTCCAGCCAAGACCACAAACTTTCCCCAAACCTTAACCAAGCACTTTGAGTTCCTAAACACAACCTTAAAAAAGTTAATCAGGCTTCAGTCACCACAAGTGGATATACCAGGGAAACAAACATTGTGTAGATACACGGACCACAGGTGGGACCACGTCATTGTTTGGGAAATCACAAGTGGGTCTTGAGTCTTTGCACTCAAGTTTCATGTCTTAAACTCTGGGTTTCCAGTCCTAAACAAGTCATAATTCAATCTTCACCAGATGTAATGTCATTTGAACAAAGCAATAACATATTAAATTTACAAAAACCATGACTTCTTTTTTAAATATTTGGTTTTTAGTTTAATATAATTTAAAAATACTGTGACTGAACTTAATCATAAGATAGAAAGAGCTGACATGACATCGTCGTAGCATATATCACAACAGAACGAACTTTGTATGTTTCTGACTTTTATGATTATATTTATCTCATGTTGTAAAATGTCAACAACTTTTTCTTCCTAGATTGGCTCAGGGGAAGGTGTCAAATACTTTCAAGTCAAAAGACACAAGTCCAAGTGAAGTCCTGAGTAATACTGTTAGTATTTAAGGCCGACAAGTTGCAAGTCTTTTCTGATTCTGTAAAGTCGAGTCTAAAGTCATCAAATTTGTGACTCGAGTCTGACTTGAGTCCAAGTTGTGTGACTCGAGTTCGCACCTCTGCTATAGACATAATGAAACTTTGCAGGTCATTAAAAATGTTTCCTTAATACATTAATAAAAACATGTATTTGAGGGGAAAAGGTTGACCCATGACCTACTCTCCTTCTCTATCACTCAAAATCTTCTTAAGTCCACTAATGGTCACACTTAAAAAACAGCTAAATAATCAATTTGCTTATAGAGGATGGAAAATGACTTAAGAATAAATACATAAATAAATACATAAATAAATAATCAAATAAATATGATAGAAATAAGTAAAAAATAAATACAATATAAATAGGTAAATGAACAAATCAATAAAAGAACAAAAGAATAAATAAATAAGTGAATGAATGAATAAATAAAAATATAGAATATAAATAAATAAATGCATAAATAAATGTTTAAAGGACATAAATTAACAGATAAATTCTTTCGATCTATTTCTACATTTTTTTCCATCCGCATTTATTTATTTCTGTATTTCTGTCTGTATGCTAATGAGATAGGAGGTTTTAACCTCAGTCTAAATGTAGACACATTTAAAGTATGTATTTCAATACTTTATTCGTTTACTTGTTTATTTGTGCATTATTTAATTTCTGTATGTTAGCATTATTTATTAAATTTATATTTGTATTAAGTCATTTGAATATTTATTTATTTATTTATTTTTTTAATTCTTTACATATTTAATGCTTTATGGATTTTAAAAACATATGTATATGTTCAATATTTTTTATTATTTTTCATTTATTTGTGCATTATTTAATTTCTGTATTATTTTAGCATTATTTATTCAAATATATTTATATGTATTAACTTATTTCAATATTTATTTATTCATTTTCAAAACCTTTACATGTTCAATGTTTTATGGATTTTTTAAAAAAGAAATTATGTATGTTTAATATTTTTATTCTTTTACTTATTTACTTATGCATTTTTTTAATTTCTGTATTATTTTAGCATTATTTATTGAAATATATTTATATGTATAAACGCATTTGAATATGTATTTATCTATTTTTAAATTCTTTACATGTTTAATGTTTTATGGATTTAAAAAAAATCTGTATTTCAATATTTTTTATTCTTTTACTCACTTATTTTTATTTTTATTCCTGTATTGTTTCAGCATTATTTATTAAAATGTATATTTGTATTAACTTATTTGAATATTTATTTATTTAATTCTTTACATATTTAATGCTTTATGGATTTTAAAAACATATGAATGTTTTCAATATTTTTATTATTTTACTCATTTATTTGTGCATTATTTAATTTCGTATTTTTATTTTTATTCCTGTATTGTTTCAGCATTATTTATTAAAATTTATATTTGTATTAACTTATTTCAATATTCATTTATTTATTGATATTTAAGTAATTTTTCATCCTTCATTTTTGCAGTCATGTTGTGAGGTGTAATAAACAGTGTGGCCCCTAGGGAGGCTGTAGACTTATAGCTGTCTGGGTACAACTGGCCCACATTGTGGAAAGTGTTTGTCTAAAACCTGTTGTGTCTCAGATAGATCAAAGAGCTGGCAGCTAGGACATGATGCAGCATCTAAGGTGTGTGTCTGACAACATCTAGTGAGGAACAGAACGAGAAAAGAAGCTGGAAAACAGAACTAGATACAAAAAGAGATAGATATTGTTGGTGTTGAGGCCATGTGGTGTCCTCACTGATTAAATTAAGTGTAGATCTGCAGTTCAGTAAGTTTTCTGTGAGCAGACTCGACTGTGCAGACGTGAAACACACAGTGCTCATACTGCATGGCCTCTGAAATATGAAGCGGTGCAGTCGACTGTCAGCCGTGTTTACATTGGTGGTTTCCTAGCCTACAGAGGAAACAGTCAGTGAGTCACACTTGTATGCTGACAGACTGGAGCTGTTAAGTAAAGTCCCGAGAATGCAGGTGTGAACGCAGTGAGCCAGTCGCTGTGAGGGAAGGTGCAGGGAAAGACGTATGAGCCTATAACCAAATCAGACGGTGATATGTGTGAAGTCATTACAATCCCCAGAGTGAGGCTGCTTATCGTCTAATCAGCAGCATCTCCATCACACCTCCGACACTACACCTGTTCTGTTGGTGAGTCACCACTGTGCCACAAAGACGTGAACACGGGGTTGGAGAAACCCACATTATGCAAATTCCAGTCCAGATCAGGAAGATTAAAAACATATTTTCATGCTGACGGAGAAGCATTTGGATAATTACTTGCTTTGATGCTGAACTGCAGTGACAAGAGGAGAAACTGAGATCATGATGTCGCCTCAGGCTCAACTCAGGGGGCCATGAGGGGGCATCACCTCCCCCACATACACCCTGTGTTTGTATCTGGGAGGGCAGTGTGGTCCAAATCCTGCTGTTCACACCGTCACATGCAAAACCTCACAAAGGTCGGCTGATGTCATGTTGTGACTGTTTACATTTCTTGTGGGAGAGTTGTGTTGTGTTCAAGTTTTCATGCCATCTGTCTCATGAGCCTGGTCCAAGCCACCGCTCCGACTTACAGCTGTTCCTGCTGAAGTGATGAAAACCTGGGGGTCTGTCACAGAGAGGGCCGATTTGTGTTCCTGCCAGTGGTGGAAGAAATATTCACATCTTTCAGTGAAGTAAACGCAGCAATACCACAGTGAACCACAATGAATCTTCATTTATGAGTGGACAGATTTGGGATCTACTGACAGTGCTAGTGAGGCTGGTTTATTTAAAACAAATTAATACTGCCACCTGCTGGTGAAAAGATAAAGCTATACACCAGGCAGGGATCTAATTTTACCTGGTTATTGTCTTCCCCATAAAATAAAATAAAATAAAATAAATCAAATAAAGTAAAATCAAATATGACCAGTCCATGACCAGACTGAGACTTACAAGAATTAATATAAGTTTGATTACTGTGGGGTAAAATTACATTTTGGCACACAAGTATTTTATTCTAGAATTAAAAATTATTAGTCAATTAATCAATTACTCAATCAAACATAAAATTAATTATCAGCTGTTAAGGTCTCCTGTTGTGTGCCGAAACCAAGCGGAACTACTTTGATCCATGCTTCATGTTTTCAAGCAAACTATGTTATTAGCTGATTTTCCCTCTTTATTTCTGAGATTTTGCATTTTTGTAAAAGACTAGATATATATATTTGAGTTTTGGACTGTTGATAAGATAAAACAAGTTACTTGAATATGTCACCTTTGGCTCTGGGGAATTGTGATGGGCATTTTTCCCACGATTATGTTAGAATCTTTGACACTATGACATTTTATTGACAGTGCTTAAATTCTTCCATTTCTAGTTCTTCTTCTTCTAGTTCTTCTTCTACTTCTTCTAGTTCTTCTTCTTCTAGTTCTAATTCTCCTAGTTCTTCTGGGTCTAGTTCTTCTAGTTCTAGTTCTTCTTCTACTTCTAGTTCTAGTTCTTCTTCTACTTCTTCTAGTTCTGGTTCTTATTCTAGTTCTAGTTCTTCTAGTTCTGGTTCTTCTTCTACTTCTAGTTCTGGTTCTTCTTCTAGTTCTAGTTCTTCTAGTTCTGGTTCTTCTTCTTCTAGTTCTAGTTCTTCTTCTTCTAGTCCTAGTTCTTCTAGTTCTTCTAGTTCTAGTTCTTCTTCTTCTAGTTATAGTTCTTCTAGTTCTTCTTCTAGTTATAGTTCTTCTTCTAGTTCTCCTTCTTCTAGTCCTAGTTCTTCTTCTAGTTATAGTTCTTCTGCTAGTTCTAGTTCTTCTACTTCTAGTTCTTCTTCTAGTCCTAGTTCTTCTTCTAGTTCTCCTTCTTCTAGTTCTAGTTCTTCTGCTAGTTCTAGTTCTTCTTCTTCTAGTCCTAGTTCTTCTACTTCTAGTTCTTCTACTTCTAGTTCTTCTTCTTCTAGTCCTAGTTCTTCTTCTAGTCCTAGTTCTAGTTCTTATTCTTCTAGTTCTAGTTCTTCTTCTTCTAGTTCTCCTTCTTCTAGTTCTTCTAGTTCTAGTTCTTCTGCTAGTTATAGTTCTTCTACTTCTAGTTTTTCTTCTAGTCCTAGTTCTTCTTCTAGTCCTAGTTCTTCTTCTTCTAGTTCTAGTTCTTCTAGTTCTTCTAGTTCTCCTTCTTCTAGTCCTAGTTCTTCTAGTTCTTCTTCTAGTTCTTCTACTTCTAGTTCTTCTTCTTCTAGTCCTAGTTCTAGTTCTTCTTCTTCTAGTTCTTCTAGTTCTCCTTCTTCTAGTTCTAGTTCTTCTAATTATAGTTCTTCTGCTAGTTATAGTTCTTCTACTTCTAGTTCTTCTTCTTCTTCTAGTCCTAGTTCTTCTTCTAGTCCTAGGTCTTCTTCTTCTAGCTCTAGTTCTTCTTCTGCTAGTTCTTCTAGTTCTCCTTCTTCTAGTCCTAGTTCTTCTTCTAGTTCTTCTACTTCTAGTTCGTCTACTTCTAGTTCTTCTTCTAGTCCTAGTTCTTCTAGTTCTTCTAGTTCTCCTTCTTCTAGTCCTAGTTCTTCTTCTAGTCCTAGTTCTAGTTCTTCTGCTAGTTCTAGTCTTCTACTT
>NC_065512.1:9213324-9253737 GCF_006386435.1 Epinephelus moara | reverse complement strand
CTCCTTCTTCTAGTCCTAGTTCTTCTTCTAGTTCTTCTACTTCTAGTTCGTCTACTTCTAGTTCTTCTTCTAGTCCTAGTTCTTCTAGTTCTTCTAGTTCTCCTTCTTCTAGTCCTAGTTCTTCTTCTAGTCCTAGTTCTAGTTCTTCTGCTAGTTCTAGTTCTTCTACTTCTAGTTCTTCTTCTTCTAGTCCTAGTTCTTCTAGTTCTTCTAGTTCTCCTTCTAGTCCTAGTTCTTCTTCTAGTCCTAGTTCTAGTTCTTCTTCTTCTAGTTCTAGTTCTTCTTCTTCTAGCTCTTCTACTTCTACTTCTAGTTCTCCTTCTAGTTCTTCTTATTATTATGTTGCTTGAACTGGTTTTGTGCATGAACAACATAATTAAATCATGCTGAGTTTTCTTTGATACATTATAGGGAGAGGTTGAATTATTCACACTGCATCCACTGTTTGTAGTGTCTGATGTGATGTGTAGTGTGTGTGGTTTTGTTGTTTGGATGAATGTTGTGTTTTGTATTTTTGTATTTATGTATTAATGTGGAGTCGAGCCTTTTTATGCCAAACAACGCAGGCTACGTCTTGAGACGCAGAACATATTTGTAAACATGACATAGGCCTACAGTAAATCTCTAAAAATCAAATATAAGATATATACACAAAACACACACAAGAGGTTCACTAAATTAGGTATAAAATGGAATAATTTGCACAAATTAATAGTTTTGTCTATTTTTTATTTTAGATTTTAGATGTGCTAATGTTTGGAAAAAAATGATTTGATCTGTTTGTTTTAATGTACAAAAAACGATGGTAATATCTTCAATAATTTCCTTTTATGGATGTAAAATTAGGCTGAAATAATTAAATATAAACAGTTTTAACACAATGCATTTGGTGGTCAGCACATTCAGTTTGTACATGCAGTGGAAAATAATGAACCAAACACTACAAAGTAATGTGACAAGTAAGCACAAACCTCAATAATTTGTGAAATTGCACAAATTACATATTTTTAAGTTTGATATTATTTTAAGACATATATTTAGATCTAAATTTTTGAAAGCAGAAAATAAAATAATGAGCAAATTAATTATATATTGTTAATTTTGTGAGAATTTTGGATAATTAAACAAAATAAAAGTCAGGCATCGACTAGACCTACTCAAACGTGTGACACTGCACCAAGCAAAGGCCCCCCAGCTCCTCTGACGTCATATTCAGTTGCCGGCTAGCGGTTATTTTTCGGGTCAGGTCGGAGGGTCTTTGGAGGACAGGTAATCATGGCCCTGAGGGTGGTCAGACTGGTCATCCCGTCGGGAGCAGCTGCTGTTAAAGCTGTGAACATTACACAGAAGGTGAGAAGAGAAAACACGCGGACACAGAGTTTTATTTGTTCTGCTGAGCGTGTCAAGTTTACAAGGACAAGCTAGCAATGCTAGTTAGCTTCCTAGCCGTTAGCATCACAATCAGTCACCACTAGGCTACCTGTTGGTTTGTTTATGAGGTTCTTGGCAGGAGAGAAATGAGAAAACAAGTTGCCAGCATATATAAGTAAATGTTAATTATATTTATCGACGCTTACGTGACGTTCCCAGGCAAACATGTCGAGATAACACCTTGTAATTATGCAGTTTGGTGAAGCTAGCCGGTCTCAATGTTGCTACATGCAGAGTTTTAATGGTACACCTGTCACGTTTAAGTTCTCATCAGCACCTTAACACTTTATTTTTAAAAAGTGTAATCCAGTGAGGTCACAGCTGGCACCTATTGCTACCTTTAGAGACAAATGTAGTCAGTGTGTCTCTTCACGTCACTTTACCTTTTACAAACGTTTACCTACTGTTTTACAGCTGATGACACCTCTGTGCAGACATATTTACATTTATCATCATGCATATACATTTATTGCATCCTTGTTTAATACATGAAATTTATTCATTTGCAATTACTGACATTTATATGAGTTTGCATTTTATTTTTGCTCTGTTTTGTCCCTATTTTAACAAGCACTATTTATGTTTAGATTCATGTTGTGTTTTTACTTGTGTATTCCTTCCTTAGAAGTACAACGGTATGAGATTTTCTCGGTTCCATAACCGTGTCTGAAAACATCGTGGTTTCACGGTATCATTGTATCACAGAATTTATATTATTATCTGTCAGAATGACTCTTAAAGGAAAGAAAACAGACAGCTTATTGTTGGTTGTACACACGTTTTATTACTATAACTGAAACCTTAAACCATTTTGTTAATGGAAGTTTGTGTCAAAAGTCACCCTTTTTAAAATATTTAAAATAAAGGGGATGTTCTCTGTCCAATTGCATTTTTAGAAAAAATATTGTAGATAAGCAAATGTACACAGTATGATATCCGTGAACTTTAATATCACGGTGTACCTTGAAACAGGTATATTGCTGCAATCCTAAAAGCACTAGAATTGAACTAAGGTGTAGTTGAATGCAGATATACTAAGCTGTCTGTTATGTAGGTACAACTAGAGGTGGTGTTCTCTCATTGATATAAATGAGCTGGACCAAATATTTGATTAAATTAGTTTCAGATTTATTGAATTTATTGCTCCGAGTGCAGGTACTGAAACAACAAAATGCAGTTCAGCATCTAATCAGAAATGCTAAATGATAAGGAATAAATAGAATATGAAATGAACAGCAAGGGGCATGAATATACTAGATACGGACAGTATGAGCATAGTTAGCTGTAGTGTAAAGTAAATAGTGCAAAGTGTAATTACAGGTAATTCTAATATTATCAATTGATCAATTTCAGGGCTCCTCCATTGCATTAGTGTTAGCTAGGTGCACCTGAGAAAGCAGCAACTTAGCGCTACCTATTGTAATTCATCATCACATTATCAGTCTGTTACCTATGGTTTGTTGTTTGTTGAAAGCACCAAAAATTTAAAGAAAAAGTTATTTATTTTACCTGGGATTGCTCCTTATTATTCAGGACTGATGTGTCTGTTTCTGTAAATCAATTCATATTGTGACAAGCAGCATCGGATGAGAGACAGAAAGCAGCTTACAGCAATATTAACCCTTTAATGACTTCAACACGGGGGACAAAAACACTGTCATAACTGTAGTGGGTGTAAAAAAAATGCAACAGCCACCTCGCTAATGGTCAAAACAATTACCGACATAAACCGCCATGTTCTGAACACATTACAAATACTAACAAAACAGTAGCTGTTTATTCTGTTGCCTTGTCTTTGTCAAGGCTGGAATACCAACAGAGCTCAGTGTGCAGATGTGCGAGGTTGTTGTTGATGTGACAATCACTTTGTCCCTTTCATTATTTGCAAATTTGTTTTGGAATATGTACCATAGAAGCCACTAAAGATATTAAAATGGTCAGGTTTCTCAAGGCCCTGGTCCTTGTCTCATATCTAGTTTTATTACCTGTAATAAGTTGAAGGGATGTTTCCAAAGTGTACATTCCCAGATAAACTTGAACTGACCTTTTCGCAAACTAACTTCCTCGCAGTAAACCTGGGGCAGATTGGTGTTCCTGTGTAGAAATGCTGGGTTGGTTGGTTTTTGAGACCTCGGGCAAAATGGGTTTGGAGGGAATCGGACTTTGGTCTGTATCAGCTCTGTGTTATCAATTAATTAAAGCTGGTGGGGTTTTTTTGTCATTCAGGCAGGAGTTCACACGAGCTCGGTGAGAAGCCTACGGTACGGCTGGTGGGCCTATGCGCTGGGCGAGAGGACGACGCCACGCTTTCAACAATACAGCAAAATCATCACCTTGGATGGCAACTTGGCCTCGGGGAAAGGAGCTCTGGCTCAGAAGCTGGCTGACAAGCTGGGTAAGTAACTCAGTGTAGGGATGCTTCGCTAGAGAATCTCAGCAAGTGGTTCTCTCAGGTTTACAGTCATGTAGTGGATCAGTGAAGGCATTCACAGGCTAAAATGCTCAGTTCCTTCAATCATGAGGCTAAAATGGCTTAAATTTAGCTGATACTGCTCCCTGCATCAGAGGTTAGTAGTGATGTTGACATTTAGGAGTTTAAAAATCTGGTAATGTGTATTTTTTAAATCATAAACACACGGCTTAAACAATTTTGACAAGGACCCTTGAAATTCGTTTATTAAAAATCGTGACAAAGATCTGCACAGAGCGGGACACTCATGAGTTCTCCCTGGTGAACAAATTAAAGAAAGGTGACACCATTTCTAAAGTGCCTTAGACTTGTCTCTGTCAGCTCCTGTTAACATTTATTGTTATGCAGCGGTCAACGTATCACTGCACACGCTTGACATTTTGGGAAATATGCTTGGTTGTGGTCCCAGCGGGAGTTATGCCTACTATACAAAAGAGACTTTGAAAAGACTTTTTGGAAGACGAAAGTCAGACACCCTCTCACACTTGAAGACAATGCAAGTTTTTAGTTACACACTTAAAGGTTTTGCAAAGACTGAGGATCTTGCAGCATCGCTATTTGCAAAACTACAGCAAGATTCCTTTTGAGATTATTTCCATCCTGCTCCTGGTGGAAAATGTGACACCAAACTCCCTTTAAGAAATATGATATTTTAGCAATTCTTGAAGTATCTGTAAAAACACATAACTCTAGAAACACAAGATAAAAGGTGTCATATGTCGACAATATTCTTGTCAATTTTGGCATCAGTATAATCCATAAAAATATTCTGGATTTGCGTACAAACTTAACATTTTGGAATTCGTCGCCTCAACTTGCTACCAGCCCCTGTTGGTTAGCTGTGCTGTAGTAGTGGGAGGAAACAGTGGGAATGAGAGGCGAAGTGTTTTCAAAATTAAGATTTCTCACTAAAATAAGTGCTGGTTGGTGGATCAGGTACACGCTGAATTAAATACGAACTCTTTCAATAAAAAATGTTACATTTACGGCCTGTAAGGCGCGTCGTGGGAGAAATTGTTCGGACGCGTGTTCTGGTCAACAACAATAAACCAGTGTCCAATTGGTCAGGTTTCTTTGAGTGCGGTGACCCATTTATTTTAGCATGTGCTCACCTTCACACAGATGAAACAATGTATGTCCATTATTCAGGTAAGTTTCCACTTACCAGTTTCAGAGTCCATCACAGGTAAACGTCCATTCAACTATTTCAGTTTCAGCCGGCTACAAACTCTTCATGTTGCCACACTTGACACGGTCAAAAAACTGTTTGCTTCCCTGTCACACACCTGCTGCCCCTTACCTATATTACCTGTGTTTTCCTGTTCTAGTGTGCCACCCTGTGGACAGACAATAAAACTGCATGTATTTATATGTAGTCATCATTATTTAAACATGAGTTAAAACCAATACAAAGAATGTTATTGTGGGTTTGCTGCTTCCTGTTTGGTGCTGGAGAGAAGGCAGCCATGATTGTTGACAATATCCATGTCATTGAAGTTAAGTATTTGCATCAGCCATGACTAAAATCTTCCGATATCTATCTCCAGGGATGCTCTACATGCCTGAGCCTGACACTTACTACATGGACAAGATGACCGGGGAGAAGGAGCCACTTCCTGTTGACTTCAACGGGATGTGCAGCCTGGAGAAGTTCTACACGGACCCCAAGGCTGCCGATGGAAACAGCTACAGGCTACAGCTGTGGATGTACACCATGAGGCTGCTTCAGTATGCCGACGCCATCGAACACCTGCTCACCACAGGTATCAGTGACTTGGAGAGCTGAGTGTTCTGTCGGGTCATTTACAGCCAAAAACTATTAATCAAAATCAAGTTTGGGA
Source organism: Epinephelus moara (assembly GCF_006386435.1). NCBI lineage: Eukaryota > Metazoa > Chordata > Actinopteri > Perciformes > Serranidae > Epinephelus > Epinephelus moara. The sequence goes on along the minus strand of NC_065512.1, from coordinate 9,247,995 downwards.
TATCAGCTGATTGATTTTAGTAGTAGAAGTTGGTGTATGTATGACAAGATTTACAGTGTTAACAGAGTCATCCTGATCTTCTGTGTTTTAAGGTCAAGGAGTGGTCCTGGAGCGTTCTCCCTTCAGTGACATGGTGTTCCTGGAGGCCATGTTCAAAGAGAAATACATCAGGAAGGAATGTGAGTACTCAGGATGCACAAACACAATGCACAACCACACAACCATAAGGCTTGAATATAAAAGCTATTGACAGGGATTTCCCAAGTCTGTTTTCAGATGTTAAACTTGGTCATGACGTGTATTGCGAAAACAAATTATGTTCCATTGGTTACACATTGTTTAAAGAAATGCCCCGTGGCTTGCAGGTGTGCAGCACTACAATGAGATCAAAGGCATCAGCATCTGCGAGTTCCTGCCGCCGCATCTTGTCATCTACGTCGACCTGGCAGCCGAGGAGGTGCAGAAGAAGCTGAAGCAGAGTGGCAAGGTAATGAGACACATTCACTGACGCCACGTGATGCCGTCATCTCTGTGGGAAACTGTAATTATGTCAAAACATCTCAGTTTCACTCATTAACTTTCAATAGAAGACGTAATGTTCAATGTTAGTAGGTGAATAAACACCTCAGAGGAGCGGATACACTGATTCCAAATAAAACCTTGATATAAAATACTAATATTTTAGGGTCACCAAGCCCCTAAATTTGGTAGCCAAAGTACATTTTTGATGTCCCTTGTGTAAACTAATGTAAAAACACTATCCTACAGAAAAGGCAATTTAACACAAATTTACATAGCCTTCCATGACTGTGACACTTCAGTAATATCTTTGTTAACATATGATTTATTCTCTCATAGTTCATAGTCTGATGTTTTTTTACTGTATTGTCATTGATAATTGTAACCGGATTAATAAAAACATCATTAACGCTGAGGAAATAAATACTTAACGTTCCTCTCAACAGAAACTCTCAGTCCTGCTTTGTTTAGCTCTGTTAGCTGTTTGCTGTATTAGCTCTGTTAGCTCTACTGGTTCAGTTATCTCCATTAGCTTTGTTCATGCTTAGCTCTGTGGGTTCGGAGAGCTCCGTTAGCTGTTAGCTCTGGTAGTTCAGTCAGATTGTTAAGTTCTATTAACCTCATTAGCTGTTAGCTCCTCTGGTTTGGATAGCTTTGTCAACTGTTAGCTCTGTTGGCGAGTAGTTCGGTTAGAGTGGCTAGCTCTGTTGGTTCTGATAGCTCTGTTAACTGTTAGCTCTATTAGTTTGGTTATGTCTGTTAGCTGTTAGCTGTATTGGCTCCCTTAGCCTTGCTCACTGGTAGCTCTAGTAGTTAGATTAGAGTGGTTAGCTGTGTTAGCTCTGTTGGTTAGGATAGCTCCGTTAGGTGTAAACTCTTCGAGCTCAGTTATTTCTCTTAGCTGTTAGCTCTATTGGTTTTTTAATCTCTGTTCACTATTAGCCCGAGCAGTTTGGTTAGAGTGGTTAGTTCTATTAGCTTCATTAGCTGTTAGCTCTGTTGGTTTGATAGCTCTGTTAGCGGTTAACTCTATTTCCGTCGTTATTTCTGTTAGCGATTAGCTCTATTGGCTCTTTTAGCTTTGTTCACTGTTAACTGTTGTAGTTTGAGCTCTATTTGCTCCATTAGTTGTTAGCTCTTTCGGTTTGGATACCTTTGTTAACTGTTAGCTCTATTGGCTTAGTTAGCTTTGTTCACTGTTAGCTCTACTAGTTTGGTTAGAGTGGTTAGCTCTATTAGCTCCATTAGCTGTTAGCTCTGTTGGTTTGGATTAGCTGGTAGCTCTATTGGCGCCATTAGCGTTGTTCACTGTTAGCTCTAGTAGTTTAGTTAGAGTGCTTTGTTCTATCTCAGTTGGCTCCATTAGCTGTTTGCTCTGTTAGCCAAACACACTACAGAACTCCGCTGCCCACCGGCTACTAACAGCTAGCTAGCTCTCCAACAGGATGAAGACATGCACTGCTCAATTAAGATGGTCATTTGCTAAGTGATAGTTATTTATACATACAAAAATCCTGTTCATGCTGGAGGCGTCTCGGGGTAAATCTTTGTTCGTCCCAAACACATTTTCTGTCGCCCCGGGGAGACTGTTAGCATCGAGCCCTGGTTCAAGAGAGAACTGAAAACTTAGTGACTACAGGGGGCCACCTGCAGGCGATGTCTGGTGGCCTCAGAGTATGTTTTTGTGGCCAGAGGCTGTCGTGCCATGGTTAATGTTGAACCCTGGTATAAAGTTTCATAGTATATAGTGTTGTGTTTTAATCTGGCTGGTGAATCAGTTAATCACTACCAATTATTAAAATGTAATCTCTGTATTCTCAGTCCTATCTTCAGAATGTGCCCCTGACGTATCTGAAGGGCATTGAGGAGAGCTACAAGAAATCTTTCCTGCCCCAAATCAGGTGAGAATTTGAAACTATGTAGAACAAACGTGTAAGAGATTTCTGACAGCTGTCAAATTTAACATAAATCACATTTGATTCTTATCGTCGTACGTTTTTCTTTCAGTAAACAGTCGGAGGTGCTAGCTTATGAAGCAACCCAGGCCCAAGATGTTGAAAGGGTAAGATTCTTTCTCAGGTGTTTTTTGATGCCTAAAATCTATTTATTATTTTGTGTAGACAGCTTACGGGTTGTGTGCTGTCCACAGGTGGCAGAAGATATTGAGTATTTGAAGTTCGAGAAGGGGCCGTGGCTGGAGCAGGATGATGTCACCTACCATCACATGAGGATGCTGTGAGTTCTTGATTAATGTTACACGTTCCCACATTTAAATGCAAATTACACAGAGGAAGATCTCCAACAGGTGAAGTCAGATTCACAGCCTCAGCCTCCACTTGTCACACTCATTATGGATAAATATGCAAAGCACCTGAAACGAATCACATGGAATACTTAAAATGCAGATTTCTCCTGATTGCCTTTTATACGCTGTATTCCTCCCATACATCAGCATACATCAGGACATTGCTGTGATCTGATTTTTTTTTCGGTGCCCTTTTGTCTGTGTTCACAGTGTGGAAGACAAACAGAGGGTGGCAACACTGACCCACATACCAAAGTTTCTTCCAGAAATAACCATCGGAGCCCACGACTATGATGAAAAATACTACGCCTATAAAGCGGTATGTAGAGACAAGATGCTCGTTTGTTACAGTCATGAAAATGCCATTCCTAATATCACTCTCTGCTTCATTTGTGTCCATATGTACGTTATATTTAGACTTTATCTACTGCACGGTAACTCACAAGGTTTACCGACTAAACACTTGTCTTATATCAGACATGTTTTCCCCACATGTACGACATGCTAACGTTATTAGCATAAGCCTGTGACATTTTACATTGCATAAATTAGCATAGTGGTATTTTCTTCTACTCATATGAAGGAACAACAGCAACATTAAACAAAGGTAACGTCACAAAATTAGACTCCAGAATAAGTCGCAAGGTTCATCTTCTTTTCCCACACATATACAATATGCTAATGTTATTACCATAAACCTATGACATTACCTGTTACATAAGTTAGCCTAGCAGCTAGCTGATGTTTTCTCTTCTCATATGATGCCAGGATAAATTACAAACAAGACTGAGATGCAATTTTAGGGGACTTCATTGTCTTGTCAATTTTTATCTGTGAAATAAAGGTACATGAAAGCTTCGTTTCCACTGAAGGAAATGGTTTCAGCTTACAATAATAAACAGGAGGTCTGTGACGCCACGACTTGTAGTTAGATTTCTGTGGAGGTGCACGTCAGGCTCGCTGTAGGTATGGCCTGATTGAATGCAGAAGTCTGGTTTTAGGCTTTGAGAGAGAGTAGCTTATGTTCACAAATGTTGATTATGGATTTATGGATGCCTTAAATGCTCCCTCAAGCACATCTCTTGAATTTCTATACTGCTCTGCTCAGTATAACTACATAAAATCTACCACAAATTACACATTTAAACAGCTCCCAGATACAAAGAATGTCCCCTGGGATCTATATATATATAAATCAACAGGTGATTTCCTTCTTTTAGTAAAATCCTAAATGATTGGTTTTTTTTCCACCTGGACCTTTATGCTCTGCCATTTCTCCTCTTATCATCACGCTGTAACCTGTGACAGGCTGTTATGATACCACAACTATCACACAGTCACATATATGGAGTTTCTTGTCGAGCCGTGAGCATCACGTAGGTTTACATTACCAAAGGTTTATGACAAAATCACTTGGCGACACCAACTCCCGTGCGCGCACGACGAGAGAGGAGAGGTAGAGACACTGTGCTGCTGCCAAAGGAGTCGCTGAATGAGTTCCCTCTGAGCGGTAAGTCACTAAAAGAGTCTGAGAAGTCCGGGGCTGTTCATAAAACATTCAGGACGCCACAGTTTATTCCACACTACTGAAGCTGCTCCTCTTTTTGGAACCACCGCGGCGTCGGTAATGATTTTGCATCTAGCTATGCTTGTTGTTGCCGTGGGTAACAGTATGACATCAACATGCCAACAAGGTGAAATATCGCAAGTATCACAATATGGATTTTTCATATTATATTAAATATTGTACCCGTGTTATTGTGAAGGAGATAATATGGCACACCCCTACTGCTCCCTCTTGTTCAGGGCTGGGATGAGCTAATATCGACCGGTATATTGGTGTCTCAGATACACAATCAACAAACAACAGGAAATTATGTCTTAGAGATAATACCAATCAATTAGAGGAGAGGTTGCTGTGCCCTAATGCTGATCCCACAGATCAGCTGGGATCGTCTCTAATGAGACACTGGCTGCTGCTGTATAGCAGTAATTAGCTGCGATGCAGACGTATGGCTTGCCCTTTTCTTTTATGTTTTGTCATTATCTGAGGATAAGTTGCATTATCTTGTGATGAGCACTTTATTGAAAATCACACCAAGGATCCCGTCTCCATCCCCTGGTGTTCTCTATATATCGAATACTCTTATTTCTCTACCCTTTGCCACGTGAAGCCCGAGCAGCGCTGCCAGCGCCGTGGAACTAATTTCCTTCCGCTGAAATATTGAACGACTCGCGGTTACGAGAAGGCAAATGCCAGATATGGAATATTCTACAAGGCTTTTGGTATCATCAGTCTTGCAGGGAAACATTTGGGTATGACCTTTTCTGTTTATTGACTGGAGACTTTTTTGTCTCCCCTTGCTGCAAAAATCAGGCTGCGTAATGCTACAGGAGGCTGCGACCTGACATTTAGTTCTGAGTCCGGATCTCGGTGGAGAGAATGAGAACTGTGACACGTGGTGGCGTAATCTCCCCCGGCACACTTGAGTTGACAAAGTAAAGTCAAGGAAAGACGTTTGCGACGCTGATTTATTGCAGCTTCCATCAAATATATGAAAAAATGTATTTGACAGTCAGAAACCTGAAGGTGTAACAAGGAGTGATGATTTTTGTTTTGTACTGACATTATTTAACTGATTATTCAGCTGTCAACAGTGAGGGATTTTCCGCTGATCAAACACAACACCTTCCTGCAATACTTGAGAATTAGATATAATTATATTTAGTGTTAAAATTTAACTCTGCAGGCAGCCCACTTACCTTAATTAGATGCTTTCAGCTGCTTCAATTCCAAAGAGTTGCTCATTTTTCAACCATCCTTCTGCTTTAAATGTTCACGTCTTGTTCCTTTTAGTTTAATTGTCAATTTGTATTGTCCTTGCAGCTCCCTGGGAAGAAGTACGCCCCTGGTTATAACGCAGATGTCGGAGACAAATACATCTGGCTGAAGTGAACGAGTCCACAAGTCTGTAACTAATTCAAGCCGAGTGAAGTCTGGACCGCTCGTCCGTTATTGATCCACTTGTCTCCTGCTGTACATCCTAAATAATATGTATGTATGAAAAGAATAAATTTTGAATCTACAAAGTGTCTTTTGTTCTGACTCTTCATGCCGGAGAGGATGGGAAGATAGGAACTTTGATGCATAGGATCATGAATCAAGCATGGGTCACTTTAACATGCTGTATTGTTGAAAAAAATGTGGGAATAGTGTTGGAAAAGTCTGAAAATCCAAAGTGACCAACATTTATCAACTAAGATTGAATTAAATGCATAAAACTGGTCCAATAAAGAGCAAAATATTCCAACTCATAATGAAATTTTTTTGCATTTTCATCCTCACAGTCAACGATTTATCCTCTTTTTCATTGATTAGATGTGTTTATAACAGTTTTTTTTTTTGTATTGCCTGGTAGCACTTTTTTCTGTCAGTTGCATAAGCAGAAAAAATATTTTGGCACGTCTGTGAAAAAACATCATAGGTACGTATTTTGTTTTGTGTTTCAAAGTCTCCATATTCCATGATCTTCTTGCTCTCAGATCTACAAAGGAAATGCCACAATATTTCTGTTATTTATGAATATTTCTCTAAAATGCTCTTAGTATATGTGATTTAACTGTGTTGAGCTCTCAGAGTAAAAAAAAAAAAAAAACCCCAACCTAAAACAAACAAACACCATCAAACAGTTTACATCTCACACGTCTTCGTACAAGCAGATTAATCTGCTCTAAAACCAAATCCAACACATGGTGACAAACATCAGAGTAGCAGTTTATCTTCCAATAGGTGGCCTGTGGTGGAGATGCTGCCAGCTGAACATCAAGGTGCATGTGGTGCAGCTGGCACTGAATGTGGTGACCATTTCATTGTAATGTAATAAATCTGCCAGCTCACGTTCCAGTGAAGACAGGACAGTCGTTCAGACCACTTGTCTGGTCTTTGGTTTTTAATCCTGTTTGCTGGAGAAAACAGTCTCCAGGTTTGGCAGTGACCCTCAGGAGTGAATTTATATTTGGAAAAAAAATATGGGGGGTAATTGTTGAGTACGTCCATTGAGAAAGAACATGTTCTGATTTAATTTGGAGTTACAGCTGCTCAGCAAAGACAAAGACTTTCTGGTGGTAAGGGCGAGCTTGGCTTTCAGTCATTGCGGGTGTGAAGGTGGCGTAAGATCAGCAGCTCCTTCTGCTTTTTTTTTTAAGTATCCTTGCAATGGATATTTATGGACGACAAAAAATGACAAAAGTTAAAGTATAAATAAAGAAATTAATGTATAAATAAATACAGAAATACAGTAACTAAAAAAATAATACAGCAAAAAACACTAAAGAAACAAACGAGAAAAATAAATAAATAAATAAATGCTGAAATAAAAAATCAATACATGCATTAATATGGAATTAAACAAATGCATAAATGTATAGAAATTGATTATTTAATAGGATGTAAGCAGATAAATGCTTTAAATCTTTTCTGCATTTTTTATTTACCCATATTTTTTTATTTGTCTGTATGCTAATGTAGAAGGACCTTAAATCAGTTTAAATGTAGAAATACATTTGAAATATTTATTGATTTATTTCCGGTTTAACAATCAAGTTTTATGTATTTATTAACTGATTTATTTATGCCTTTATTTATTTATGCATTTACTTATTTATTTATTTATTTTATTTATTTATGTATGCATTTATTTTAAAATCTTAAATTTTTAATTATTTTTAATGATTCTATTTTNTTATGTATTTATTTATTTTAAAATCTTAAATTTTTAATTATTTTTAATTATTCTATTTTTAATTATTTTTAATGATTCTATTTATAATTATTATAATTTAATTTTTAAATTTATTTATCTATATTTATTATTATTTCATTTCAACATTTATTCTTTTTAAGATCTTAAATATGTAATTATTTTTAATGATTCTGTTTTTGATTATTATAATTTAATTCTTAATTTTTAAAATTTATTTATTTATTTATTTATTTTATCCCCATTAAAGGTTTTTTGGGGGGAGTTTTTCCTTATCCGCTGTGAGGGTCCAAAGGACAGAGGGATGTCGTATGCTGTAAAGCCCTCTGAGTCAAATTGTGATTGGTGATATTGGGCTCTATAAATAAAATTGATTGATTGATTGATTGATTGATTGTTAAATTTATTACTTTATTTATTTATTTCAATATTTATTTATCTATTCCTGTATTTATTGATCCATTTATTTATTTATATTTAAGTAATTTTTCAACCTATCTGCTTTGATGTGTTATCGATATAACTTAGCTGCCATTTTATTTTTAGAATTTAGAAGTATTAAACTCCTTGAAGCACTCAGCAGCAGCTGGCTTGCTCACAGTGCACAAACTCCTCACGTGCAGCTGATCAGGCCTGCCAACACTGATATTACAGACCTTTAATAAGCCGTAGTGTATGAGAGACATCTCCAGAAAACAAATCCTATTCACAATTATTTCAATAATACAAACAGAAATAAATAACCTCATTTGATTGGGCTCTGTTTTGTGTTGTAGTCACCAGTCACCGCTCCCTTATCACTCAGTCAATCACAGCCTTGTTTCAAGGCTCTACAGTGTCTTGGTTCTGTTAAGTCTGCCGATATGGCCTTCAGTTTTATTCTGAAGGACTGGAGCCAGAGCGCCCGTCTTTGAGAGAGATTATTATTTCCTGTTTGCTGGAGGAGGCTCTTGTTCTAATCAAGAATTGATCACTAGCACAGATACAAAGATAAACCGGGCTCAGTAGCAGAGTATAGAGGAGGGACGTGGGGAAATCTCCAATAACTTGCTTCCTGCTGCCAGATCTCAGCTCCCTCCTCACCACAACAGTCCGGCACGGTGCCCCAGACTGTACAATCTAATCTAGCTGTATTAAATTGCTCACCAGTGGATAGTGAACAGGTTGCAATGCATCTAAGACTCCACATATCAATGGCCTTGGAGAGCTGGAGACACAAACAACCTCTGGAGCCCAGAGGTTGAAGGAAGAGTAAAATATGAGAAGTGTTGTTGAGCATCACACACACACACACACACACACACACACACACACACACACACACACACACACACACACAGTCTCTTATTAGATGTGAATTGAAGAAGAATTACTCAACATCTGCTAACCTAGAGGCTGAATTATGATGCCCTGCTCAGCTCTGGCCACATGATAGTTGATTAGATTGAAATGAAAGGCTGCTCCTCAGAACATCAGAAGCCCTGAGCACATGCAGAGAAACATGAGGAGAGTTTTCCTTGTTGTGCAGAGGAAGAAGTCTGTATACTGCTTTTATTATTAGCCTGGTGGTGTCACATTAAAAACCACAGTTTAAATCCAGCAGGGGTGACATCCCCCCTGATCACACCTCAAATCACCTTCTGTCTGTATCTGTTGTATTATGGGCCAAATCTGACCAGAGACAGTGGTCGTTGATGTCACTCCCAAGAGGCAACCTCCAGGGCTGAAAAATGAAACTGACGCTGGAGTGCCGAAAACTGCAGTTCCTCAAATGGCCACTCGGGGCTGGCTCCAAATGCGAGTCAATCCCCTACCACCAATCAAAAGAGCCATTTTTGACCAGATAATACAAAAATGTCTGGAGCCACGAAGAATATTTTAACTTTATATAAAGGAAATGCAGCATATTAAGTCTAAATTAGCCGATTAGCATTATTAATAGGTCTAAATGAGCATTCTTTAATAACTCTGCAGAGGGCTATTTATGATTATTCGGTACTTTAACTTTGCAGATGTGGCGGTAAAAGCGCACAAACCTTTCCACGCCCTATTAAATACTTTATTTTCCTTCAAGACTTTTCCTATTTTGGATTTGGAATCCATAGCGAGGCTAGCTAGGGAAACTTAAGACAAGCTACTGCTACTGAGGTTGGGCAAACTTTAGAGAAAAGCGCGCTAGGCCATAGATGTAGGATAGAGGGACAAACAACACTCATATCTTGTTTCTGGGCGTGATGTTTAGAGCAGCTAGGACCCACTGTCTGTCAGCTAGCTGTCACTGTGTACCCAACACAATTTGCTATTTAACCAAGATTTCACGGCGTGGCTGTGACAGTACAATCCATATAAGCTTCAGTGTATTAAATGCAATGGAATTTGATGGGCAGTCTGATGGGAATTGAGAAATTTGAACAAACATGCAGAATGAGAAACACCACATTTCCACTTAAAACTCGCTAACTAACTGCAGTTATTTTCCAGTTCTGTTATATCCTCCTCTCTGCTACATGTTCATGTATCAGTTCAGAAAGGGACTCAATGCAGAGCAGCAAGTTAAAGGTTCAGACAAAAAGTGAGCTTTAATTAAGCTGATAAAAAACATCCCAAAACAGACAGGTAACTGAAAGTCTAAAAGAAAGAAGAACCAAAATTTAACTGAAAACCAGCCGGGATAACACAGGGATATAAAAACAGGGGAGAAATCTATAACAGAACACAAGAGACCAGGCAGGAAACAGAGCAGCAAACATCATCAACACAGGAACGAACACAGACTAACTGAACAGGAACAAAGGGAAACACACAGGTATATATAGAAAACTAATCACAAGAACGAGACACAGCTGGAGTAGGAGGACACTGGCAAAAGGAGGTAAATGGGGATTGGCTGACAACAAGGGTGTGGAGGGGAACACTAGGGTGGAGCAAACAAGACTAATACAGAACAGGTGTGAAGGGAAGACTCTGGGAACAGGGAAGGACTAACGAGACAGGTGAAAGACAGGTGTGACGGGAAAACACACAAAGACAGAAGCAAAACCAGACATGACACAAGAAACAGATTAGACAGAAGCAAAACCAGACATGACACAAGAAACAGATTAAACAAATACATAACATGAAACAAGGATTGTCCCTAACTTTACACTCTAAAAAAGAATATACTGGTTCAACTTAAGAGAATAATTAAGTTTACAATTTGCATGCATCCATGAAACAAAAGTATAATTTTATACAGTGAAAAACTAATTCACTTTAAGTCTTATCCACTAACTCCATGAGTCACGTTTAGAGTGTAGGTAATTGATGTTAGTACATGTTTTTTTCTTTATTTATTTTTTTAAAACTTGGTCTTAAATTTAATTCTTGGTGGCATAACAAAGTCTTTAAAAGTCTGAAACTTAGCCTGCCTTAGGCTGTAGGAACTCTGCCATGGCTGTAAATGCACCGTGCTAACCAAGCTAGCAGCTAGCGTTAGGGTTAGCTCCACACTCTGGTCCAGATATGGTCACTTATGGCTCCAACATACCAAACTTGAGGCTTCAAACTAGGAGTCCACAAACCACTCAGTGACGTCACAGTGGCTACGTCCATTGTTTTTATACAGTAGGGGTGTAACGATCCATTGATCTAGATCGATATATCGATCGATGCAAAGTGAAAACATCGATCTGTATCGTTATCTTTAGGGTACGCTTTTATTTTGAAAGTCTGCGTCAAAGTCAAACAGCGGCAGGCAGGTGGCAAGCAGCCAAGAGAAAGACGATGAGGAGTACGTTATTTACTCAGCAATAAATCAGCTGTGTGGAAATATTTTGGATTTCGGAGAAAATGCGTGTCAACAGACAAAGAACATGACGAATGTAAACAATGCTGTTATGAGATAAAACACAAGGTAACGTTACCTGCCTGGACGAGCAGCTCACTCCACTAACTTCTTACTACGGCAACATTAGCTGCTCTGCTTCAACAGTGTTCGCTGAAAAATATGAGCATGCAGGCTAACGTTGAACCTTACTGCTCTGTTGAGAGATGCAGTGACTTAAACCACCGGTGAGTGAGAAAAATAATAACGTTACATATGATTTATTAATGTATGAGAAGAAGAAAAAAGTCTGTTAGCTGCTAAGCTAATTTATGCAACGTAAACATGCTTAAGCTAATAATGGGTGACTAGCAAAACATAATTGACATGTCATGAACCTTGACAGTTATTACTGAGCTGAATTTAATGCTTTTGTTGAACGATGTTGTCGGTTTTATGAAACAGATGATGGTTTGGGATAAAATGAAGATTTTTTTCCAGAAAGGTCTCTTCAGCAGAAAGCCCTGAAGGTTAACTTATCCCATGTGCTGTTTTATGTGTGAGTGGAGTCAGTATAAGGTAAGGCTTTACTGCACTTAAGCGGTTACGGTTGTTTTTTCTTTTATGGCCAAAAGTAAGAAATAAAGGTGTGGCAGCTGTCTGCAGCTAATTGTATTAAATGGGCAGATTATATTGTCTCATATTGATCACGTGTCCCTGCATTGCATCGAATTGAAATCGTATCGTGGCAGACTTTGCAATGACAGATATGGTATCGTGATGAAACCACTGATTTACCCCCCTATTATACAGTCTGTGGTCTCTTCATTAAAAGGACAACCTGGGCTTTTTTCAAGCATCTCAAGCATCTTGAGAGCCAGACATGTACAGATGCTGCAGCCGTATCCAAACCAAGCTTTTCTAAATCCAGAACCCCTAATTTTCTCCAGCATGGATAAACCTATTGATGCAACCACCCATCTGCATCACGCTGACAGACACAAAGCTGTATAACAAAATATTTGCTGCCCAAACAGACCAAAGCCTCATCATCAAAAAGACTCTGGCTCCAGTGAGCCTCTTCAAGAGATCAAAAGTGTTTAAACATTTGGCCAAATCAAACCCTTTCCTCTGAACGCCTGGATGATGTACAGCGACAAGACCCACTCACCAGAAAGCCGAGCTCATTAGTGCAGAAATGATTGCTGTATAACACATAGCTCTGACAGCTGTAGTTCATTGAAAATTATATATATTATCTCCCCATAAATGAGTCATCAACCTAAAGAAACAGAGATCTGCTATTATGATAATAGGCCTAAAAATATTCAAAGAGCAGCCACGGACTGAGAAGAATGTGATTAACTTCAGCCTCTCATTATCCTGTCATATAAATGACTGGCTCCTACTTATCTCAGTAAGCCTCCAGCCCGACACTCTCCTTCGACACAAAACACGCTGCGCAGAGCTGTGGGCATGATATGCTGCATGACACCGGCACTCAAGTCCAGCTTCACAAGACAATCCAGGTTCTCAGAAGTTCTGCTTTCCAAGATAGCGTGGTAGTTGTGAGCCAGTACAAGCTCTGTGAGGACGTTCACTCCCTGAGAGAGAGATCTCCCCGAGGACAGAGAGCTGGTTCAGCCTCTGTAAACCTTGGAGGTTGATGAAAGTTCTGCCTTCCACAGAAACGATGTTATTCTCTTTCCAACACTTCAGACCCCGAAGTGCCCCAAAGGAGCCCAGAGGGAGTTCTGTCAGAAGGTTCCTGGACGGATCCAAATACTTTGTGTTGGATGGGAAGTTGCTCTGAGCGGTGGAGACATTTCTGTCGGAGCAGTTGCTATATTTCAGGTCTGGGAGACAGTTACATCCCTTATAACAAGCTCACACTGCCTGAGGAACTGAAGAGGCGAGAAATGATAGTGAAGGAAAAGTAACCTAAAGGCAGAAGTAAAAAAAAAAGAAACAAATGTGCTTGTTGCAAAGTTTCTCAATCTGTTAGACTGTCAGTTAACATACAATACTTCACTCTGAAAAGCTATTTGTATTTAAAGATCTAAACTGTTGGACATCACATGCAAACTGACTGATCAACAAAAGTAGTGAGTTAAAGCAGCTACAAAGAGTTTTAAACTATGAAACAGTCTCTGGTTAATACTGACGCCTAGATATAAAATACAAACACAAGATTTGCTGTCTCTATGATAATTATTCTTAATGACTGTCGCCGTGTCTGATTTCCTGCCAAATCAGATGCAAAACCAAACTGGAAAATCTGTTTATATTTTCTCAGGCAGAAAGAAAAATAATAGAATTAACCAAAACACAAAAAAGCTTAAACGAACAGTAACAGAGCACAGGCGAAAACACAGGCCACCCTCAGACCTCAGCCTGTTTCTAGGGCTGCCCCCTCATAGTCGACCAAACATTACTCGACCAGAAAGGTCACTAGTTGGCATGTGGGAATTTAATTTGAAAGGACAGACACAGGAAGTGTCCACGCTCAGCAGTCAGACAGGAGCAATGTTACTGATACTATTCTTTCTCACACCTTCAACTCAAACCACCAAAATATATCATTTAATCTTTACATTAATATCGTAAACATGAAGGTGACTAATTGCCCTAAGTTACAACTATTCGTCGACTAGGAAAATTCTTAGTCTTAGGGCAGCGCTAATTGTTTCACCGTCATCATATTACAGTTATTAATCTTGCTCTTAAAAAGTAAAACAGTAATATTAATGAGCTGCGTCTTTCTTTTTTCTCACTTCCTAAACAAATGCACACACTTGCCAGATCATGAGCTTTATGAAAGCAGGTTGTGGTGCTCATGGGAAATGCGGTCATCATTCATAAAACAGCTCGGCAGCTCCATTGTCCACAGGTGCCACCGAATGTAACACAGAGTGGAAGTCCCTTGCAGTTGCTTTAAAGATGAGATGAAATTAAAAATGCTTTCAAATCATATTAATGTGCACCTATTTAGCAATATATGCCAAATAAATCACAAAAAACTGTTTCTTTGTACTTTTATGCCAAAATCCAATTATGTAAAAAAGATGTGTGCTTATGTAAGTAAGTACCATGCAGTTTCAACCATCATGATGTCCGCCCATCATTTGATCCGCAGCTTTTAGCCCCGCAGAGCAAAGATAAAGTTAGCTCACCAGCAACAGTATCCTCACTTTGAGAAAAGGTATATATATGACAGCTCCAAATTATACCTGAGGCATTTTACAGCAACTATGATGAACATCTCTCTCCCTGATGGATTCCACTATCCTGTCGGCTTTGTGCCTGTTATGGTACACCCATTTGTCAACGATCAAATTAAATTCCTCCCAGTGTTTTATCCCACCTGCCAATCCTGTTTCACTGAGGAAATACTTCACAATACTGACGCGAGGTACTCTTGAAAAGCCGTTTCATCAGGACTCTTAGGTGTGAACAAAACAAAAAAAAAGAGCACTTCACAGGTCACTCAGAGTGTAACAAAGAAAGAAATCAACTCTGGACAGTCAGCAGACAGTGGAGGCCAGACGCCTGCCAGGAGCTGAAAAGAGGTTGTCTATTTGCACTCCCGGTGCCAGAGCACCAGGGCTACTCAGACAAAGGCGGTGTGAATAATTGACAGCACAGCAGCCCAGTGCAGTCACATTGAACTAATGGAGGATGAAAAACATGAAGTCTGGAGAGGGGAAGTTGGCGCACTCTCCTGTCTGGTATAATGTGACACAGAGGTCTTATCGGGTCAGGGAAAAGGTCACGTTTCAGAGGTGGAACAGATCAGAGAGCAGGAAAAAACATATTGGTGGACTGAAACCTACAGGCTGAGGGGAGAATAATGCACCAATGATGTCAGTGGGTATTTGAAGGCCTGGGGGGAGGATTTGGGTAAGACAAGTAACCAGCCACCTGTAATGAAGCTCAGCATACGTTCAGTCACAAAGACGTTCTTTATGCTTCATTTATTCACAGTTCTCTTCCTTTATCTCACTCCTCCGCCTTCTTCCAATCCCTTTATTATGGACGTTCACTCTTCCAGTTAAACCAATGAAATTTTGCCATGATCTCTACCAGCCAATCATGTTGCTGCTTTCATATTTTTAATCTGTTCTCCTCTCTGCTGCTGCCAGCTGTCATTGCAGGTCAAAGTGTTGTGCCCTCCTCCACCTCCAGTCATCATATGCAGAGCCCAGGTCGAGCTCATTACATCCAGATCCTCAGCACCCTCTCCATCTCATCACCGCAACAACCAGCCTCTGGGGGGGTTACTATTCTAAAATCGGTTCACCTTCCCTCTTGAAATATACGACATCATGATGGGTCTCATCACCCAAGACTATTAACATTCTCATCCTTTTTCTGTCCATGTAAATAAATGTTTTACTCAGAATGAGTCTCTCCTGATTGAAATAGCAGCACTCCATCTGTGCGTTCAATACCCATACTACCATACTATATGGTATGCCAGAAAAAGATTTAGTATGTCAAATGCAGTATGCCAAAAATACAAGGATGTCCTACCACATAAGGTCAGATTTAGCAGTATGCAAGCCAGCATGCTCTTGTGGTCATTCTGACCCACAATCCTCTGCACAGCGGACGATACGTCACATCAACTGAGCCACAAACAGATGACAGCTTGACAGCTTATTGACAGCTGTCAGAAGTTGCAATGATGGATGACAGCGTACTCAGGTGACTGATGACCAGTCGATTAATGATAAGAGGAATATTAATATAAACAACAACAAAAGAGCATAAGTATTAAACAACAATGTATATCCTCTTTAATTTTACTATCCTGAATCTACAATGTATGCAGTTATTACTTATTGTAAAATAACAACATCAGAGCTGTCTGTGTTGGTCTCTGTCTCTGGTGAGCTTGGTGAACAGTATTTTATCTCCATGGTAACAGATGTATCAGTAAGAAGAGGCTCAAAATTCAGGGCGTTATATTTTGAGGAAGTAGTATGTCTCCTATGTTCTCATGTTCCTATGTTCCTAAGATCCTGAGTTTCCATGGTTCTATGTTTCGATGGTCCTATGTTCCCAAGGCCCTATGTTCCCATGGTCCTATGCTCCCAAGGACCTACGTTCCCATGTTCCTATCTTCCCAAGGCCCTATGTTCCCAAGGTCTTATGTTCCTAAGATCCTGTGTTTCCATGTGTTCCCAGGGCCCTATATTTACATGGTTCTATGTTCCCATGTTTTTATGTTCCCAGGGTCCTGTGTTCCCATGGTCTTATGCTCCCAAAGGGGCTACGTTCCCATGGTCCTATCTTCCCAAGGCACTATGTTCCCAAGTTCCTATGTTCCCATGGTCCTATTTGCCCATGTTCCTGTGTTCCCATGTTCCTATGTTACAAAGGTCCTATGTTCCCAAGGTCCTGTGTTCCCAAGTTCCAAAGGTCCTATGTTCCCAGGGTCCTATGTTCCCATGGTCCCATGTTCCCAAGGTCCTGTGTTCCCATGGTCCTATCTTCCCAAGGCACTATGTTCCCAAGTTCCTATTTTCCATGATTTTCCATGGTACTATGTTCCCATGGTTCTATTTCCCCATGTTCCCATGTTTTTATGTTCCCATGGTCCTGTGTTCCCATGGTCGTATGCTCCCAAAGGGGCTATGTTCCCATGGTCCTATCTTCCCAAGGCACTATGTTCCCAAGTTCCTATGTTCCATGATTTTCCATGGTCCTATTTCCCCATGTTCCTGTGTTCCCATGTTCCTATGTTCCAAAGGTCCTGTGTTCCCATGTTCCTATGTTCCCATGTTCCAAAGGTCCTATGTTTCCAGGGTCCTATGTTCCCATTGCCCCATGTTCCCAAGGTCCTGTGTTCCCATGGTCCTATGTTCCCAAGGCTTTGTGTTCCCATGGCCCTATGTTCCCAAGGTCTTATGTTCCTATGGTCCTATCTTCCCATGGTCCTATATTCCCAAGGTCCTGTGTTCCCATGTTCCTATGTTCCAAAGGTCCTATGTTCCCATGGTCCAATGTTCCCAAGGCCCTGTGTTCCCATGGTCCTATGTTCCCAAGGTCCTATGTTCCCATGGTCCTATGTTCCCAAGGTCTTATGTTCCCATGGTCCTATGTTCCCAAGATCCTATGTTCCCATGGTCCTATGCTCCCAAGGTCCTATGCTCCCAAGGTCCTTTGTTCTCATCGTCCTGTGTTCCCCTGGTCCTATATTCCCAAGATCCTATGTTCCCAAGGTCTTATGTTCCCATGGTCCTATATTCCCATGGTCCTATGTTCCCAAGATCCTATGTTCCCAAGGTCTTATGTTCCCATGGTCCTATATTCCCATGGTCCTATGTTCCCATGGTCCTATGTTCCCAAGGTCCTATGTTCCCATGGTCCTATGTTCCCATGGTCCTATGCTCCCAAGGTCCTATGCTCCCAAGGTCCTTTGTTCTCATCATCCTGTGTTCCCCTGGTCCTATGTTCCCAAGGCTTTGTGTTCCCCTGTGTTCCCCTGGTCCTATGTTCCCAAGGCTTTGTGTTCCCATGGCCCTATGTTCCCAAGGTCCTATGTTCCCATGGTCCTATGTTCCCATGGTCCTATGCTCCCAAGGTCCTATGCTCCCAAGGTCCTTTGTTCTCATCGTCCTGTGTTCCCCTGGTCCTATGTTCCCCTGGTGTTATGTTCCCAAGGTCCTATGTTCCCAAGGTCCTATGTTCCCATGGACCTGTTTCCAAGTTCCTGGTCCATAGTTTTGGTTAACTCTGCATATCAATACATAAGACATATCATAAGAAGAGCCATAAACAGATTTCAGTCAGACAATTCATGTTTTAAATGTATATTTCATCAGCAGAACACAGTTAGTTTGGAATCTAGACTCCGGCCTCATCACTCCCCACAGACATGTTTACATGAGATGTTTTTTTTTTTGGGGGGGGGGGTGATGATGAAATACCTTCTCTCCCTTGCCGGAGCCTGCAGGTGATGGAGGTGGGGCTGGCAGAGCAGGCAGCAATATTAATGCAGGGCAGCAGCAGCACTGACAAGGCAGTGGGAGAGCTGGGAAATTTCTGCAGCTTAACTAGACCGCCAGATTGGGAGGGTGTGTTTTGTTGATGGCACATAGAGTGGGAGGTATGATGTATGAATTAGTGCAGCTCGAGTTGACGGCCTGGGCTAGCTTCCAGGCATCGCTCCATTTAAATGTAAGAATAAAATTGATGATTGTCTGTCAAGGTTTTGGGCACCCTTTCCAGGTCTTTTTCCCCTCACCTTTACCTGTTTGAAGATTGGAAATAGTTCATTCATATGAATATTTTACCTTAACCTGACCTTTGACCTCTTTCCTGACCTTAACCTGTTCAGAAATGGGAGCTAAACCTGGCTCTGGACTACTTTTCTAACTCTTTGCCTTGTTTTCGAATCCTTAATTGTTTAGTTGTTATTTTTCCAATAAATTCATCCTCATTATAGTTTTTTAATTTCTTGGACTGCAATTAATTTTGGAACTGTCTTCCTGTCATAAAAAAAACAACTACATTTAGACAGGGACCTGTGCCAGTACAATTTCATACTAATAATAATAGTAGGAATACATTTTATTTATGAGCATGTTTCAAGTCACCCAAGGACATTTTGCAAAACCAGATAAGACCAGCGGTACATAATAAAAGACAACGACAAACAATAATGATAATAACAAAGAACAACAATAATGACATGCATATACAGATAAAAGAATATACTCATAAAAAACACATTATCACTTTCAGAGTCATCATTTTAGTCCCCTAACCAATGTCATATTTAGCAAACACAAAGCTGGAAAACATAATTTCAGGTTCACATTATGTGCTATATAGAGCTGGGGAACATAGAAATTACCTTCTCTTTCACTTTGAACAAATGCCTGCCATATTCATTTATTATTACCTTATTTATCTAAATTTAAATGTATAGACTGTACCTACCTTTCTACTTGATCTAATGCCCCCCCTGCCTTACCTTGGCCCAAAAGATTCAGGAATATCCTCCTGAGACCCTTCATCCCCATACGAGCACATGACATCTTGGGTTTGCTGCAGCTTATACTTCATTCTACTTAACTTAGACCTGTTGTCCTCGTTCATGGACACTGTGTGGGCCATCTAGTATATCTATATCTAGTGCATACAAATTGGAGCAATCCTAGTAACAGTAATGAGCTACGATGCTCGGAAATATTTGTTTGAGGACACTGGGACTGTATTATTGCAGCATTTCACACAGGCCAATCAGGTGTGACTTCCTACAGACAAAAAAGACATGCCTAGCTTGGAGTATGGAGCAAGGAAATTTCAATACATACTGAACATGTTCAGGCATTTAAATTAACTGTTTTATTTTATATGTTATTACAAACTTGTGGCTATTTAAAAATGTAGTTTCATAAACTAGGCTTGGGAACAAAGATCACACCCCGAACACATCCCATTTCCACCCAGTCCCTTCTCACCTCTTACATGTTTTTCTCTGCTCTGTTCTGCGTACAGGAACCAGTGGGGGCTCTAGACAACAACTCCCTCACTCAGTCTCACTCCCAGGATCCCTCCTGCATTCCTGCCTTCAACCAACACATCCATCATTGCACTCACCCACTACCCAGAAACCCAGATTTAATCCCTTGACCCTCAATCCTTAATTTCTCACTCTTCATCCTTTGATACTCATTCTGTCATCCCTAACCTTTCATCCATTTGGCCCTCTGCCCTCTGCCCTCATCCCCTCATCCCTCATCCATCAACCCTTCCACTCTCATCCTTTTGACCCTCATCCCCTCATCCCTCAACCCTTTGGCCCTCATCCATTCGTCCCTTGACCCTTTGACCCTTATCCATTCATCCCTCATCCCTTCATCCCTCATCCATTTGACCCCCTACTCTTATTAATTCATCCCTTAGCCCTTTGACCCTCATCCATTCATCTCTCAACCCTTCAACTCTCATCCCTTCATCCCTCATCCATTTGACCCTCGACCCTCATCCATTCATCCCTCATCCATTTGACCCTCTACCCTTATCCATTCATCCCCCAATCCTTCAACCCTCATCCATTCATCTCTCAACCATTTGACCCTCAACCCTTCGACCCTCATCCCTCATCCATTTGACCCTCAACCCTCATTCATTCATCCCTTCATCCCTTATCGATTCGACCCTCATCCCCTCATCCCTCAACCCTTCAAACCTCATCCCTTCATCCCTAATCCATTCGACCCTTGACCCTCATCCATTCATCCCTCAACCCCTGACCCTCATTCGTTTATTGCTCATCCATTTGACCCTCGACCCTCATCCATTCATCCCTCAACCCTTGACCCTCATCCCTTTATCCCTCAACCCTTTGACCCTCATCTCTTTATCGCTCATCCATTCGACCCTCAACCCTAATCCATTCATCCCTGAACCCCTGACTCTCATCCCTTCACCCTTAACCCTTTGACCCTCATCCATTCATCCCTCACCCTTCACCTCCTCATTCCTCCATTTTCATCCTTTTATCCCGCACCCTTCATCCATCAGCCCTTATCCCTTTGTCCTTCATCTCTGACCCTCATCCTTTCATTCCTCACCCTCTGACCCCTCATCCCTTCATCATACATGCTATCATCCCTCCATCCTAATCCTTTCATTCTCTAATCTCTCTTTCCTTACCCCTTCATGCTTTCCTCCAAACCCATATTGGCATGGTCTTTGTTAGTGAATAAACCCAGTGTCCCCATATGAGGTCATCATGTAGTTAAAGAATGACTTCCTGTTCAAAGACAATGCTTAGTTTTTCATACCTATCAGGTCCCAAATAGCTAGGAGATATTAAAAATGCACACCAAACAAAAGTTCAGGTCTCAAGAGGATATTCAGTAAAATAAAAATGTAGAGTAGAGTTTGGGAGATTAAAAAAGAAGAACCCTGTCATTACTCAGTGGACTGACCAACACGCTGAATGGCTTTCTGGGTTTTGGAGGCAAATGATGGCTACAGGAGCTTCGTCATGTGTTAAGGATTTGGGAAATTTCACATCCCTGCGGAGCACTTCACTAAAAGCCGACTTTAAACTTTCATCTAAAACTCATGGCTTCCAGGATTAAAACTAATTTAACGCTATACAGCAGGCTGATATTGAACGTGTTGCACCAAAAAGCAAATTTCGCTCCATAGAAATGCCCTGGGAAGCCCCGCAATGACTCAGTGATGAAGCCCAGGGAAGATTATTGGTGCTGGGGTTCATTTCTCAGCTGCAGTGAGCTGTGGCTGCTGCTCGGTGTCGTGGGAGCCCCTGAGCCTGGAACAGAGAACCAGAGCAGGTGGAAAAAGAAAGGTTAAATCAACAAGCCTAATTACCATTTATTAAGCAGCTCAACGTAACTGCTTACTGAAATCATTTCTTCATGTCTTTCTCAGGGTATCTGTTAATATATCAAAGGCTAAAAGTGGAGCTGGTCTGATGATAACACATCAGGCTCTAGTCAGGAGGCAGCAGATGGCAGTGTTGCTATCTGGATCTGTGCAGTGTGAAGACAGTGTCTAGGAGACAGTATGTATGAAGCTGTGGGCATATGTGCCTCTGAGTAACACCACTGAATGGTGAAATACACTCTCGCAGAATCCTGAGTTAGTGGGTGAAACACCTTTCTCTCCTCACTTTGGCTGTTGTTTGCAAGATAGGTGTGTGGAGTTGAGACGTGAGCGAAGCCCCTGGCAGTATTCTCCTCACTGCATATTCCCATTGTAAAGTTTTCTTTTACTGATATCCTCAATATTCATAGAAACACGGGGTGAATGGGTTTGAAAATGGATGGGTGGATAGACAGAAACACAGGGGGTTTCCTGGATGATTAACACCACCATAGATATGTTGTATGTTATGTTCATCTGTCTAAATTATTAAAACTTTGGTTCTGAGAAATCTTTTTTTTCTCCCCACTGTTTCTTATGGCAGATGGCTCTAAATAATACAATACCCATGAACCTTGGCCGCTGTTGCTATGGAGAGGCAGCCAGACATTGGTGAAAACTTCAATATGCATTGTTTTTCAGAATAAAAGTTGGCATTGTGCAAACCATGGCAGCAGATAATGTTGAAACTTTCTTTTGGCGACACAATGTCTTGATAAAAANTATAGGGTGTAAGATGCAGGCAGGAAGAGCATACCAAGGTCAGAACGGAAGACTCTTCCTAAGGTGGTGGAGTATAACCAAGCTAAGATTCTGGGGGACTTCCAGATCCAGACTGACAAACTGGTGATGGCTAACCAACTGACCGACATTGTATTGATCGACAAACAACAGAAGAAGACAGTGGTGATAGATGACAGCAACATCAGGACAACGGAACATGAGAAGATCGAAAATACCAAGGGCTGAAAGAGGAGCTAGAAAAGATGTGGGGAGTAAAGGCAACAGTGGTGCCAGTGGTAATCGGAGCACTCAGGATTGTGACCCCCAGACTGGGAGAGTGGCTCCAGCAGATTCCAGGTACAACATCTGAGGTCTCTGTCCAGAAGAGTGCAGTCCTAGGAACAGCTAAGATACTGCGCAGAACCCTCAAACTCCCAGGCTTCTTCTGGTAGAGGAGCCGAGCTCAGTCTCATGGTGCTGGACTTGGGATGTAACCCTCCATGCACTGTGAGAAGATTCCTTGTCTTGATATCGGTTGCCTCTATCTCCTCCTTTGGGCAGCTTATCATATTATTATGGCAGGGCGCACGTGTTGATGGCTCAGACCTTGTTTGGCCGTTCAGCCGACTTTCCAGGACCTGCCTTACTCTTTGTAGGTATTTGGCTGTGGCTGACTTTCCTGCAGCCTCCTCATGGTTCCCATTTACCTGCGGGTCCCCAAGGTATTTGTAGCTGTCCTGAACATCTGCAATGCTGCCTTCTGGGTAGTTCAGTGCCCTCGGTTCTGATCATCATCCCTCATTTTGACACCATCCGACCACACTTATCTAGTCCGAATGACATTCCGATGTCATTGCTGTAGGTAGATCCTCATGTAGGTTTGTTGTACCCCATCAATCTCTAGTTGTGATAGCAGTTGTCGTTTGTGAATGTTGGAGCACTGGGAACATACAGATAAATGTAGGATGATACAAAGCAGCTGGCCTGTGGTAATGTGTAGACCTCATGGATGTATAGAGAACTGGAAACGTTGGAGGTGGGGCCCTGTTCATTTGAAAGTTGCTTGGTGGTGCATGAAGCCAGGAAGTTCCTGCAAGATTACCCTGATGATCGGCATTGTGTGGCCCGTAGAGCAGGTGCACTAGAGACTGATGTTGACAGAGCCAGCTACTAAGGGTTTAGCACTTCGGGAACTTGAATAGGGATGTCTTACCTTATGTGTCCAGCAAAGGACGAATGTTTTGTCTGTGAGTCTTGAGTTATAATAAAGCCAATTTGTGTACTTGTGTTTGAAACTGTCAAACACCACTTGCAACTACTGTTTTGGAGGTGTCACTGCAGAGCGACACATATTGTTGAACCGTTCGGTACGCGACTTTCGGTTCGGCACGACCCTGTACCGAATTATTTGGCGCAGGATATTATTTTATTTTATTTTGTTTTATTTTAATTCCCTTTTTGCGAGCCGAACCATTTAAAATATCTAGTTCCCCGACGGACATAACTGAGTGACGGACCGAGTCCGACCGTAAATCTCCGCCTTCACTTTGTGCAGCGCATTCTAGCATTTTGACAACATGGCAAGTGAGCCTGACGAACCTGAAGACCCACCCGCAAACCTTAAGTCCTCCGTTTGGGAACACTTTGGTTTCACGGTAAAATACGAAGATGGAAATAAACAAGTGGACAAGACAAAAGCAGTGTGCCGACACTGCAGAACAGCGGTCGGGTATGTACTTCAAACAATGTGAAAAAGCAGGATTTTATATATATTTGTTTCATTCAAAAATTGTGTAAAAAGAGTTAACTGCTGTGTCGGTATGTTTTAATAAGGTTACCAATAAGTAAAAGATATTTAATAGTTGTCTATTTTTTTCATTACTGTATCGAAAAAAACCGAACCGTGACTTGTGTACCGAGGTATGTACCGAACCGAGATTTTTGTGTACTGTTACACCCCTACATTATACTAATGACAGTAACATTACATAGGCTTTACATTTCTCTGTCATTATTTAATACTTACTGTATGCCCTTTTGTTGTTGGCTATATTTATTATTATTATATTTAATTAAACAATTAATATTCCTCTTATCACCAATCGACTGGTCATCAGTCACCTGAATGTGCTGTCATCCATCATTGTGACTTCTGACAGTCAAGGTGATGTATCTTTAGCTGTGCAGAGGATTGTGGGTCAGAATAGTCAGAAAAGCACGCTGACTTGCATGCTGCAAAATTGGACGGGATGTAGTAGAATGTCCTGGTAATTTTGGCATACTGTATTTGACATACTATGTATTGGGACATACTAAATCTTTTTCTGGGACACTATATAGTATGGTAGTATGGGTGTTGGAACATACAGCACTTATTAAAGGGACATCCTCAGGCTGGCATGTTTGGACCAGTCATACGCCTTTCCATTGTGGGGAGTAAGAGTTTCCCACATGCAAGACCTGCATAAATCAGAGAAAGCAACTAAACCGGAACTCCTGCAAAGTGAGTAATTAACCGGGGATTAGTGGAAGTCAGTGATCAAAATTATATCAGGGTAACTGCACTTTCTCAACTGGAACAGTGTAATCCTTTCAAAAAACAAACAACAAAAATAGCCAAACACTGTATATCACAGAATAAGCTCTTAAAACTACCTCCTACCTCTACAGTAAGTCATGGTTTCAAGGCCACACTGTTGTAGCAGAGCAGCTCTGATTCAAAAGAAATAAATGTAAAAGTCAAGATCATGAAGCATTTCTCTGCATTCATTTGATTCCCAGTCAAGAAACTCTGGTAAGAACTGCTTTACCTTGTTGATATGGACTTTAAAACTCCTTTTGAAATTCTACACATGCGATTAATAGATAGATAGATAGATAGATAACAGGGTCAATTATACAGCAGTAATATGTGTAACAAAGTCAAAAGAACATTTGTAGTATTAAGTATTATAATTACACATAATTTGTTTCAGTTGTTATTACCTGACACGCTTAGGCCTCCATAGTTAATATGTGAAATGTTTGAGACTCAGTTTCTGTACTCCTAAATTCACCTTTGGGTGTACCCCACCTATAAAGGGGTGTCTCCCACCTTATCTCTCCCCTTTTGTGGTTGTTTTTCATAGGCAACACATTCTCAGTCCGACCTCGTCACATATTGATGTTTGGTCATGGACTTTCCACGTCCACGTCCACGTCCAAGGTACCCTGGGTTTGTTGGTTGTTGACGTTCTGGGACACCGTGTCAAGTTCTGCCTGTAACATGCATTGTNTTGTTTTTCATAGGCAACACATTCTCAGTCCGACCTCGTCACATATTGACGTTTGGTCATGGACTTTCCACGTCCACGTCCACGTCCAAGGTACCCTGGGTGTGTTGGTTGTTGACGTTCTGGGACACCGTGTCAAGTTCTGCCTGTAACATGCATTGTCTTCTTTCAAGATACACTTCTGTTTACACAGGGAATTTACAGTTTACATGCAGTCTTTTTCAAAATAAACGCACTACGTTGGTACAACATCGCAAAGTGACGTTTTTGTCCTTCAACAACTAACACAAATGGTTAGGTTTACGTAAAAAACAAGAGGTTGGGTTTGGGAAAAAAGAGCAGGGTTTGGCTTTAGAATCTTATGGGACGCAAGCACCGCTCTCTCGGATGAAAGTCGGTGTTGGTTGTACCCATCCACTACACCTTCCACCCGCCCCACTTGACTTTCGCCACCTTAACTTTCATCCTTGTCCTGCCATGTTTCCCCCAGCACCGCTTACCTGAAGAGGTAAGCGTCATTGCTCTTGTCGTAATTTCCAGGTTTTAGCGCTGTCAAGCTGTTTATAAGTTCATTTTACAGCCTAAACTCATTGTATAATATGGTAACATTTTTCTGTGCCACTTCATTTGTGTAGGGGATCGAGTTATGGGGGTAATTGACGGATTTTATTTTTACCTCTTGCCGTCAGGTATGTTTTCTGTGTTTCATTATACTGAATTGATTGTACCATGGCAACCCTTTTGCTGCTGTACTCCATGAGAGATAGGATCGAGTTGTATGGTTGTAATTGACAGGATTTTGGTTTTACCGCTTGTTGTAAGAATTGTCAGGAATAAACAGAGATATCCATGGTCTGGGCCTCTTTATTTCAACACAACACAGACAACACTAGAGTCCAATGGTTACAGATAGATAGATAGATAGATAGATAGATAGATAGATAGATAGATAGATAGATAGATAGATAG
This sequence comes from Epinephelus moara, assembly GCF_006386435.1. Classification (NCBI taxonomy): domain Eukaryota; kingdom Metazoa; phylum Chordata; class Actinopteri; order Perciformes; family Serranidae; genus Epinephelus; species Epinephelus moara. The sequence continues at coordinate 9,221,229 of NC_065512.1, read as the reverse complement.
ATATCAAACAGAGGTAAATAATGTATGTGTTGGGGACTTTTTTATATAATAAAAAAAAAACATCTTAGCTGCACTAGTGAGCAACAGGAAGGTGTATATGTATGGGTGTATGTGACTAAAACAGTGGTTCCCAGCTGGTGGGTCAGGGTCCAAAAGTGCGTCCCAGGTTTATTTTGCATGGACCACAAGTGACTTGCAAACGTGTCAAGTTTGTAAAGAACACACTTTATTTTGAAGTACAGTGAATCTCTAGCACGGAGCTTTTATTTTGAAGTGCTGTTTCCTGCTGTAGAGTGAGTGAATAACAGACGGCTACTTGACAGAGACAGCAAACTAGCTTGACGACATGTCCAAACCAAGTGTGATGCTCAGTGTATTAACCTTTGTGGACCATGAACTAATGAGTAAGGAGAAATCTGGACCCCATGGCTGGACCAGTTGGGAACCACTGGACGAAAACATAAACTACCTTGCCCATGTTCATGGTCATGAAGGAACATATCACCCTGTATAATAGTATAAATGACAGTGTGTTTTTGGATAGTGATGGGGTCTATGACACAGAAGACTAAGCTATATCAGGCTTTAGACGATACTTGTTAGCCTTTACTTTAATTCTGTACTGATGAGTTTTATGTTGATCCTAGCCTTAAGAGTGCTCTGACTGTAAGACACCTACACCTCGTCTAAGGAGAAAATGAATTAAACTTACAGTCTCCTGCTGCTCATAATAACACCTCCTACTTAACATCTGTATTTGAGCTCTATTTTTGACATGCAGTGAAGGCGCCTGCTCCTGGTTGAAGGCTTCCCACTTCACATTGCTGTCATGGAGAGCACAGTTCACACATTCAGCTAACACCGAGTGTGTGAATGTAACAACATTGGTTTCGATTGCTAACTGTAAAAGAACTTCCCCCAAAAAAAACGTGTTTGCAGGATGATGTGATGTGACGCGCTGGCAGAGTTCTTTGTCACATCCCCTGACAGGTCATATAATAGGGTTATTGATAATCTGTCACCTCTGGTACTTTATGTGTTGCTGTGGTTCAAGTGTGATATTTGAGTGGAAGCGCCTCCAGCACTCGAGGATGTTTCCTTCGGCATTACACACTTTATGGATGCCATGTACCATTGATCTGACCTGTTGTTTTCATCCTGTATGATTTCCAAAAGTGTTACCAATATTTTTCTGCAGAATATACGTGCCTGAAGAGCTGTGTGGGTTTAGTTTTGATATCTAAAAACAAGGCCAGCTGCCGAGCCAGGCATCAGTAAAATAAGAGTCGTAACCAGGTATGGATTGATTAGGGAAGTTGAGCCAAGGACACACAGCCAGCAGCCTTTAGTTTATTTGCTGTTGATTTGAATAAAAACCAGAGTGGCTGTGTTCTATATACTGGCTTTTATTATCTCCTTGTCAAAACTTGCAAAGTTATAAGCAGTCTGTTTTCCCAAAATCAATGTTTTCTCCTGTGGGCATCTGCTGCCAGCTCCTGAGTAAAAACATTTAAACCAAGACCATAAATTAGCAACTGTTACAGTACTTTTCTCTCTGTATCTGTCACTGTTGTTGACTTCCTGCCTGCTGTGTAACTGTGGACATGTGTTGGCAGGAAAAAAACAGGGTCCAAACTGCTCTGGATGGAGCTCACAGTACATTGGAGGAAGAATGGGCTAAATGTAGCTGGTCCTTTGTGCATAGCACCACCATTGTGTGCCATTTTCAACCTGTAATTGAGTGTCCTCCAGCCTCCTGTGGTGCCTGTCCCTGAGCTGCTTCACTCAGTGCATTGTGACACTTCCTTTGACACACTTTCAAGAAGATAACTAGACAATTTGTCATGTGTTGTTTTTTCAAAGAATACTGGACTGAAGTCAAGGCTTGCTCTTCTTTCTTCTTCATCTTGATTTGAAGTGTTAAAGTGTTAAAGAAGCTGTGTCCGTCATTCGGATCATATCTATGATTCAGAGGACCCAATTTAGACAGAGCGCTTTTTGCAGCTTGATGCATCTTTTCTTTATTGTTGCCAGGCAACCACCAAATCGGCTGTCCTTAGATCTGTACCTTGATCGTACTTGACTGTACCTGAACGCGTGAAGATCCACTCATTACTAAAAGTTTATGTCATATAAAAATAAAGTAATGGTCAAAGTTGTCACAGTGAAATTTAAGGTGTGCTGATTGATTCATGTCATCAGCTCATGCACTGAGTAACATTACAAGTAAACGTTCCACCTTAAAAGTTGCCGGCAGTCGGCCCAGTGAAGTTATTTTTTCTCAAACTCCAGCTGCTGTGCTTTCATTAACAGTTGACTAATAAAACTCTCCACAGTATGAACAGTGGTTACATGAGCCTCAAAACCAGACACAACTCAGCCCTGAGCAGAGTGACCGTCCTCTATTGACCAATCAGACTGCAGTGTTCACAGCTCCACCTTTTTAGTACCAGATCTGTGTGCTAGGTACCCCAACAGAGGGGGGACCAAACATGGGGATGGTACGGAACGGTTCCATTGGTGCCATCCACAACTTTTCACAGTGGCAACGGAAAAAAGCGTACCCAACTGAACTGTACCGTACTGCTTGGTGGAAACTTGTGATCAAAGGGGGTTTAATTACAGTAGAGAAGCGACTGTGTATAAAAATATATTCCTTTCCTTTTGTGGAAATTATGCAAATACGAATGTAGTTGTTAAACTTACAGGTCATATAGTTCATTAATCCCCAACTGTGGCGGCTTCCACAACAAAGAACAGAGAAACTCGGATTTCAACACACACATTGAGAGCGTGACATCATTCTCTGCTCAGGACGCCATTACTCCACCATATCTTCACATAGAAAATAGCTGTTTGCCGCTCTGAATATTCTGAATGTCGTATACAGAACAATTGAGGAAGAGAAAATTTGATTGCATTAGTTGTGCGGCATATATCTCACAAATGGTCCCATACACACACTGCATGTTTTGGGATCTTCTGCTAATTAATGTGCGTGATACAAGCTTGCAGGATACATTTGCAATTGGTTCATGATAAGTCTGCAGAGGACGATAATGTGAATAGAAATTTCCTTCGTTATCTTGTGACTGGTACAAATGGTTGCATAGCAAATGTAATTTCCAAGCCATTTCCTTATCTCTGCCTTGCATTCCCTTACAAAAGCATTGTTTCTCATACTTGTGGAGCAATAAGATCATGAGATGAATGACAACTATCCCTTTGTTTCATCTTACAATTGTGGCAGTTTTTTTTTGCCATTCACAATTCTCTTTCCTGGAGCATTTTCAGCAAGGATATTCTCAAGGAGTTGCAAGTGATGGACATGAGTAGGTGCCCTTTGCATCAGCTCAAAGAACAAAGCAGTGAAAGGGAGCAGTGAGTTTCCTGATTGACAAGCTACAGCCGAGCCCTCTGTGGGGTTGTTAATCTTCCCCTGCGAGTGCAGGAATTATCTTGCTGGACCTACTGCCCTTTCACTAAGAATAAGAAGTCAAGTTTGGGAATTAGACAGCGCAAGGACGTGCTTCATCATGTATAAGCCACACAGAGGAAGAATTTTAGGTGAAATTTGATTCGTCTATGTAACAAAGTTGGGTTGAATTTGCCTACAGTTTAATTCAATCTAGATTCAAGCCAAACTCTAACAATGGAATTAGATAAAAGGGGAAGGGATAATAGCTTCCTGAGGGAGATTGGGGTGAAAGTAAAGGTCGTCAAGCAAACGAGAAACCCAGCCTGAGGTGAACTGGCGAACTAAATGGGTTAAACAGAGACTGGAACAGTTATGAAAATTGTAACACCATGTTTTGGATTAAAGGCTCTAGGGTTGCACCCTGATAGTCGACCAAACGTTCGTCAACCAGAAAAGTCATGAGTTGGCAACATTTCATTGGTTGCTTAATCACAAAAAAACCCCAAAAAACATGAGTTAATAACATGTCGGGCAGGAAATCCAAAGTGTGGGATCATTTTGAGAAGGTGAAGGACGAACCCAAGGTGATATGTAAACTCATCTTCATTGGTCGACTACAAACATGACGTATCATCTGAAACATGGAAGTAGCTACATGCCCATTAGCCCACAGCGTCATTAACAGGCGGCTCGCTCAGTGTGTGACGTGCACTTGTAGATAAAATATAGGCCTATATTAATGAAGGTTCATTAGTACGGTTTTGTATTTCTCTGTAATGTAGCACAGTGTTAACAATGTTACTGATACTATTCTTTCTCACACCTTCGACTCAAACCACCAAAATACATCATTTAATAATTAAATTGATATCATAAACATGCAGGAGACTAGTCAACTAACGACCCTAAATGAGGACTATTGGTCGACAAGAAAAATTCTTAGTCAGGGACAGCCCTAAAAGGTTCTGTTATGTTACTTTTTACCTGTATTAATCGTTTTTTATTGCCAATGGATGAATGGATTTCAACACTTCAAAACTGAGACATTCCCTGACTTTCTCGGTTGCCTCTGACAGCTGGACTGATTTCTTAGTAAAGTACCCAGGATGAATGTTTCAGGAAGATATAAAGGATGTATGTGTGTTCCCAAGTGCCTTATCTCTCTTCAACACTACAGTGCTAACACTAGCTCATGTTAGGGTGACCTCCAGCCCATGTATTAGAGTGTGCACCCCATACAGGCTGAGTCCTTTGCAGCAGCTCAGGTTAGATTCTGACCCATGGCCCTTTGCTATCTCTTTCCCATCTTCTCTGTCAAACTTTGGCTGTTATATCAATAAACATCAAAAACATCAAAAACAAACGATTGGCATCCACTACAACACAGAGTACACACATGCTGCGTTTCCTGACTGAAGGTTTTGACAGCAATCTGTCATGTCTGCTAGAGTAATATTATCTTTAAAAGTACAAAAGTAACAAGTGCATGATTGAGTGTCTCTGAGTCAGTTTATCAAAGAAAGCTTTTGATTTTTGGATTTTCTGAGATGGAAAATGGCAACCTTAATTCTGTTGATATAATTCTTAAAACAGAGTTCACAATTCCAGGTTACTCCCATGCTTTTAATGCGGTCAGGTATTTTAGTTATCTGAACTCTCTGGGCTTTAGCTCACACAACCAAAACTCAGTTTTCTCCCTGTTTGCTGCCATTCAGTTGTCAGTTTTTTTCCAAGCAGCTGACTAGGGAGTTTATGGGATGGAAGTCATCACTGGATTGTGAGATGAGAAGCTGAATGTCATCAGCGTAATTATGGTAGCTGACAATACATTCACTGATAATGGAGCCAAAGGGAAGCATATATATATCCTTTTACAATGGTTCCAATGATATTCCTATGAAAATGCACATACAACGGTTTGTATGGTAAAGACTTTGCCCCCCCAACAATGACATTATGTACTCAACATAACGTTTTGTACTTAGGTTAGTTATATAGGTTAAGTTTAGGCAAGTAAAGTTACTTTGGTTAGGTCAAGGGTTGGGAACCTGGACTACCCAAAGAGCCATTTTTGGACCAAAACAAACAAACAAACAAACAAACAAACAAACAAACAAACAAAACAAGAACAAATCTGTGTGGAGCAGCAAAACATGTTTGAGCCTTATAATTAGGTAGCACAGCCTTTCAAGTTTTCAGTGCTAATAGGTCTAAATGACCATTCATTTATATGTTTTACCACAAGGTAACCCCTCTGCAGTGGGCTATTTGTTGATATTTGGTAATTTAACTTTGCAGCTTTGGCGGCAAAAGCCAACAAAATCTGTCCATGAATTATAAATTCTTTATTTTTCTTCAAGACTTTTACTTTTTTGGATTTGGACTTCATAACTAGGCTAGCTAGGGTGACTCGAGACCAGCCACTGCTACAGAGGTTCGGCAAAATGTAGAGAAAAAAGCGCCAGGTCGTAGACGTGTGATGCACGTTTTAGTTGATGAAATTTTTAAACATTGTTCTTACTTGGCATATAGGCTGCACATTTTTACAGCTGGAGAATGTAAGAATTAGTTAAGGCCTATGACACTGATAAATTCCAATTCAAATGTTAAATTGTTATTCATTTACTATAGTTTTTTGTCAAAACCATAGAAAGCAGCTGAAGAGGGGCAAAAGAGTTGCGTGTGGCACTGGAGCCACAGGTTGCCTACTCCTGGGTAAGGTTTAGGAAAAGAAACATGGTGACAAGGTACCTTTAAACTACACAAAATACTGGCTCATGATTACGAGGGTAATGTACTATTGTGGTGGATTACTTTTCTTAGGTATATGTGCGAACAGTCAACAAGAACAGCCTGGTAGGTTAAACAGAAGAGGACCCAGGATTAAACCCTGTGGGACCCCACACATTAATTCATGACTGTTAAGGTGGAAGTTCCCAAGTGTGACATTACAATTATGCATTAAGTTGATGTAACTGTATCAATCTCAATCTCATCTATGCCATTTTTCTGTTCCTGTTGTTTTAGCTTTTCTTCTTGGCAATTGTGTGTGCATTCATGAGAGTGCCATCCTCAACCAGGATGTGGAGGCAATGGTTAAAAATAAAAGCAAACAAGAAACCAAAGAAACAAATAACTGAATGATAAAAAGGCATTTCACTTGATTAGTAAGGGAATATATGATGCTACCTCACACATGTGCACGGATAACAGGTAAAAAAAAAATGGGTGTGCCAAAACAATCTATTCAAGGTAAACCCAAGCTGAGCTCACTGTTACTATTTGCATTTAGGTTGTCACTGATTTCTGACTTGAATTATACCAACTGTCAGATGCAAACAATAAGGTTTTTTTTTACGGCAGATATTTTGACATGTCACAGTAGGACAAGTGCAGGTGTAAAAAAATAAAATTAATGATGGCTGAATTCCATTAGACTGCCTCAGTTTCATGATACTGTGCATGCTGGTTTACTGTCACACTGTCATGGCTTACTGGGACACTTGAATAGTATGGAGACATTGTAAATAGTAACAACTGTGTTTTTCCTAAGACTGCGGTGAAAAAACTGTGGTTGAGGGGGAACTGTAGGCTACATAATGAACCAGGGTCTTCTGCCATTAATGGAATTATGTTCTATTAAAATGGGAATAAGAAATGAGTTGAAGGAATCTCACTCGCTTCAGCCCCTCCACAAGTGGAGGTCGATGCTCACATAAAGGACGACAAACAGTTCAATGGGCCACTTCACAAAGAATGCGCCCAAAGAAAATAACTGAAGCACACGATTCAATTAAATGTTTAATAAGGTGCAAAAGGACTAATGTTGTGATGCGCACTGCCTGTTCAAAGTCATGGTACAGACTGAAAAAAATTTAATAATCTCATTCATACAAAGAACTGTTTCTCATGGGATAATCAGGATGGTAGGTACTCAACCCATAAACCAATACAATGACAGCACTCACTAAAAAAAGAGGTGTGACACTGTGAAAAACAATCGAATATACACTCATCGACCACTTTATTATTAGGTACACCTGTTCAACTGCTCGTTAAGGCAAATAGCTAATCAGCCACTCAGACAGTCACGCAGCAGCAACTCAATGCATTTAGGCATGTAGACACGGTCAAGACGACCTGCTGAAGTTCAAACTGAGCATCAGAATGAGGAAGAAAGGTGATTTAAGTGACTTTGAACGTGGCATGGTTGTTGGTGCCAGATGGGCTGGTCTGAGTATTACAGAACCTGCTGATCTACTGGGATTTTCACACACAGCCGTCTCTAGGGTTTACAGAGGATGGCCCAAAAAAGAGAAAATATCCAGTGAGCCAAAATGCCTTGTTGATGCCAGAGGTCAGAGGAGAATGGCCAGACTGGTTCAAGATGATAGAAAGGCAACAGTAACTCAAATAACCACTGGTTACAACCAAGGTCTGCAGAAGACCATCTCTGAACCAACAACACGTCCAACCTTGAAGCAGAT
>NC_065512.1:9137700-9213205 GCF_006386435.1 Epinephelus moara | reverse complement strand
ACCATGTCACAAAGCTCACATCATCTCAAACATGACAATGAGTTCACTGTACTCCAATGGCCTCCACAGTCACCAGATCTCAGTCCAATAGAGCACCTTTGGGATGTGGTGGAACGGGAGATTCTCATCATGGATGTGCAGCTGACAAATCTGCAGCAACTGTGTGATGTCATCATGTCAATATGGACCAACATCTCTGAGGAATGTTTCCAGCACCTTGTTGAATCTGTGACACCACGAATTAAGGCAGTTCTGAAGGCAAAAGGGGTCCAACCCAGTACTGCCAAGGTGTACCTAATAAAGTGGCTGGTGATTGTATATTGACTATCACAGGCTATAATATTACAAAATCATCAGTCATAAATAACATCAGAGCTTAAAATACCCAGTATTGTCACAATAAACACAGCTAGAAATGTCCTCAGGGTTTTGTTGAGCTCAGTGTCTGCTTCTTGGCAGCTGTTACGCCATCCACCAAATCTCAGCTCATATGTTTGTAATCTAAGCTACGTCACCTCAGAAATATTGACATAACACATATGAAACATACAGATGTAACGTATCTGTGGTTTGCAGAAATGCACAATGCCACATTTTCCTCTGGCGACTGCTGAGCCACAGTCATGGTGATTACAGGTTTTTATTTTTTTAGTCCATCCTGGTAAACAATGTTAGTTGTTACTGAAATGTGTTTTAGCTGCACCATTGTTATTCCAGTCACTTCTGCGCCCATGCTTTTGTCTGAGTTTCTCAATCTCTCACTTCCACTTGAGAGCACGGCGTTGGTTAATTGGAATTTTTTTCCCCCCCTTGGTCAGTAAGAGGAAACATGTTGGATGGTGACAGGGGCAGGGCGCACTCTCTCACTCTGTCTTTCACACACGCACACACACACACACACACACACACACACACACACACCAACACACCAGATCCATTAGTATTTGACTTAGTGTATGCTAATTATAATTGCCGTCCACACTGTATATGTAATTACCATCATTATGGTGATGGAGTTGATTGGGAGTTGATGTGAACGTTAGGGTGAGAAAAAGCAGGTGAAAGAGCCACGATCATTAAACCGATAGTTCAGATTTTCTGAAGTGGGGTTGCAGAGTTACTTATCCATAGCCAGTGTGCTACATACAGTAGATGTCTGTCCTCAGTGTGGAGAAACAGACAGGACTGCCAACATGGGAGTTAAGCAATGTACTGCTGTGGACAGGGGTTCCAGCAAAATGTAGTCTGTTTCAGCCGCCTTAGAAAAAATCAATATCAGTTTAACTTCCTGGATCAGTTTGTGTTTTCTGTAACTTTGGTGAATTCGAAATAACACAAACTAAACACTAACCAGTCGAGGCATTGGTAGACCAGCAGCTCCTGTGTTCTGTGAGGTAAATTAATGTTCTTGTCAAAGGAGTCTGGTGAATTTAAAGAAAACAAAATACCGGCCTCATTTCTCTCCTCATTTTCTTTTTTAATTTACCAACTGAGGCAGAGTTTGCTCAGCAGCGTTTCATTTTGTGTATGTGATGCAGGGATTTTCTAACTGGAAGTTACTGTGAACAAACATTGTGGTACAGTCTATTCGCCTAACTTACTGAGCTCCTTTACTTTTAGTCTATGCAGGGTCCCCACATATTGTCATTGACAAAATTCCAAAACTTGTCTATGACTTTTCAAGGAACAGTAATAACAATTTTTTATATCCCTTACTTCAAATGTTAATTATATTATCATAGGCGATCCACAGAAAATGAAGCTCTAGTGAAAGTTAATTTAGGAGGACAATACTTTTCATGCTCAGGCTCTGAGTTTCTTTCTCACCCTGCCATTCACTCCTTGCACATACGCCCATCACTGTCTCTAGGTGTCATTGTCTGGGTCTGTCAATTGAGTCATCAGCTGATTCACAATGAACAAACAGCACAGTGACACACCTTTTGGGTCAGCTTATCATTTTACTGCTCCTCATTTTAAATATGGTCCTGTCTCTGCCGTTGTTCTTTCTTGCTGCCGTCGTGCACGCCCTCCACCTCCCCATCACCACCCAGTTTTTACGGATTCATCAGCCTCATACACCTCATCAGCCTCAGAGTCATCAGCCACCAGTGTCTGGACTCCATGGGGGGGATTTATCCTGCTGCCGCTCAGATGTCCCTCGATCATAAACTATCTCCCTCTGATGTCCAAGTGCCAAAGACTTCTGTTAAACCTTAATCAGCACAAATCATCTGTTAATCTGTATTAAATATTATCTTCTGATTGAACTGAGCAGAAGAGGTCCCAGAGCTGAGAAGTGATAGCCGACAGTTTGATTGGCCTGTTGGTTGATTTGTTTAGAAAAAGAATGCTCTGTATCTTGAAATACGCTCCACTGTCAGAGCAGTCAAAACAAAACCAAAGTGCACATTGGTGCTGTGAGCAACAATTGACACCCTAGATTGCCTATGTCAATTGGTATGGAACTTTGGGATTTGTGACCCTGTGTGTTAAATCACACTGTCACAACTTTTTTTTCTTATGGTGTTATTCAAACATCAAATTCAAACTCTATTCAAACATAATTCCAGCTGGCTAGTGTACATAGACTGAGGGACGAACACAGGGAGAAAATGAAGGCACATATGTGACGGAAACAAAACGACACACATCCAGGCATACTGGAGCGACAGAAAATACATGTTATGTTACATTAAATGAATTGTGCACAACAAAATTCCTAATTTCCCAGGCCAGGAAAATGAGATTGTGGAATTCAGTGACTTTTTTAGGTTTACTGTGACCGTTGGAACTCTCTGTGTGTATAGCCACAAGACAATTACTGCATTGGGCTTCCCTCCGGGACTTAATGGTAATCCTTGTTAGTGATACTTTCTCTCGGCATGAGGGACGATGTGAAGTCATTTAACAGTTCGTATATTCTCTAGTTGGTGTCTCATCTTGCACCTCAGACACAATGAGAGCAGGAGACTCTGAAATATTTCAGCATGAATAAATGTAATTTGCTGCTCTGTATTTTACTCCTTAATCAGATGCAGCGCCGGCATTAGTCTATTTTCTCTGTGAGCTGGGAAAAAAACAACAGTGGGAGAGGCAGCAAACTGCATTTGGATTGACAGCTCCATGATCTGCCCACAGGCAGCCAAATGTGGGAGTTGTCGTAGGTTCATGGCGGCCCCTCTGCGTTCTGTATTTTTCTACCCTGAGTGTGGAGCCTCCACAGGAGGCATCTCATCAGTGGATGTCTGCGGGCAGACTGTAGAAAAGTACTGAAGTCCCACCCTGTCACTTGGTTAGACTCGGCTCCACCTGCATCACACGGTTTCCTTTGTCATTCTTCCTGAAAAGCTGAAATATGTTCCTGTGGTTTTCTGCCTTGAAGCCTAAATTAGCCTGGATTGTACTTGCTGTTGAACGTATTTAATGTACTCTTTATTCCAAAAGACTGCCTCAGTCTCAGCCCCGCAGGCTCAGTGTCTGTAGCCTGTCATTAGACATACAATGATAATTGTACAACTGCGGCAATCTCCAAAATACTGCTTGCCGGAGTGAGTCACAAACCTCTTCATGAACCAACGCACATATATATAGTGCAGTTGCGTTATATATGTGCTCATATGAGGTGCATGCTGTGAATGAATCACGGCTGTATGACACAGATCTTAAAGTTGAATTCTGTTAGTTTCAGCCAAGTCGCTCTCATACAGGGAGTTAGAAGTGTGCTTAAAAGAGCATCCCATACACCACAGCTCATTAACTCAGAGGTTTGGTGCAAAGAAACTTTGTCTCCAACTTTTCTTAATGCTAAAAACAGTTCCATGTGTTCCCAGGAGTTTGTGTAGGTGGCCCTGAAGTCACAACAGAAAGTAGCGAATCTAATGAATAAGCAGTGGAGGTGATTCTAACCACTTCATCTCATTTCTCTGGTTTGTTAGACAAGTGTGTGTGTGCGTATACGTGTGTGTGTGTGTGTGTGTGTGTGTGTGTGTGTGTGTGTGTGCGTCTCAGGGACAAAGGAGGGGAGAAACTCAGCTCCATGGAGGGCGACAGTTGGTGAATGGGATACATGTGAATCCATCTGTGGTGATTTAAAATGAGTACCAGCTGTGAGGCTGTTACCAACATGGAGTCATTACTTTACTTCTATCATTTCATTAACATCAAACTGATAGAGGTTCACTTATCACGACTTGTGTCTGCTACTGTATATTTTCTGCCCAATTTAGCGTGATTGGTTTGGCTAATTATTCACAGTAACCTCTGTATACACAGATGGAGCCCTCTTTCATTGAGCTCTGTCGTCTGCGCAGCTCGTCTTTGCAAAGATGAAGGTTGGAATTAACAGACGTATCAAAAGGTTGTATTTGTAGCATGAGCCTTTGGATATGTGGCTTGACTTCAAGCCCACGTAATTTAGCCACTTGCTAAACCCCAGCAAAGAAAAGTTAAGTTTTCTTTTGTCAGAAGGAGGTCAAACGTAACCAATAAGAGGCAAATCAGAGAATCATCAAACTGTGGATCAGGCAGGCAGAACAAAGGCTGGGAAACTAGGTGAATGCAAACTAGACAATCTGGCAAAGACAGAATGAAGTTGGGCTCATATATATGCTGCTGGACCAATCAGGGAAATGTGGAGCAGGTGAGTAAGTGGGTGGAGAGGGAGTGGCTGCATCAGTTAATATGTTGCACTCAAACGCTGGGTATCGCGATCACACTAACTCATTATTCTTACAGTCAAAGTTATTAAAATTTTCTGTTTAAAGCCAGAAATAACCTGCTACCAGGAAATATTAAAAACTGTTCAGTGATTGAGAGGGGGGTTAATTTAAGGGGATTATTTCATGTCAAAACTCGTAGTGTGTGTATGACCAGGAAAAGTTCTTGTATCTTAATATGTGGAGTGAAGTTATGAAACAGTTTGAATGTGGAGCTCATGCAACGTCCAAACATACACCACTTTAAAATAAGGTATAAAGATCTGATATTCAGGAGGCACAGGGATTACTGTCGACTTTCTTTCTCAAAATATAAAAAAGTAATTTATTTATGGGTATGTGGGTGTACACGCGCATATACTGGCAGAATAACGTATATTTGTACTTTGTATAATTCATATGTTCACTTATTTAAATGTAAAAAGATAGCAGGACAAGTTCATTAAGATGTAATAATAATATTTATTTTTGTAAGGCAAAGATAATTGGTATTTTATATATTGTACTTGTAAGTCACGGACAAATGGTAATTTATATTATATACTAAAGGAGGTTTATGTAAGATAGATATTTGGAATTATTATTATATACATATACCTGGGTTATTTTTGTGTGACGAAGATAAAAAGTAATATCAGTGGTATATTTAAAAAAGTCTAAGGTCTAGGTTTATATATATATATATATATATATAAGGAAGGAAGCTGTCTGTGTTATTTTATCCGATGACTCATGGAGAAGGGTGAGATTTAATAAGTATGTACGTGCTCCCACTCCTTTTTGAATGTGTAAATCAAAGTAATACACTGACAACTTTTTTTTTACATGTTCGAAATACACATCAATATCAAGAACTATCTGCTCCTTTATTTCCAGGTGGATCAACAACTAATGCCTACCATACACTAGAGGACTTTTAAAAGACGTATTTCTAACTTAAGTTTTTAGTCACACACATTAAGATTTTCCAAATAATGGGGATCGTTCAGAGGCACGAGTTGCATGACCACAGCTAGACGTGTTTTAAGGTGCCCATCCTGCTCCTGATGCAAAATATTACGTCAGACTCCCTTTAAAAAATATGTAAAAATGTTAAATATGTCTGCAAAAACACGTAAGATAAAGGCAGTATTCTTGTAATTTATGCATGAATATAAATATAAACTGTATTTGCGTACATACTTTACATATTGGATTTTGTCACCTCAGCTCGCTGCCATCCTCCATTGATTAGCTGCATTATTTTAGCGCTGATCGATGATTCAGATACACGCAGAAATAACAACGACTCTGATTAACTCCACAACTCCATCAGTTTCTCCCCACAAGCCAGTGGAACCAAGACTTTGTCACGTTCTTGCTGCTCTGCAGAGTCCCCTCCATGTTTACCATCTACCTAGTTTGCTGCTTCCTGTTTGGTGCTCGAGAACTTCTGATAATATTAATCATGTTTGATTTGTCGTAACGTCAAATGAGAAAAAGACTGACTGAAGCTTTACAACCACCTTACACCAAATGATCGAGATCACAGAAGGGCGCCCCAACAGAGGTAAAACTGTGATGACTTTATTCCAACATTGTAAATGTGTCTGTGATATTGAAATCACCTCAAAAGTTTTTTGGTGCAGGGCTGTTGCTGTCTACTTTAGTCCTTTCTCACTTTTCCATCATCACATGGTACTACATTATCACTTTATAATGCATGTAACAATATAATATATAAAATACATCTGTAAACCTAACCCTTTTACAAGGTTTGTATTTTTGTCATGCATTTCAGTCAGCCGGAAACATTAAAAGATGAGCTGGAACTGGCTTTAGCTAACGTACAGAGTTATGGAGGTGGTTTTAACCCATGTAATGGCAACAACAGTCCAGCAGGGACTCGAGGTGGTCAAGAGGACGGTCTAGGTTCAGACCCCTGATGGTCGGGCGCTTGGTCTTGCACTGGTTGAACATGCCACTAAGTGAAGGTTGTCTCCGCCCGGCAGCTGCTGCAAAATGTATGGAAACAACATGTGTCGACTGCATTTCTTAGCTAACGTTAGCTAGTGTTGCAGACTGTTAGCACTGTAGGCAAAGATACTGTATTATAACAAGATGGCCCACCTACAATATACCCCCATTGTATGAAATGGTATACATTTCCGGTCTCCTAAGTAGGCGTTGTCCCCCGTACCCCAATCAAAGACGATGGAGAACCGCCAACCTCGCTTGGTTATCATAGATTAGCTGGGCTAACTGTTAGCTGTTAGCGGTGTCTGTAATAACTCAATAAACGGTCCGTGAAAAAAATATTTTTTCCAGCGGATATCTTAGTTACAACACGATTGAGCTAGCAAAGCAGTTTTGTGTTGCTATGTGTGGTATTTATTCAGTTTTGGGAAATCAGTGGCTGCAGCTGATAGGGACAGCTAACAGCAGCAACAAAGCTAACATCAGGACGTCATCTGTTAAAAGCCTCCCGTTGTCGGATACGACATGAAACTACTCCAGTTAGCTCAATCATGTTGTGACAAAGACATCCGCTGGAAAAAAACATTTTTTAAATCCAGTATCTTTGGTGAAACTGCACTGATTTCAGCACCAGAGAGCAGATATCTGTTGCCAGATCTCGCGAGAGTGTGTTGTTGAGACAGAGACAGGTCTTGAACAAAGTAAATTTTCTCCTGATTTGTCCGTCGGAAATTTGTCATTTTGGTGTCGGAATGTTCTGAAGATATGTGGCTTGTGATAAATGGGTCCAATATTTGCTTCCGTGACTATGGGGCGAAAGAATCGGCCATAATCTGTAATCACGTTCATTTCTCCCACTGAAGTCAATGGACTCGGGACCTGCTGTTAGTCTCCTAAAGGGGTGTGGTGGGCGCGAACCCCACGTGACACTGATACAGGAAACTGACTCGCAGTGGACCGTCTTGGTTTATCCACTGTCTTTGTTGTAGGGGAGCTGAGGAGAGGCATGACACTTGGAAACGTGCTTAACATCACATCATTTGGATTTCCCCAGAGAATTCGTCCTGAGCCCTTTACATTACAGTAGACGTCAGTCCACAGGCTGTTATAGGCAACTGAGAAAAGTAGGGAAGGTTTTAGTTTTTAAATTATGTCACACCCTGTTCACTCATTATCAATAAAACCAGTTAACACTGGTGAAAGGTCCCAGCCAGCACCTTTAAATGATGATACTGTCAACAGTGACACAGTGTCTGATGAGGAGCAGTTGTGCTCAAACCGTCACCTCGCTGTGATAAATAAGTGGACATTGGAGCCCTGCAGAGTGCGAGCTATTTATTTCATGATGTGCTCACTTTCAGCTCAGCGCCTGCCCTCTTTGGTTTGGATGTGCGTGTGTACTCCTACTTGTACTGTCAACAATGACACCCTTGTTACTGGATGTTAACCTGCTGAGGCAGTCAGACACAAACTTGACTCCACTTTAACACTCGATTGGATGTTACCACATGAAAATAATTACTAATACAGAACAGCTGCATACAAACATAATTCATAGGCCACTGGGTTGTTCTGTAACTGTGGCATTTTTTAAAGAGGAGACTGGTTCAACACAAGGAGAGGTACTGTCAGCTGGCAGTGGAGCCTCACAGCCCATCAACACTTGTGTGGTGCAGCAGGTGAAAGATCTCTCACATATGCTCTGGCCTGGTGACAGGAAGGTGCTGAAGAGGTAAAGGAGAGTTAAAATGTGTAACTGCATGTTACATAGTGTCGCACACGGGCAACAGTGTTTATTACCATAATAACGTCATAAAAATCGATGCTGCTCGAGTCTGACTCGAGCTGTGAAAATGTTGCCTTGAGAAACTTGAAGGCTCAGCTCGTCTCAAGAACTAAAAGCTGAGGATCAATAAATATTGAAAAATGATGTGATGTGCATAGTTTAGCTTTTTTCAGCACTGACAAACTTCTTTGAATAATTAATACTTTAAGAGTTTTGTGATGTTAGACACTGCAGCATGATTCATGAAGTGAACCCACGTCACAGATAGCGCTTCTATGTTTTGTTCTGGAGGGACAAACTATGTATTTTTAGTCATTTCTCACCTGAGGAGACAATCTCCAGTGCTACAGCTCTCCAGGCAATATTTCTGTCTTACCACTGTCTTTATAATGACTGTGGGTCAAACCTGTGTAATCGGGATATTTCTCAACCTCAACAACTAGTTTTTCCTCATCCATTTGACACACACGAGGGACAGCGATAGCTAAAGGTGAGGAGTTGCCCTACCATGGGAGCAGAGAGGAGCTGCAACTGGAGCTGGGATGTACAAGCAGGGAGTGAGTGGGGGGAAAAGTTTTTTCTGTGCCGTCGAGGCCAGAAATAGGACAATAATGAGGGGCAGCCAATCCTTATTCCGAACTGGTCAAATACTGACGCTTTGTCAGTGATTTCGATGTCAGATACCTACCTACAAAGGCACCTTTCACAGCGATATGATACACCTCTGGGTGGCATAAGTTTGGAATGCAGCCGGGTGTTGTCAGCTTGTAAAACATCTGGAAAGTCCCTATAGAGCAGGTGGAATGGGGAGCTGGATAGGTCAAACAAACCCCGGACTTCCACCTGTGACCCTGCTGTTTGCTTCAGAGGGAGTTTTAAGCCAAAGCATGATGCTTATTTTTCTAAATCTAACCGTGTAATTTTGTTGCACAAGGAAATTAACAGAAAATTAAGGTGTTTTACTGACACTGTAAGTGTATTTTGAAAAGACACACTGCGAAAATTGTCACGCCAGAAATAGACGCGCCTGGAACATCAACAACAGATGCAGGAAGGTACCTACTGTAGTGCATAATATTTAGGCACAATAGCCCACTGACAAAGCGTCAATCATTGGCGATTTGGGATGAGAACGCATTGCAGTGAGGATGTGTCGGCATGTATTTAAATCAGATATCAAAAACCCCAGTTCGTTCTGTCATTTTTCTGAGGTCTCTCTTCTCTTTCCTTTTGCAGACCTTTCTACATCTACAATACAGTTTCGTGAACATTTGTGATGAGTCAGTTGAAAATTTTCATCCATTCATTCATTTTCCGTAACCACTTATCCTGTTGGGGGTCGTGGGGGGCTGGAGCCTATCCCAGCTGGCATTGGGTGAGAGGCGGGGTACAACCTGGACAGGTCACCAGACTATCACAGGGCTGACACATAGAGACAGACAACCATTCACACTCACATTCACACCTACGGACAATTTAGAGTCACTAGTAAACCTGCATGTCTTTGGACTGTGGGAGGAAACTGGAGCACCTGGAGGAAACCCACGCTGACACAGGGAGAACATGCAAACTCTGGACAGAAGGGCTCCCCCACCCCTCGTTTGAACCAGGAACCTTCTTGCTGTGCGGCGACAGTGCTAACCACTGCACCACCGCACTGCCCGTACAATGCCAGCATTTATTCTGGCAACCGTCTTGAAAGTCTTCATCATAAGACTTCTCATTCAGGTTGTGTTTAAAGTGCACAAAGGAAGCAGCTTTCTGTATATTGATGTAAAAACCTTGAAGCACAGAACAAAGCAAGAGGTTTTTATAAACCGTGAATACACCAGGACGGCACCATCAATGATGGAACACTGTGCATCCAACATGATTCACAGTGAAATTTATTTTATAAGACGTTGTTTTGCACATGTGCCTCCAACTGAAATATAGAGCTGAGCAAAATATGACATGGTTCAAACCTGAAAGACCAGAGACCTGATACAAAAACAGAAAAGTAGGTCAACATTGAAAAAAAAGAGAAAGAAGCCATTAAATGCAAAAAAAAGTGTGAAATTTTATTTGCTTTTGTTTGTGCACACAGCACAAGCACTAGGAGGCATACACAACATAAAAGGGAGGCTTGGAGTAGCAGATACTCAGGGGCACCACATACCAAATAGTTTTCTTTGAAAATATCTGTACAGGCAGTTTTGAATTGATAAGCAGTACAAAATGAATACATTTACATAAGCTACAAATTGTGCCTGGTTGCGACTGCCAGATGCTTTTCAAAGTCTCTCTGTGCGTTACACTCCTCACATCCTGTGTTAGCAGAGGACACTGTGTGTGTAAACAAATGCTTATGAGAGATGATTTTAAAAGGTCGTTAGATTATTTACCGGTCTTCACGTGCACTGACACCTCTCTTCCACCAAATTAGCTCTGGTTCTTGAACTGGTTCTCAATAATTTGTGGAGCCTTGGTGCTCTCTTATGAATGTAACTGGACTGGCTGGACAGGAAGGAGACAAGGACAACTGCTGCCTTGCTGACCAGGGGGTTTATTCTCTGTGCATAACATATTCAAATTGGTACAGCAACTTCTCATGACCAGCTTTCCACAAACCGAAAACCAAAGTGTCAGGCCAGAGCGGTTTCATGAACAAGCCCTCGTTAGCTCCAGTTTTCATCAATGAGGGGTGCTACACAGTGCACAACTGAAATAAACAATAGTTAGCAAAGTCACAGGTTGCAAACCTTTTTCTGTTTGTACAGATGTTTGTTATTACCCAAATAACAAGCCTGGACCAACTGTTACTAATAATAAGACCACTACACTCTCTTTAATGATTTTGTACTTGACTTCCCCGTTGCTTTCTTCTCCACCCTCTCTTTCCAACCTGTAGAACAACATTGCCTTCAGAACTGCCTTAATTCGTGGTGTCATGGATTCAACAAGGTGCTGGAAATATTCTTCAGAGATTTCGAGAATCTCCCGTTCCACCACATCCCAAAGGTGCTCTATTGGACTGAGATCTGGTGACTGTGGAGGCCACTGGAGTACAGTGAACTCATTGTCATGTTTGAGATGATTTGAGCTTTGTGACATGGTGCGTTATCCTGCTGGACGTAGCCATCAGAAGATGGGTACACTGTGGTCATAAAGGGATGGACACGGTCAGCAACAATACTCAGGTAGGCTGTGGTGTTTAAACCATGCTCAGTTGGTACTAAGAAAATCTCCCCCACACCATTACACCACCAGCAGCAGCCTGAAGCGTTGATACAAGGCAGGATGGATCCATGCTTCCATCTGAATGTGGTTTTTCCAATCTTCTATTGTCCAGTTTTGGTGAGAAAACCCGTGTGAATTGTAGCCTCAGTTTCCTGTTGTTAGCTGACAGGAGTGGCACCTGGTGTGGTCTTCTGCTGCTGTAGCCCATCTGCTTCAAGGTTGGACAAGGTGTTGTTGCTTCAGAGATGGTCTTCTGCACACCTTGGTTGGAACCAGTGCTTATTTGAGTTACTGTTGCCTTTCTATCATCTTGAACCAGTCTGACCATTCTCCTCTGACCTCTGGCATCAACAAGGCATTTTGGCTCACTGGATATTTTCTCTTTTTTGGACCATCCTCTGTAAACCCTAGAGATGGTTGTGTGTGAAAATCCCAGTAGATCAGCAGTTTCTGAAATACTCAGAACAGCCCGTCTGGCACCAACAACCATGCCACGTTCAAAGTCCCTTAAATTACCTTTCTTCCCCATTCTGATGCTCAGTTTGAACTTCAGCTACTTGTGCGGGAACTGAAACGTAACAGCTTCCATGCTGGTGGAAAAGGGGTAATTTAGGGCAGTGGTTGGTTCTGTAGTATTGTTGGTACTGACACAAAAATTGCAAGCTACTGAATGTACTGAATAAAGGAGCTGTATGTCAGGTTTCAGCAACAGCAGGTTTGGACCTAAACACAGATTAAAGATGAGCCGGCAGGAAAAAAAAAAATCAATGATTTATTGCAACAATTATTCATTAGGAAAGGCAGGTAACAGCAGACAGGTAGCAGGTGGCAGATCCAAATCCCAAACACTTGGAAAACTACAGCTGGAATAATTCTCAGTGTGTGAGATGACAAACTGACAGAGACAAAGGGGAGCAGGCAGATGAGGGAAGGTGGTAACGAGGGACGGGAGACAGCAGGGCTGATGAGGAACAGGTGAACCACATCAGGGCGGGGCAGACAATCACACAGGTGGGAAACACAGGAGCAGGAAGAGAAGTAGTTTGAAATGAGAAAGGGGAGTATTTAAAATAAATGAAACGTAAAGTAAGAATAAATGACAAGAACCAAAGAAAACAACTTCAGCTAAATAATAAAATGCCCCTCACTATTAAAACTGACTCTCAGTGGTCTGGAAAATTATGTAAATTACAGTTATATGTTGATTGGCAATTAAGAAAGTTCATAAGCACTGAGGGGAAGTAATTGCAAATGGCATAGCTTTAAAAAGAAAGAAAGAAACAAAACCATCTCCACTGGTGATCTGAATCACATTACATCACTTCTTTCTCCACCAACAGTAAATAAGAACATTTATCTTTGGCCAGCTGCTGCAGTGCCAGATCTGCCTCATAAAAATACGTTAAATGGCCACGAAATCTGATAAAGTCATGTGCTGGCATCACAGGAACAATGTCAATGCAAAGTCAATGAGGATCATTTGTTGTGGTGGAGTATAAAGAGCGAGAAAGTCCACATAGGGCGGGTGGAAGGGCTGATAGATCAGTCACACATGGACTCTAAACCAGGAGATGCTGTTGGTGTCCTATGTGAAACCAAAAGTCAAGGTATTTACATGACTTCACAGACTTTACGCAACTATGCAGAGTACATAAATGAACGTCACTTAGGCTCATATGTAGTTATTTTAATCGAAACCACGATCTTTTCCTAAACTTCAACAAGTACTCTATTTTTATGTTTTCTAAACCTCACTATTGGGGCTTCCAAGTAAGTTCAAAAACAGCCGCTCCTGTTTTTGGTTTCATTTTACTCACTGTTTGATGATCCAGGTGCTTCGGTTGATTTTAGAGTTGACTAATTTGCAGGAAGTATGAAGAGTTGCAAGATGACGCTATAAACTGACTGTCTTGACTGTTGCATTAAAATTTTTAAAAAAAAAATCCCCGAACGAACATTCCCCAAACAGGCCTTCACAAAAACAAAGACTTCATCAAACAATAAAAACTAAGATTAACCAAACACACGACAGTTAAAGACTGTAACCCCGTGGCGTCTTCCACGCTCCACACTCCAGCACACCTGCTTTTAATTAAAGGTTCCTGAGATGCCAGGTCAGGTGGTGCATTAGAGCGACTCAAATAATAATAGGAAACTAGAAATCCTAGAAATGGCTCTACCACTCACCAAGTGTTTTTCTTTCCCTAAACCTAACGAAACTGCAACAGTGATAGGCTTTGCATTGGCATTGTTTTCGTGTTGCTAGCACGTGATTAAACACATTTTGTGCCCATCACCTGTAGTTCTCGACGGGCCGAAAATATTACAACTCGAACCGAACTGACCCGTGTGAGTTGAAGCCTGAACCCGGCATGTCCAACATCATCACATAAAATACTGCGCTTGAGCCTAACCAAGCTCAACCACCACCCAGAAAGCACTAGTTGGCTTCTCACAGACACACTGGCTGTGTAGCTGCATGAGCTACGCACATCTCCAGTGGAAAATGGACCACGCTTGGTTTGTATCACCGACTCCCAACGCTGTATTTCCCAGCCAGATAAGATGCTCAGGGCGTGAGAAAGAACAGAGAGCCCAGTACGGAGCCTGGCTGCTTCTTCTCCTCTCCGTGCCTGTACATTTTAAAATATTTTTTATTTATTTAAAAAAGCCAGAGCCCTACCTAACCCGACCAAACAGCTCACATTTTTGGCCTGAACACAGTCTGACCCGTCAAGCTTTTCAGGACCTGTTGGGCTCAGGTTAAGAAGCCAACTGCCATAACTTATGACCTCACTGTGCTTGGAGCCGTCCGGCAAGTTTTAAAGTAATTTCACTTCTAACAGCATGATTAATTTAAAAGCCCATAGGTCAATGGTCGGAGGAATTTTTGAGGAATTCATCCTTTCTTCAAAAGCCCTTTTATTTCTGGACATAATTTAAGTCAACTTTTTGGTATAACTGTCTCTAAATGTGTGTCAAATTTTTCATCCCTTCATAACTATATTTTAAAAAGACGAAACAAGCAACATACCTTTTCATGTGTCACTGACGACCTTCGCTCGTTGGGCACTATATGAGCGAATATTCCCTCTCCAGACCCCAACAAGGATGTAATCCCTCACTGGCTTCCAACCTGCAAACACCATTAACAATGTTGGACTTTTGATTGCTGCTAGGCTGCCACAGTCTTAACAGCACAAGACCCTGTTTACAGATGCTGAAGTCAAACCATTTTACCAAAGAGAATTAATCAATATATTCACTTTTATTATTAAATTATACATCTATACAATAGATCCTTAATAAAACTGCAGCTATACAAATCATTAAGAAGTAACCACGCGATATTACCCATTGCGATATAACCAAAACACTCTGAGAGGTATGTATTCATTCACTGGTAACTGGAGATCTGCAGACTATCACATCTTGAGACATACTTAGATAACAAGGACATGCACAGATGGGGCCCAGAGCGATCTAGACCCTGTCTTTTGACCATGCCACTTCCCTGTGTCGCTTTCAGTCACATAATCTATAGCCAGATAGAAGCGGTGGGGCTCCAGGAAGGGCGGTATTGTTTGTCAGTTTTTTCCATCCATCTCTCAATCCATGTCCGTGAGTCCATCAGTGCATTGGTCCAAAAACTGGAGTCAGAGTGAAAAGTCTTCACAACTGGTGGATCTCTTTCGTTGAAATTTTACAGACATTTATGATCCCAAGAAGACGAATTATAATGACTTCATTCATTCATGAAAGGATGCTCTAGAAACAATTACCCAGTCCCGTCAGCCTCAGGTTCAGCGTTCCTTTGGGCTCGTGTGAAGCATGTTAAGCTCAAAGCACAACTGATGCTGACAAAGACAGCTAACCTGCCGAAAGCAGCTGAAGCCAATAAGCTAAATCTGTAGAGCTGATTTTGAAATGTGTTTGACCACCTGCAGGTCAAACCTTTTCCCCCTCTCGTGGTAAGGATCTTAGAAAAGCAAAGTCTCCATCTTTCGTCCATGCTTTAATTCTTGTTTTTGATGTGTATTACAGGACCACTAAAGTTGGCGCTAGACTTTTTGCCTTGTTAGTGTGTGTATGGATTATTTTTTCGTAGGATCAACCAGTGTTAGATGTTTATAAAAACGTTTTCTGCTTGAAATAGAAAACACCACTTATCCCTGTAATCCAGATAATAAATCAATAAATAAACAAATCATGTCAGATGACATAGTGGCCTTTCTCTAAGTTGCAAAAAGCTCTAAGCACTGCTGGATAGCGCTGCAAAAAAAAGAGGACAAAACAAAACTTTTGTATCAGTACTTTTTGAGTTTAATACGCACCAGGTCTACACTGTGATACTTCACAGTTTGAGTCCGACCTTCTTCTGTCCACTTGACTTTTTTATATCACAAAGCAGCGCATCCACATAAAACAGTTCGTGTGATATCTAACAAATTAGCGCCCCAAGAATGGTGTTGTTACGTTAGGTACTTAACATATAGTTATGTATTTAAGGTTAAGTATCATAGATTAGGTTCAGGAACAGAAACATGTTTGGGTGTTGTAATGTTCGGTACCTAACGTAACGTAAAGTTACATACTTAGCGTGAAGTAATGTAGGGCAGGTTTAGGTAAGTAAAGTTACATTTATTAGATTTAGGATAAGAAACGTGGCCGGGTGTCATCATGTTATGTACTTAACATAAACTTATGTACTTAACATAATGTACTTAACCTAAAGTTACATAGGTTAGGTTTAGGGAAGTAAAGTTATGTAGGTCAGGTTTAGTAAAAAAGAAACATGGTTGGGCGTCATCACGTTACGTAACTTAACACTTAACATAAACCTATGTACTAAATGTAATGTACTGTAATGTTAAGTTAGACAAGGTAGGTTTAGATAAGTTTAATAGGTTAGATTTCGGAAAATAAAAACATGGTTGGGCATTGTCACGTTGTGTACTTTACATAAAGGTGCGTACATGACGTAACATACTCAATGTAAAGTTACGTAGATTAGCTTTAGGAAAAGAGACATGGTTGGGCATCATCATGTAACCTACTTAATATAAAGTTACGTAGGTTAGGTTTAGGAAAGTAACGTGGGTTAGATTTAGAAAAAGAAACATGGTTGGGTATTGTCACGTTATGTTGCGTACTTAATGTAAAGTTATGTAGGTTAGATTTAGGAAAAGAAACACGGGCATCATTACATAACCTACTTAACATAAAAGTACATAGGTTAGGTGTAGGAAAAGAAACACGGTTGGACACTGTCACGTTCTGTACTTGACATAAAGTTACGAACGTAACGTATTGTATTTAACATAAATCTACCTTAGCTTAGGTATAGGAAAGTAAAGTTACGTAGGTTAGCTTAAGAAAAAAAAATGGTGATGACAAACCTTAAAATAACTTAAAGTTCACTTGGTTTCACACGAGACGTGAACACCAGTCTCACGGGTAAAGTCCTGTGTTTGTTTGACCCATCCATCTCTCCAACCTGCCTCCTTATGCGGACTTTTGCTCTTTGTACTACTTCCTTCTTTACTCCCGTACTTCATTCATGTGATCGCAGCCTTCATAATTACATGGGTTATACTGGGTTCACTGGCTAATGATTACTTGGGTTATATACGGATTCTGGTGCATGACTTTTCGTAGGTATACATACAGAGCCTGAGAACTGCCTGCACCCAGCTAGAAATTAAGATAATACAACCTTAAACAGTGGTACAAACTCACTCAAGTACTGTGACAAAATGTATTAGAGAAGGTTGTGACTGACACGTTGACCCTGGCGCTTGCCTTAGCTGCATAAGCACCGATAAACTTGC
The DNA here is from genome assembly GCF_006386435.1 of Epinephelus moara. Lineage (NCBI taxonomy): Eukaryota > Metazoa > Chordata > Actinopteri > Perciformes > Serranidae > Epinephelus > Epinephelus moara. The sequence goes on along the minus strand of NC_065512.1, from coordinate 9,195,695 downwards.
TGCTGTGATTGTTCCATACTACTGCAAATGACTTGCATGCTGGTTAAACCAGTTTCTGTTAGTTGCTGAGCTCAACACTTCCTGTACACACCAAACTGCTGCCCGTTTGCCAAAGAACACCAAAGATACTGCTTGGGGAGGAATGGTTTGCCAGATTCGTTACTGCATGTGCTTGTGTATATGACTGCTTTGTATTTACTGAAATATGATAATCCTCTCCGTCAAAGGGCGTGTCCATTGTTTCTTTTATTCGGTTTTTATGTCATTCTGTAGCTTCCCAGTAGCGTTCTCACTAAAAACCAAACATTCAGACTTCGGTTGAAGTTTGTTTGAGGGCCCAAATACACAAAACCCACATCAAAGAACAAGTGGTGACGAAGGCTGACTGTTGCATCACCTCATGTTGCCTGTGTCTCAGCCAGAACAGCCAACTTGCACGTACGTTCTGCGCCTGCGTAAGAGGAAATAACTCTCAACACCAGCAGGTGGCGGTAGTCTGTATTCGTCATTCAAAAACGGACACCTACAGGATGGTTTCGAGATGCTAGTTTGCCAATTAGCACATTAACAACATAATAGTTGATAGTTACCGCGCGCTGGCAAACAATGACACAAAGAATTCCGAACTTTTTCACCTAAAGAGCTTAATGGCTAAATAAAAAAAAAAATCTTAACTCATATAACAAGTTTGTTTTGATCTCACGCCCTCTTGATTCTCTTCTTGTACACTGAGCTGAACTGCCAATCAGAGTGAACATGCTAAATTAGCCAAAATATGTGCTAGCTAGTGCCAATGGTGCGGGACACTTCGCAAAAACTAGAGCAACAGATGCTAATCGATGGCCCGACATTGACCGACGGTATGCCAGGGCCTTTATCATCAAACATGCTATTCCCCAAGCCCTTCTATAAACATTTTCCCACGTGACTTGACGTAGGTTTTCACATGATGCCGTTGCTACATATAAACTAACCCACCTGATGTGCTTCTTCATAACTGAGCAGAACCTTTTTTGAGAATTGCGTGTTAATGACCTTCCAAATTGGCTACATTCCTTTAACACCCCAACTCGAAATGGAAGCTAAGCAACATACTACTGCGGATGCTATGTTCGCTCAGATCCGAAAGTCACACAAAAACACAAACAAATTAACTGACAGAGGCAGCGGTTGATCACAACTCCCGTGTTCTGCAAGGTAAAATGACTGTTTTTGCCAAAGGAGTCTGGTGGCTTTAAGGAGAGCGATTTAAAGGCTCCAGTAAAGCGGAGAAAATATGACACTGACTGTAGATAAATATCTGAACCCTTTCAGTTATTATTATTCCTTCGTCACCACTTTTAGCTAACAGCTGAGTGGGCATTTATATTTAAAAAACCTTGAAAAGAACGCAGATGGACCCGCCCTTTAATTTCCTATTTCTGCTACTTTCATGATACATTATACACAAGCGCTTTGGGGTTTTTATGTACATGAAAAAATAACGCACAAGCAGAATTTGCACACTTAAATAAAATCCATTATTTCCTAAACCGTCAGCTAAAAATCCCCTCCAACTAAATGAAAGTGGTCTGAATGGTGTACAATGCTTCTTAGGGACAAGACTCTAAAGTGCTGAGGAGTTACGGATCCGTAACGTATCCAGTTAACAGAAGATTACAGGATTTAGGTTTGTCAATTTCCATGCTACTTCAAACAGTGCAGTGAAAAACAACCGAGTGAAAGGAACATTACTAAGAGTCATTACTGATGGTCAACTGGCAGATGTTGCGCATGACTGGGAAATTCAAATTTCCTTTTATTCTATGTAGAGTGGGTTGCAGAACTGAATGACAATAAGCTCCTCTCTATGTAAATGCGATTGCTTTTGTGCAAATCACATGAATAACTTCTAAAATGTTCAAATAAAAACTTGTATGCAAATTAGGCACTCATACAGTATAGGCAGTATTGTCCCCATTTCTTCTTCTACAACATTCACCACCACTGAAAAAACAAAGACAGCAGCGAATGCACGCATATCTTACAGGCCTGGCCTACATTTCCTGACTCGTAAGTACAATTTAGTGAGTCCCACTGTACTGTGGAAGAATTCAGCATTTGAGGGTTTCCAACATAATGTTTTGAGTTGTGCGCATTCAAGATGGACAGCAGCTTTCACTCGTTGCACTCGTGGCGTCCCGTTTGTCCACCCTGGCGAGACATTCATCTTTTGCTTTACACATTTTTGCAACGACAGAAACCACAGCAGCTTGATTCTGACAGTTTCACCAACATCAAATACACTAACAGCTGTAAAGATTCAGCCCACTTGCTTGTACTGGAGCATTACGAGAGTGGACTACAGGCTACAGGCGATTTGCAGTGTTCCTGGAAGATTTCCAGGGCACGGAGATGTTTTGTTGTTAGAAATCCTGCAGCAGCGCGTCCACCTGTTAGTCCTTTATAAGAGAGAGGTAAGTTTGTGGCTTGGGTCCACAGAGTGCACACTGTAGTCAGATGTAGTACTCCTTCATGTTGTCCCTGATTGAGTTGTGGAGGTGCAGCTCTGTCCTGTAGTCCGTGTACATGCTGTGTCTGTTCTCCTCTTTGATGCTGCTGCTCCTCTGGGCCCGCCGCTGCTGGTAGAGGAGGCGGCTTATCACAGCCAGAGCGCAGACAGCAATGAAGACCACCGCTGTGACCACACCTGAGAACACAGCAGGGGAGACACATTAGCAGATACCAGGGGACAATGCTGCCCACCGGGGCCGTCCCCATTAAGTTTCCTCTGATCCTGACCCAAACCGGTTACAGCAATTTGCTTTGACTCATCTGTAGCAGAGTTTAACTGTGCAAAAATTCTTACCTTTGAACACAAAATGCCGTCCTTGGATTCAAAGTACAAAACTTGACATTCCACTCATTTTTCAATTTTCCTTATATTAGCACGGCGTTCAAGTAAAAGTCATTTAATGACTGAAGGAGGTTCTGTTAGTGTATTCAAATTGTGGTTTTATTTGTTCATGCTTATAATGTAATTGCAAATTGAGTCCTTGATTGTTTTGTGTTTACTTGCATTAGAGAAATTCTTCTATAACAGATGATTGCAGCAAATCTAGGAGTGATTAAAATATCTAAAGTTTACTTATAAAACTAACAAAAAACAAGGTTTTAAATGAGCTGTAAACAACATTCAGAGCAATAACACATGAGCAAACCACTATTTCCTATGTAAAGATACAGTGAAGTAATTGCATTCCTGAGTATAACTTTATATCATAATCACCCATTGGTCTTTGCTGCTGTTTTAAAGCTTCGAGTTTAACATTTTGGCCATTGCCATCTTGCTGTTTTTGGAGCCAGGAGTGACCTTATTTGTCAAAGAGGGAGGAGCTATGAAGGAGTGAGGCATGGGTCTGACTCACAGAGTGCAGCGACACCTCACAGACAGCCTGTCACTCAAGCAGCCCTGCTCTTTAACATGTGTAACTTGGGGCCTTAGTGAAACTTAAACGGGTACGTTATAAAAAATTAACCCCTCGTACAGTTGTCATAAATGTTAAAATTAGACATAGAGACCAAAACTGTTTTTGTAGCAGGCTGTAAACATGTTTATTTCTCCTGTAAAGGTGGGCATTTTAACATGAGGGTCAATGGGGGTTGACTCTGTTTTGAAGCCAGCCTCAAGTGGCCATTAAAGGAACTGCAGTTTTTGCACTTCTGCATTGGTAGCGCCCACCCTTCAGTCTCCCCCTGGTTAGTCTCCCGTAGCCAGACCTATCTTGACAGTGCTAGAGAAAGGTCTGAAGCACACATAATCATTCTGCCATGGTGAAAAAAAGCTCTAGCTTGTTTGTATTTCTCGAAACCAATCACAAGCGTCTTGGGCGGCACAAAGCCAAGAATGCAGCATCAGTGCCCTTGTAAAATAATGTCAGCGGTGAACTTGTTTCGGTGGAATATTATTTGCTCATGTCATTAAAATGGCTGATTCACCACAAAAGAAGAGGTCGCAGCAAACTCAGAAAAGATGCTGCCACCACGGTTTAAAGATGTGACAAATCATCTCTGACTGGCCGTTTCACAAAATGGACCAGCGTCGGCCATTTATCTGACAAACAAAAACATGCACACAGTAATACACACCACAGACTTTAAGGTTAACACAATCCAGCTGGTAAAGTTCTGTACTGTTCTGCAGTTTTTAAAATGAAGCACGTCGCTATAATAAAAGGTCCAGAAATTAGACAGGCTTCACGGAGCTGATTTTTATAAATTAAGAAATGCCTCCGTCTAATCCTCCATCCTAAAGGAGGAGTGTGACATTTTGGGAAACACGCCTGTTCCCTCTCTTGTCAAGAGTTAAGATTAGAGGATTGATACCAGTCTTAGTCTCTACAGTATAAATAAGTAGGATCATTAACTTCTTGGAGTCTCCGCCGGTTGCCAGGCAACACGTACACGCTGGATTTTGGAATTGAACAAACAAGATAGAATTTGTAGATTATGAAGCTTTAGAGCTCAGTGCTGGGAGGTGGATGTTGTTACCATTGGGCAGAGGCAGGCCAGCTGTTTTCTCTGCCTCTTGTCTTTATGCTAAGCTAAGCTAACCAGCAGACCATCCCTTGAAGGAATAATTCACAAAATGACTGTTAGTATATCAATTACTCTGCCTGTGTTACCTTGAATTCTGTCTATCTCTCACACCTTCAAGTTGGACAAAGAATCCAAAAAAGACGAACACTGTTTTTGGATTCTTTGTTCACCATAGAGGCATGCGAGTCTTCTTCACAAATTCAAGGTAACACGGGGGAAGTAACTGATATACTAACGGTTATTTTGTGGGTAAAGAATTCCTTTTTAACAAGCTGACATTGTTCATTGTGTGGCATGTGGCATGGTGCCTCGACTGGGCTCATGTTTATGATCACACTAAAACCCCTTCATTCGTTAGCTAAAGTAGGGGTGGGCGATATCTTGATTATACAAAGTGTATCACGGGCTTGTTTCATGTGGGATATATAAAATGACTCTAGTAAACATAGAGTATAAATCGTCATGTCACTTTTTAAAAACCCTCTGCTAACTGCTAATAGTTGATCTGAAGATTAAAGGTCATAGCAAAAACATCAACCCACTTCCTGCCTGAGACAAACCAGGTGCTTCAGAATAACATTGCCAATATTTCTGCTTTGATTTATTTCATTATAACAATACTTTAACTTTATTATAATTGTACTTTATTTAACTTTATTTTAATGATAGTTTATTAAACTTTACTCAAGAGTAGTTTATTTAACTTTATTATAACAGTACATTATTTAACTTTATTAAAACAGTACTTTAACTTTATTATAACAGTACTTTTACTTTATCAAAACAGTACTTTAACTTTATTATAACAGTACTTTATTAAACTTTACTAAATAGTAGTTTATTTAACTTTATTATAACAGTACTTTATTTAACTTTATCAAAACAGCACTTTAACTTTATTATAACAGTACTTTTACTTTATCAAAACAGCACTTTAACTTTATTATAACAGTACTTTAACTTTATCAAAACAGCACTTTAACTTTATTTTAATAGTAGTTTATTAAACTTTACTAAATAGTAGTTTAGTTAACTTTATTATAACAGTACTTTATTTAACTTTATTAAAACAGCACTTTAACTTTATTTTAATAGTACTTTATTAAACTTTACTAAATAGTAGTTTATTTAACTTTATTATAACAGTAATTTATTTAACTTTATTAAAACAGTACTTTAACTTTATTGGAACAGTCCTTTAACTTTATAACAACTGTACTTTTTTTAAAACTTTATTATAATACTACTTTATTTAACTTTACCGTGTATACAGTACTTTACTCTATTTAACTTTATTATTGAAGTCCTTTATTTAAGTTTACTGTAACAGTACTTAACTTTATCACAATAGTATTTCATTTAACTTTATTGTAACAGTACTTTAACTTCATTAAAACAGAACTTCAGCTAATTCAAACTAATTTTAGTTTTTTATTTTGTATTTAACTCCATCATAATGACACTTTAGCTTTATTATAACAATTCTTTATTGGACTTTATTATAACTGCACTTTATTCAACTTTATTTTAAAAGTACATTAACTTTATTGTAACAGTCCTTTATCTAACTTTATTCAAACAGTATTTTATTTAACTTTATTGTAACAGTACTTTCTTTATGTTTATTTTAATAGTACTTTAACTTCATGATAACAGCACATCAGCTAACTTAAGTGATAACAGTTCTTTGTTTAACTTCTTTATAACAGAGCTTTATTCATTGTAACAGCATTTTATTTAACTTTATTTTGATGGTATTTCATCTGGCTTTATTATAATAGCACTTTAACTTTATAGTAACTCCTTTATCTAACTTTATTATAACAGTAGTTTATTTAGTAGTTTAGTATTATAGTAGCCTACAGTAGTTTAAAAGAAGATTTCAGAATATTAAGATATATACATCATGTATTGTGATATAGCCTAAAAATATTGTGATGTTATTTAAAGGCCATATCGCCCAGCTGTAGCTTAAAGCTTGTAATTTCCACCCCAAACTCCAGCAGACAGCTTTAATCTTTTCTACTTCACTGTATTGTTACATTTGGGTTTAGCTCTAAAGTGCATTTTCCAAAATGTCAAACCACTTCTTAAAATTATTTTATTGGTCTCATACTGATCTGCAGATCAGCTCGGGGTATCTCTATTGTCAACAACAATGTGTAAATAGACATAAAATGCAAAACAAAGTATTCCCTGTTAGCAGGCGCACAGAAATCCTTCATCATCATCGACTTTAATTTAATTTCAGACAAGACTGCGCGAGTGGCAGTAATGAAAATGAGCTTTAGCTAAGACTGAGTTATCAAGAGACCAGAAAAAAGAAAAAAAAAAGAATTAAGATGGAGGCAAATGGAGAGAATGACAAATAACAAACAGCTGGGACTCATTTTCAATTAAGCAAAGAAAAATAAACCAGCACAAAAGAGATAAAAAACAGACCTGCTATTACAGCCAAATCCTTCTGGGTGCCGTTTCCATGCTGCTCTTTGTCTTTATTTGCTGTTACAGTTTGATCTGGAGAGGCAGAAACACACAAATTAACAGACATTAATGTATGACGTTAATCTCTGGTTGTCACCTTTACCTGTGAAGTCTGTTAAACCTCACTGCTCTGGAATAACATTGAGTATTTTCACACGATAACCAAATTAAATTTAGCTTCACTTCCCTCTAACTCTCAGTATAAGCCCTGTAATAGCTTTATATTTGGTCTCTTTTTCTCTGTTTATCTCTCCGGTTGGATAAGTGAATTTAAATTTTCATGGACATCATTTCATCTCAATATAAAAGACTTAAGTTTCTATCCCTAATAGTGACGCTCAGAGCCGGGCGGGCAGAGTCTGAACTGCATTAAACCCTGGTCAGGAGGAGGGCACTGATAATGAAGGGTTTGCTGACACCACTGTTGGAGGAAATACTCAGATCTTTTACTTAAGTTAAATTTGCAATACCACAGTTTAAAAACACTGCATTTAAACTCTTACTTAAAGGAACAGTGTGTCAGATTTAGGGACATTTAGTGGCATATAACAGTGAGGACTGCAGATTACAACCAGCTGAAACTTCTCCTGGTTAGAATTTCTTCAGTCTTAATTGTTCAGGAGGTTTGTAGTGAGAGGCCTCTTCCTTTCCAAAATCAAATGGACCCATATGATTTAAACCGGTAAAAGCACTGAATAAAGCAGTTTCACGGAAAAAACATCAGTGTTTTTCTGACGTTCTTGTCACAAAGGGGCTGATAACTACGGTGGCCAGTTCGAAAACGTGAATGGCCCTGGAGCCAGTGTTTGGTTTGTCTGCTCTGGGCTACTGTAGTAACATGGTGGTGCAACATGGCAATCTCGTTAGACAAGGACCTGCTCCCTATTTAGATATAAACAGCTCATTCTATGATACAAACAAAAATACGTCTTGTTTTAAGGTGGTTATTCACTAAAGAAAGTACAGTTTTTTATATTTTTTATTTGCACACACATAAAACTGCCAAAAATCCAAATTGTAAAATAGAAAAAAAAATAGAAGAAACATGTCAGAGGAGGTCAAGGAACCACAGGCTCATACAAACAGACCTCCCCTCAACTTTAGGAGAAAAACTGATGATGACAAAAAAAAAAAAAAAGGGAGAAAAGTAGACGAAAGAAGTAAACTAACATTATACAGAAAAATTCAACAAAAGATAAATGACAACAGGAATGAGCAAGCAATGAGCAGTCAGTGAAAAAGAATACAATAAAAACCAAGAAATACATATAACACAGTGCAGAAAACAAAGAAAAAATAAATTATATTAAATTTCTGCCAAGACTCTTCCTAAAGCCTCCACACTGGACCTTTAAATAACTGTACAAGGTATTAGCATTAAAATATACTTGGTCTGACTCGGCTGAGTTGCATCAACAAGAATTAATTTGAACTAAGATTAGTTCTAATCAGAGTTTAGAAAAACTAGATTTAAAATGAGTCAATCCACATTTGAAATTAAGCAGAGCTCTGTTTCACAATTTTAAACTAATCCCTGTTTAGTAAGTTGAAATTTATTGATGTTAAACAACATTAATTGGAGTTTAATCAATATAGAAAACCTTTGCTTACCCAAATTAAAATAAATAAACATGGTGCACGGTGTACAGACCTAGTAAGTAGGCTACAAAATAGAGGGGAACTTAAGTTTCGGCTGCTCTGTGTCAAGTTCCTTGTTGTATTGTTTGATTGCTAGCTAAAAAGTCAAAAAGTCAGAGGCTCTAATTTCTCCCCTACTTTCAGGACTGCTTTAAAGCAACTGGCAGACAGTCTTAATGGAAAACTACAGAGAAATTCAGCAGCATAATAAAACGTACTTGAGTCTGTCCCTTAACTTTCTTTGAGGAGCTTGATTATTTGGCTCAATATGTCTCAAAAAAAGCAGCCATTTTAAAAGTTAAACCTCTTCCACTGGAAATGTAAAGTTAATACTGGACCACATTTGCAACAGAAAAAAAATGAGATTATAAACTAAACTGATGTTTAAAGAAAGGTTTAAATTGAATCTTTCTTAACTTCAGCAAGTTTTAAAGTCTGGTGCAACATGATTCAAAGTTAAACTATGATTTAATCATAATCCATGTTGATGCAACCCAGATTTAAACATATACTATGCAGGATTCTCCTAAAAGGCAATGTTAAGGCTCATACATCTGTCTCTAACATCACTTTTGACCCACTAGAAGTGTGTGGTGGCGTATTTTTCTCCCTGAATTGATAATTTTCTTCTTATTTTCTCGGGACCATTGTGCCCCCACTGCACTCAGGCAAGGTCTAAACTTTGTAAAAAGGTAGCGACCAGATGCCAGACTGTAAGCAGCAGGTATCCAAGAGACACAGTGCTGAAAAAATGCAATAGTCGAGAGGCAAAACGCCAAATGAGAGTGAATCTGGGTTTGGCTTTACAAACAGTAACTGACAATCCTGCACAGTATCCTTTAAAGAACCAAAAGTAAAAGCGTCTGGGACTTCAGCCCTGAATGTTTTCTCAAAAGCCCTGAATCTTGACGATCTATGCACTCCAGGAATACTAGCATGGATTCTGTCAACTTTCCTCGTGTGACAAAGACAGGTTGCAAGATTAGTAAATTGTTGACGCCAAATTCCTACCTTACCTGTTAGGCAACTTAAAAATAATAACATCAGACAATCGTTGCCTCTTTTAAGGTGGCAGGACTGATAATTAGTGATCCCCAACATAAGCTGTGTCATGGTTTCAGAGTGATGGAGACAGTTGGAGAACAATTAGATACAAAACAAGATGTTGGCTCCACAGGATGATTTTTTTGCTTAGCAACTATCATGTTTTTCCCAAATAATGTACAGATTTGTGGGCATGCTTTCATCTGAAATGACTTGAAATAATTGTATATATAGCTATTGTAGAATCCCCCCTGCGTTTAGGCTGAGCCCTGAATGTTAAAGAGTCTGGCTCCATCCCTGGTGTTAACACTCTAAATCTATAAACTACCTAAAGCTGTCAGATAAATGTAGTGGTATACAATATTTGGCTCTTTAGTACAGTATAAAACAGAAATACTCAAATAAAGTGCAAGTATAGTACCTCAAAATTGTACTAAAGAACAATACTTGATTAAATGTGCTTCCCCCACTGGCTGATACAGTTTTTAAATCTTGATTTAATCAGGCAGTCTGGTTGAGATTCAGACCTCTTCAGAGAGAACAAGAGGACAATCAGCAAAAACAGAAACACAATAAACAAGGAATTAAAAGAAACAGTTACAAGAATCATAAATAAACATCCAATAATAATAAAATCTCCAAGGGGAATTTAAGAGTCTAGTTTGAGGGAAGTTTGCAGTTCATGTTAATTGAAAGGTGCACAGTACCTGAAACAGTGCGTACCTGAGGGACGTCTAAGGTTCAGCAGTTACTGGTTCGTTTACTGTAGTTATTAGATTTAAATGATGAGGTAGTCTGGAAGCTTTAACAGTGGAGCTCTTTTAACAAATAACACGAGATGGACATCTTTCCTTGACTGTATGGACGTCCACTCAACCGTGTGATACAGACAACAATGATACATACATCCTGTCAAAGGCCATGTTCACATTTCAGGGTTTGATGCTCAATTCTGATCTGATCTTTCTGCCAAGACGATAACATTCATGTTTGAAGTGACCCATATCTGACAGTGTGAACGAATCTCCGCCCTGAAACTCCTCACATGCAATCAGTAATGTCACACATGTGCATTGTTGCATTTGTGAGACAGGCAGAAGGGCTGTTTCTCTCACGCCGCCAGACAGGAACACATGGCCAATCATTACTCACAATGACGTCATCAGACCTTCCTCATTCTACATAGTAATTAGCCATGTGCGTCTGGTGGCAGAGAGTGTATAGCTATTTTCAGAACAATGTGCTTTTGTTTTCAGGATAATGAGCTGTGGAAAATTGACTTTTGTTTGGACATTTTTTGGACTATGGAGGCTTCAGGATTGTGAGCTGCTGGAACAATGGCATGAGGGTGAGAAGACGAAGGAATAGAAAAGCCAGGGTTTCCCACACATTCATTTGCTTATGGCGGACCGCCACCATATCAGCATCTGCAGCCACATATTGATTTTCTATTTTAGGAGGTGGACCGTTCATTAGGAGCACTGTTGGAATGGATATTCCATGTGGTTATTCAGAGCACCACACTCTCAGAGAGCAGAGCACGATGAAAGTGAAACTCAACCATTCATTGCGTAATACAGAAATAGAATTCCCACCTACTACATTCCCATCTACAGCGCTCTCACTTCGTTTTTCCACCCTGCTTTAGATGAAACTGGCCGCATTCCCATGGAAACCACATGCTGTGTGGTCCAGTGCTGATTCTAAAGGTTTTCTTTCTTTCTTTTTTTGCGGTTAGCTTTAGGCAACAAAAACGTAAATATGTTATTTGAGTGATGTTAGTGCATGACGACTGTATGTAAATTGCACAATGTAACATTATAACATCATTGACTTTTGGTTTCACCCAGGACACAAATGCAGTCTCCTGGGTCAAAGTCTGGTTTTGTTTGACCCATCCACCTCCCCTCCCTCCCACACTATACGTACTTTCTCGCTCTTTATACTACATCAGATGCTCTGAGCGTAAAGTATTGCTGCGGATGGGTTCAAACTGGTTTGGGGACCTCAGAACTGCATCTCTGCTTTATGCAGATGATGTGATTCTGTTGGCTTCATCTCACTGTGACCTCCAGCAGGCACTGGGGTGGTTTACAGCCGACTATGAAGCGGTCAGGATGAGAGTCAGCACCTCCAAATCTGAGGCCATGGTTCTCTGTCGAAACCGGTGGATTGCCCTCTTTGGGTTGGGGGGAGTTCCTGGCTCAAGCGAGGGAGTTCAAGTATCTTGGGGTCTTGTTAAGGAATGAGGGTAGAATAAAGTGTGCGATGGATTGGTGGTTTGGTGCGGCTTCTGCAGTGACGTGGGTGCTGTGATGGAACATCGTGGTGAAGAGGGAGCTGAGCTGGAAGGCGAAGCTTTTGATTTACTGGTCCATCTACGTCCCAACCCTCACCTATGGTCATGAGCTCTGGGAAGTGGCCGAAAGAATGACGTCGCGGATACAAGAGGTCTGAAAAGAGTTTTCACCATGGGGTGTCTGGGCTCAGCCTTAGAGATAGGGTGAGGAGCTCAGACAACCGGAGGAAGCTCGGAGTAGAGCTGCTGCTCTTTTGCGTTGAAAGGGGTCAGTTGAGGTGGTTCGGAAAACTAATCAGGATCTTCCTGGGCACCTCCCGTTAGAGGTGTTCCAGGCACGTCCCACTGGTAAGAGGCCCCTTAGAAGACCCTGAACATGCTGGAGGGATTCTATATCTCATCTGGCCTGTGAGCACCTCAGGGTCCTCCAGGAGGAGCTGGAAAGTGTCACTGGTGAGAGGGACGTCTGGGGTGCTTTGCTTGGCCTGCTGCCCCCATGACCTGGCCCCGGATAAGCAGATGAAAACGGATGGATGAGTTTACACTGGAGTTAGCTGAAAGTCCAGTTGAACTCATAAAGATACTAAAGGATGCCTTTGGGGTCGTTATCACATGCCAATGGGCTTGACAAAGCGTCACTAATGTGATTGTGATTGATGCCCTGGGAATAAGAATTGGCTGCATTTGTACAGCGTGATCATCAAACATGCAGATCCAAGCACGTATGAGAAAAATACCTGATTTCCAATATGTCTGTTCTCACAGCGGTCACATGGCTAGTGTTCGGATATGTACTGGATTTTTTTTTTTTTAAAGATATTTTTTTGGGGCTTTTTAGCTTCTTTAATGTATAGGACAGGTAAGCGTGAAGGGGAGAGAGAGAGGGAGTGACATGCAGCAAAGGGCCACAGGCCGGAGTTGAACCCGGGCCGCTGCGGCAACAGCCTTGTACATGGGGCGCCTGCTCCACCACTAAGCTACCGGCGCCCTGATATGTACTGGATTTAAGGACATCTAATTGGAAGAAATCTGATTTCTGTGTCACATGAGGACCACATCTGCTTTTAATGTGAACGTAGCCTGTGTCACACTGAACTGGGCATAGTGGTAAATGAGCCTTAAAAAAGTGGCTGGTGGTTCTATTGCATGTTATAGCTCCACAAGATGAGCTGTTTCATATAGCTGCCAAGACGACGACAACATTTTCATTATGCTCTGAAGGAGTGAATCTCGGTGCAATCAGCCAACTCTGAGCTCAATCTGTTGCCTCAGCAGACGGGACAATTAGGACAACATCTGACATGTATTTATCTTTTATGATGTACATTTATATATGTTGTGGCAATATGGCACTGGCCCAGAACCTTATTCATCCTATAAGCGTCACTGCCTCTGCTAGCTCTGATAAAGACTTCACGCTTTGTGTAAAAACATTAGTTGCTGCACCCAATTAAAAAGCTCCAGCCGGGGTGTTGGTGGCTTAGTGGTAGAGCAGGCGCCCCATGTACAAGGCTGTTGCCGCAGCGGCCCGGGTTTGACTCCAGCCTGTGGCCCTTTGCTGCACGTCACTCTCTCTCTCTCCCCCTCACGCTTATCTGTCCTGTCAAATAAAGGCTAAAAATGCCCAAAAAATATCAAAAAAAGCTCCAGCCATGACTGTGTGCTGCATTACAGTGCCTCCATTCACACCAAACAAATATTCATATTAATAATTGGAAAAAAAGATCTGAATAGTTAAAAGACATTTGTGTGAGTGTGAAGACGCTGGTGCAGACAGCTCTGTAAGTAAAATCTGAGATGCATCTGTTCTGTCAGACAGACGAGTGAAACACACAGCTGGAACGTGTCTGTTTAGACACACTGTGATTAAATTCACCAGTCACAAGTTAAGAACTGTAACAGTTCAACAGGAAGCCAGTTAAGACTGATAGCTCTGCTTTGAGTTGATTTGCTCATTTTCAGGGAGCCTAAGGCGCCTGTGACACAAAGATGTTAGTGGGTCAGCTGCTATTTTTAAGGCTTCACTCTGGTTTTCTGGTAACACAAAACTAATCTGTTTTAACGAGGATACATCACCTTTGCACAGCATGTTGCCTGAAGTGAAGCTGCTCAGAAGGGTCCACCTTTTCTAAAGTAATCAGATCACTTCAACAAGATCCTGACAAACATGTGCTGCAGTTCCTCTGATGGACACTAGAAGCTGTCTCCGAGAAACGTAGCTGCAAATGTCTTGTGTTGGATGTCGTCAAAGCAACCGCCACTATTATTGTTTTCTGTGGACAAGGCCTTGATTTCTGTTGGTATGGTGCGTCCAGCTTCTGCCCCTGTGAAGTGCGATGGACTTTGAAGCCAATTTTATACATGTAACTGCAACTCCTGGGTCCGTCACGGTATGCTTTGAGCCCCAAAAGACTTTTATCCCATAGACTTACATTGTGAAAGAGATGTGTGTAGTGTCACAACCCCCATGATATGACTTGTTCCACTACCAGGATTTAATTTATCTGGTCTGATAACACTTTTAAAGTCTATAAGAGCCTCATCAAAGAAGTACAAAATAATATCTACACTATATCAGTGTTTACTAGAGAGAAGAGGAAACACGACACTGAGAGTAAAGTTGAAATGGGAAAAAGAACTATGTGTGAATATGACAGAAGATGAATGGTTGTATATTTGAAGAACACAACAGTCTACAACACCCTCTCGTACTTGGAGAGAGCACTGGAAGAATATAATTAGATTCTTTATTACACCACAGATTAAGAGCAAATACCTGTCTATAAAGCAACCGTGTTCGGCTCTGTCCTGAAATTGTGCAGTTTTGGGTAAATGTTCACGTGGTTTTTATTAGAATCTTGGGTTATGATGTACCTTGATCATGCATGGTATTGTACTCAGGCAATAAGGCAGGAGGAATTGTGTTAAGAGAAGACAGATACCTCCTGAAAATGTTGTTTGCAGCCTGTAAAAAGGCCATCACGAAGAGATGGTATAAGGCAGAACCACTGACAGAAGATGAATGCTTGAATATTGTGAACGAAATATATATGATATGGAAATGTTTACCCACAGGATAAAGACTCAAGAGGAGCGATGTCGAGAGAGAGGGCAATCTGGAACTTATTTCTATTTGTTTGTATTCCTTTTTTTCTCTACCTTTTTTATAACATTTGGTAAAAACAATAAAATAAAGTGTTAAAAAAAATAAAGTCTAGAGGAGCCTCATGACTGAATTAAGTTCAAGTTAGCGGAGTGCTTGACCGGAAGTTAGCTGCTCGACTAACAAAGCCTCTAGTGTGTCTGCTCTATGGATCCACTGACGTGGAAGATCCAGGGTTAAGACCCAGGAAGTCAAACTTTTTTGGCTTCGAGCGCAACTGAGCAACTTTCACAGGAATAAACAGGGCTCAGCCTCCAACACTGTGTCCAGTTCTCTTTGTACATCCATGGTTAGCAAGGTGGATGCTGAGGCTGCTATTGACACAGGGTGAAACAACACCACAGTGTGTCACATCAGGTCAAACTGCAAAGGTCAGCGTCACTAATCAGCAGTGCGAACAGTTTGAGAAAAACCATGAAACTGCTGGGACAGTTTTAGAGCTGCTTTTTAGATCCATAAAATATCTTGGACACAAAGTACTTCTACTGCAGTGGGTGGCATGGCCATCAGGATGGAGTTTGAAAAACCCAACAGCAATTTCACTTTCTAAAAACCATGACCTGGCTACACAAGATAATCCACAGACCCTGTTGTGAGCAGTTTCATGTAGGAACTTCTTTCTGTTTCAGGATGCGAGTCGAGGCAGAAGAGCGTCATTTACCTCATGAGCGATACCTGGGCCAGTGTGCTTCATGATATTAAAGCTCACCATGTTCCAGCAGACTTCCATGACTAATTATTGACTTTCACCTTTATTCAGTTATTTATCATTATTTGGTGAATAAATAAGCTTTTATCTCTTTGTAAACTCTTCTCGTCTCCCATCCTTGTTGCAGCCAAAGAGCCAGGTTGTGACAGTGCATCTACTCACGGGCAAGAGGCCACGTTAATGCTGTCCTCCATGACAAAGTGGCAACGAGCAACAAAGCATTATGGTTTGCCCAGGGAATGTGAATGGAGTGATGTCGGACACAATTCAAATAAAAATAGTAGACATTTTAGCACATGCAGTCCAGAGAGAAATTGTATCTGAGGCTAGGGAGTGCACATTCTTAGAGAACCACCGATGTAAGTACATCTGAGCAGCTCTACTGTAGTTGCACATAAGCTTCGTTTCCAACAAGAAGTCCAGGTCAGTTCAGTTTGTTTCAAATTAGAAAAGTTAGTTTTGTGTTGCCAGTGACAAAAGTTGTAAATGTCACAAATAAAACTGTTCTATTCCATCCTATTTTCTTGTCACCCCTCCGTTAAGGTACCGAGCACGCTGGCTGATACCGAAAGGTGGAGCTAGAAACACTGCACTCTGCTTGATCAGTAGAGAATCGACAGTAACCAGTGCACAAACATGTTATTTCTAAATATCCCACTGATTACAACAGAGACTGTAAACACCCCTGTCAGTCTGTGCAACCCTGTTTGGTGCGCAATCAGACCCAGAACTGTCTGCAGTGGACACGCAAAACACATCTAGGGTTTAGGTACATGTCTGTATGGGTTGTGTTTAGGTGTAAGGGTACTGTAGTGAAAGTATTGGGTGGAAATATGATGCATAGCCATACACACACATTTATACTGTGCAGCACCCCTGAGCTAAAATATGCATAGGTGTAGGTGAACAATGTGACGCCTTAGCCATCCTCTAGTGAAGCTGAGACAAGGAGGGAAAAGGTCAAGGGAGTGGCGAGAAAGAGCTAAGCTGCGACAACAATGACTTGAAATCTCGGTACAGGCCGAAAGAGAAACTAATTAAGGCTGCCACTATCTTATTTTATGGTTGATTAATGTGTCAATTATTTTTTAATTAATCGTTAAGTCCATGAAATGTCAGTTATAGTGAAAATCGCCCTCCATAATTTCCCTTTAAATAACTTTTGTGTTTCTTCAGTCATTCAGATATGTGACGTACACTGACATAAAGAAAAGCAGCAAATCCCCACATTTAAGGAGCTGGAGACAGAAAATGTTTCTGAATAAATAACTGGAGAGATTAATTAACTCTAAACAGTCTTTGTCATGAACTAATTGATTAGTAGGGGAGAGGGACAGTTTCAGAACAGTCACCTTTTTCATGTCACTCAAGTTTTCAGGCCTGAATTTGATAGAAAAATCCTCAAACTGATCAGAGATGAAAAACACCGCTTGCATGATTTTAGTCAACAGCTCAGAATAAAAACATTTGTGTATCAAACAGCTGCCAGCGCGTTTGTTGCCCAGCATGTTGCTTAACCTGGAAATGACTGTTTCGTGGCAGTGTGTGTGGGCGATTGAAACAGCAGTGTGTGTTTTACCCTGCAGTATGTGCGAGGTGGACTCCGCCAGTGCTCCACAATTTGACTGGACCAACGGACCACGGATGGTGACCAATGAGCTTCCTCGATTCGTCAGCGCTGCCTTCAGCGGTGCGACGTGATTGAACTGGACCGAGGAGAGGCAGCCAACGAAGCCTTTAGAAGCTGCCTGCATCACTTCCTCGTTGAGGCTCTCCCTCCCTGCAGAGACACAGTTGATGGGAGAAAATATAAGTTGTTACTGAAGGTGACATTTTGAATTTTTTGAATAATAATTTCTGAGTAACAAAAAGAGGGATAATGTGGGAGTTTTTCAGCAATTTTCTCCAACGTGGTGGGCGGACTTACTGGTGACTTTGCCCAATGTCAGGGATCTGATTAAGATCAGCTCTGCATCAGATGACAGTGTGTACTTTCTGTGGATGTCCTGGTCGATCTGGTTGAGTGGAGAGAAATCAAATAACAAGGCAATTACAAGAAATCCAAACCGAGGTAACACCAGCAGCAGCGGCAGCACATTTCAATACATTATAGATTGTGCATTGTCTTCTCCTACAGCTTCATACAAAACCATTATCTGCCCACAGTTTGCTTTGAAGTGATTCAGACCTTTCACTTCTGCACCGCCACGCTGACTCAGTTGCATCACTTAACTTGATGATCCGCGATAAAACACTACAGGATTCTGATTACGTCCAGCGTTGTTATAAAAGGCCGGCTGATGACCCGGCTCAGAATAGATTTCACTGCAGTAAGACATTAATTTATTATGTACTGTCAAGTGTTTGAATAGCAGCAATAAGATTTCAATTCAATTGTAGTTCCTGACTGACATGATAAATTGTGTTATTGTATTGTATTGGATTCATTAATAAATGTGTTGCAGTTATTGTTTGTTGGTTTATAATCTTGGAACACAGCGGGCCTTTCTATTATTTTACATTGTGGTAATTTAAAAAATCTGCATTTTATTTTTAACAAAGATGCTCATAGTCAGCAAAGACAAAAAACCAAACATTTAAGCTCTACTCTCCAGCCATTGAGGAAGCTTTCCACCACATCTTACAGCCCTTATCAGCAGATGGACTGCTTGGCAGCCAGACCAGGAGTTTCATTTATAAACATTGCATACGCACAAAACGAGGCCTGAAAGACGCGTACGCCACTTTCCACACAGAAGCTGTGATCTATAAATGCAGCCTTAATGGGAGAAACTTTTTGAGAAACCTTTCGGAGGGTTTGTTCTGCTCACCTGTACGTAGAGGTTTTTCCCCACTCGGTGGATTCTGATTCGATGGAGTCGTCCATCTGCCAGGTTACTGAGGACGGGGCTGAACACATCTGGACTCCTGTCTGTCTGAAGGTGATACCAGATCTGCAGACTCCCTGGACACAAAGCATGAAAACACAAATAGTGCTCTCCTTTAAATGGACCTCTACACAAATCCCTATCTGAGCGCTTCATGACGAGTGATTCACGATTGCGCTAAATGCAAATTTAAAAGCCAAGGACTCAAGTCCAGTCCAAAGATGTGAAAACCTCACTTTGGCTTCAAGTGTGCCACCATTGCTGTATAATGGCTGCTTGGAGAGGAGAATACACCTCTTTACTGAAATGATGTGGCTGCTCATATATAAATAGAGCGCTATATCTAAACTTCTTCAATTGCCTTTTGAGATATACAAATATTTATCTCATAGCTCTTCGCTCCCACACAGAACAAGTCAATATGTGCTCAGTGTTCCTCCCACACACACAATCGCTGCCAGATCAAAGAGTCAGATAGCTATGCATTGTCAAGTGGAGCTGGGTCAATATTACAATTCCCGGTCTGTAGGTGAAGGGCTTTGTGTAGTGATTCATTTCAAATCCTGAGAGTGCTCCTATAGATGAAGGTCACTGTGGATGAAGTGTCTCCTCTGCCCTTCAGTGTTTACAGAGAGCCGAGGAACATGGGAGTTCTGATTTAACACAAAAGAGTGTCTTAGGACACTGACACCGACTCTGACTAACAACTGCACTGTCACTCAATATGATACTCCAAAGTTTGGATACAGCTTAAAGGCTGTCAGCTTAAAGCTTTGAGGCCTTTCTTGTGTCAGGAGCTGAAAACGCTGAGATACGGCGTTGACAGCAGGGAAATATTCTGTAACAAGTGAGGACCTTTTTCTGAAATTTTCTCCAGGCTTAAAGTGAAACAGTTTGGTCCAAGCACCATTGGGTCTTTTTATCTTTATTCTTTTATTGTTTTGTTTACTGTCTGAGGTCTTCTGAAAAACGTTTTACTCTGGATATACAAGGACTTTTATCGTGCATATGGTGTGGTTTAATGTACCGGACTGTAAGACTCCCAATGAAGAAAGATGCAGAGGAGGAGCAGAACCGTGGAGGTTAAATCTATTCATTAGGCCGTAATTACTTTGCACAAAGTTGTGGGGGCGGCTCTGGTATGATATTCATGCTGGCAGCTGTAGCAGCAGTAGGATGCACATTAGCTGCCTGCTCACTGTCAGCCTCAGTTTTTGTTCTGCTCAACACCTTACAACATGAAGATAAATTTGAGGTGTCCCTAAAATCTGATTTTGAGGTTGTCAGGTTGTCGTGTGCTGATTAAATGACCCCAGACGACCTGAGACACCCTTAACCCTGCCTATCCCTCACCCTTAACCCTATTCGCACAATGTTTTGACAGGCACGTCTCTGCAATAGCCTCTTACTGGAGGTAAAAAAAAACCCTACTACAGTAGCTGAAGAGCAACGGGTTTATGATTGAATCCTTTTTCATTTAAGTGGATTCCACTTTTTCCCACCTATAAATGACGATCTCCGAGTGAACTATGGTGTGTGCCGTTCGGCGGTGCAAAACGTAAAGTGGACCAGGCCACTGTCAAGGAAGCAATCTCCTGGGCCTGTGTAATTATGCAAAATGATTCTGTAACCATGGCAACGCAATTGTGTCAGCCTGTGAGTGCAGGGATTTTCCCTGATAATCTGAAAAAGGGGTTAAAACGGAGGACAGAGGTGTGTTGAGCGTGTGTCCTTCCCCTCAACCCCCTCGTGTCTTGTTTTGGCCCTGTTTCTGTCAGTCTGTCATTATTTGCAACACGTGAGAGCCAGTCGACTAAAAATGCTCATTACCAGCTACTGCCTCATGAGCTCTTTGTCACCAGACAAGTTAAATAGAGTGTGACTTATTATTCCAAAAACATGTTTGTACCATCGACCTCTGTCTCGCTGCTAACCATGTCTCTGTTGTGAAGCTGTTTTACCGCCAGACAGGAGAGTTCAGATTCTAAGTACGGTTTAAAAAATGTTTAGTTCAAAATGTGCACAATGCCTAACCAAATACATGGATAAATAATTTAGTTTATCAAGTTTAAAATGCTGTATAAAAGGTATAATGTTCATGATTGCAAAGTTGAAGCTAAGGCATTAGTTCATTGTTTTTTATTTCTGTGGAACTAATGTCCATTGTCAGGCGTGTTGCTATGGCGGACTTTGCTGTGGGACAGTGTGAGAATGTCTCGTTAGACTCCACTTTTGTTTTGTTACTCTCTGAGGTCAAAGCTGACGGTCAGAAAGATGGTTGGAGAGACGTTCCAAGAACTTTAAGAGCTTTGAGAAACTCTTTTCATGACAAGCAGCCAACGAGGTGTTTTATTTCACTTTCTTTCTCGTTCGCGATGACCGCCATTTTGTCTCCTTTTCTGTCATGTTACACTTTGTACAATGTATTGATGCATTCTCTGTTATGTTTACTCTGAATAAGTTTTCACAGCATGACAAGGAGATGCTTCAGAGAGACAGAAATGCCCAAATAAACGCCCGTTTGAAAGAACCAACCTGTGTCTGTGTAGTTGTGAAACGAGCTACACAGATAAAACTGTATGCTGACGACACACAGCTAATAATCTTCATAAGCTACACCCCATTTTGGACACTGATTTCTCAAAGTAGGGCTGACACAAAAAACGTAAAACTGCAATCCCTAATATTAGCCCTTTTTACACAGAGATTGCACCATTGGGTCGCTACGAAGTCCCTTCATGCTGCCTATGCCTTTTTACACAGAACCACACAACGGCAGCATCATTCTGCTCCATTGTGTGAGATAAGACAGCAACCTCGCATCGTGAGAGCAAAGAGGTATGATGGTTGTGACACTTAACACAACAACGTCAGCCTCTAGTGTGATATATAACATAATGTATTGGCAGTACTTTATAAACAGTAACAATGGCAACAATCATTTACAGTCCCTGTCATATGGCAGCTGATCTTGTCTTCTGCTCCAGAGCTTCCAGAACTCATTGTACTTCCAATTTGCGGACATTTTCGGTTACTGTTCTTTGTCTTCGAGTTAGCCACTAACGGCCACTTTTTAAATCTCCCACGCTGGGTTACGTGCATAACACGTCAACCCAAGATCCCCTCCTGCCGGGTGTCCCTTTGATACAAACATCGCTTTAGCACTGTTATCACGCTCTGTTCCTGACTCAGAGGTGAGACAACTCTGTTCCCCCATTCTGTGATTGTACCTTTTTGTACAGAATGGCGAGGTGGCAAAGTGGCATGAAATTCTCACTTTCAAGAGGCAGTGTAAAGGGGGCTATTGAAAGCCAACCACAAAGGGTAGCAAATAACCGCTGCAACTGCTATGTTCATGTTTTTTTCTTTTTTCATGGCAGTGACGCACAGCGAGCAGGACGAGATCTTGGGCGGCACAGGTGTGACATTTTGACGATGTGTTACATGTGCGACCCCTGATACAAATGCCAGCAGGGTGATATGCCATTTAGTGTCTATTCTGCACTGAGTGCTACATGATTTTTCCTGGTCACTGAGAGTTGAAATATATTCGACTTGGATAAAACGCTGCAGCCAATTGTCACTGTCACTTATTGGCTGTCAAATCACAGTGGTGGAGGGGCTGGACAAAGAGTTTACCACAAAGACCAGCTGTCACATCGCTAAACAACAACAACAATGGAGAGGAAATTACTTCTGAACCCACACAGACTTCTGGGTCCGTCCTCTCTCCCTACACACTTCAGCCTTCCCTTCATCCAGAGCAGGTATTCTACCTTTTGCCGACATTTTACTTCTGTGGATATTCTGTATCATAGCAACCAGAGAAACCCAAAGTGTCTCAGGTTAAAAAATGCTATTGCCCTTGTTGCGCCTCATTGCCCCTCTGTGTTCTTTATTTAACAACGAACAAGTATTTAATTTGTTTAAAGACTGTGTGATCAATATGCTTAATAATAGTCCAACAATAAAGCTTATTTTCAAAACACTAAGATCAGGATAAATGAAGTAATTTGCAAAAACAACACAAAATTGCAGTCCCTGTAGAGCCACTTTAATGACAGCAAATTCCTTCACTGTGACGGCACTAACTCTAAGATGAACATAGTAATGACAACTTGCTATTGGTCCACAGCGAAAATCTGCCTGTCTAAAGTCACCAAGTTGAAATTGATTCACTGATTCCACATATAAAGCGCGACAAAATAATCTTAAATGTATACTAAGCAGGATTTCCTAAAAAATAGTGCACAGACTCAAACAGAATCCCTCTCAATCATCACTTCTGACCTACGAGAGGTTTGGGGCAGTGTATTTATCTGCAGAGACTCTGCCTTCTGCCTGTATTTTCTGATTTTCTTTTTATTCTAATGTATTGGGAATGTTTCTGGGCTTTTATGCCTTGGCCAAAAACATCACGCAGGTGAGGTCTGGACTTCACAAAAAGATACTGATCGGGTAGTAGCAGCACACATCAAAGAGAAAGCTATAAATCAGCAATGAAAAAGACGCACATATGGCGAGGCGGACAAAACTTGTTTCAAGAACAAGAGTGAATCTGCAGTTGGCTTTCACTTTCACTGGCGAGCTCTGGGGGAGAGGATGGGGATGCAGAACACATATAGTTGGCCTGTTTTCTGTCAGGTTCTGGCTGTTAGCTTAGTTAGCTGCTAAAGTCCCGGCTTTTCCATTATGACAAATGTGACATTCCTACAAGAGTAGCTTGCAAAGTACGTACAAGCAGTGTAGGCAATTGTTAAAACAGTTGAAAGACGACCTGGGACTGTTTCTGTGAGTTTGTTTTACAGTGATAAAATTAAAATTACTGTTAAAAGGAGTCTGATGGATTTGATGATAGCGATTTTGGGACTGATTCTAGTTAAACAAAGAGGATCCTATTCTTTAACAGAAAGGTCTATCTCTGTTGGGGTCCTTTGAATTATCTTGTTAGATACTAAGAATAACAAGCATTTGAACTGCAGCCTGACCGCTGCTCTCATTCAATACTGGACCAATTTAAAAAGAAACTCTTGATCCCATTTGTCACATTTACACAAAAACGTGAAAATAGGGTCCAAGTTGAAATTTTTTTCTTAATTATGTTTATTTTATTTAATTTGATGTCCAGAAAGCCACACAGCATCTCTTCAGCATGGTAAATAATGCTTTGTTTCCCCCTCGGTGTAAAGGGATGTGATGTTTTGTGGACGTTCCCAAAAATACCAACCGTATCTATTCCTGAATAATATACCTTTTAAAAAAATAAAGAAAAATGATAAACATTTGCGCTGATTTACTTTGCCTTTGTGAGCAAATCCACAAATTGCCTTGTGTGTTACTAAATTATTGAGCGTGTAAGAGGAGAGCCTGACACCTGGTTTAGTCACCGAGCTACTTAACTGGAAAACGTTTTGATCCCTTGACTGCTCGTCCCATGAACAACCCTCAAAACATGCAATATTTTATCTGTCAGGATTTGAAACGGCTGAGGACAAATACCTGTATAATCTGACATTGAGATGCAGATGTGATGTTTCATAACTGAAACTGTTTGCAGCACTGCTTTGGTGTAACGAGGTGGAGGAATGTGTTTGCTTTGAACGCAGCTGCTAAATTTATTCGGCAGGCTGCGTAGGCTAAATTACATGTTTTCTCTATGCCTGTGATGAAGGCTACAGATAACATTTAAAAAAGTATAGAAATAAATGCTATAAATATGCATGTGTGTGTGTGTGTGTGATTGCTGTAAGTTATTACTGTGTGGCAGGTCGTTTTTCTCTCACACTATTAATGTAAAACCTGTGTGTACCGTTCTTGGCCAG
Organism: Epinephelus moara; assembly: GCF_006386435.1. Lineage (NCBI taxonomy): Eukaryota > Metazoa > Chordata > Actinopteri > Perciformes > Serranidae > Epinephelus > Epinephelus moara. Next base: position 9,171,070 of record NC_065512.1, on the reverse strand, counting down.
GATGACAGCGATGTACTGCTGGCTGAAGGTGCTGACAGTCAGCAGCATGGCCGGCCTCTGGGAGGTGACGAAGCTGAAGGCCATGTCCTCTCTGGCCCTGCTGCTGCTTTCTGTGGAAACACTGGAGGCCTGCGAGCTTCTGTTCTGCATCACTGAGAAGGGCTCCTGGAAGGTGTAGGTCACCGAGGACTCCATGTCGAAGGACACCGACACCTCTGCACACACGGGGACAAAGAGGAGAAAAAACAGTTTCAGTGCCGTGAGCGCTGTAACAACTCTTTTTGAAACAAGATTAAAAGACTGAAACTCAGCTCTCGGCCTCCAGAGGCAGCGATGTTCATTACACCTCAAAAAATGAAAGTGCGAGCTGGAAACACAACCTAATCAAAAGTGGGGTAAAAAATGTAGTTCGTGCCCAGTGGGTGCAGCTACAGGGAAGACACTGTTAGAATGAGAATCTGTCTTTCTTCCGAGGCTCAGCGATGTGTATATGCAGCTACATGAGAACTCTGTGGGCAGGTGGGTTTATGGTATACCTATTAAAAATATCCAGAGATACGCATTAGTCTCCATGTTGGAGAGAAAGGATGCAGCAAAGCTTGTTGTTGTCATCTGTGTTCTTTTCTGCAGACAGAAAACTCTTGTTCCCTATTTAGCATTTAAGTCCTGGTAAAAACAACGTTCTCTCATACCTAGATGATAGAAATGGTCAATTTCCACTAAATTTTAAAATGACTTATGTGACTGGCCCCAAAACCATAAATTCTATCTTTCTAACGGTTGCAGTTTTAAACACCTCCTTAATATTATGAAATTATCACAGGTCTGCCCCAAGACTACCTGGTTAGGTTTAGGCAACAAAACTATGTGGTAAGATTTCGGAAAAACATCATGGTTTGGCATTTAATAAGTACTTTCATCAGTAACGTAACATGATGTAAGCCACATGACATACGCTGCTAGTGTAGCATGCTACACATACGAGCATAGGCTACGTTGTCATAAAAGGACGTTGACTTTGGGACGTGAACACCGGTCTCTTTGGTGAAAGTCTTTGGTTTTTTGACCTATCCACCACCTCTCCCAACTAGAGGAGACGCTGTGCTGCTGCCAGAGGAGCCGCTGAATGAGTTCCCTCTGAGCGGTGAGTCACTAAAAAAGTCTGAGAAGTCCGGGGCTGTTCATAAAACATTCAGGACGCCACAGTTGAGTCGGTAGTAACATTATTATCAGCCATGCTTGTTGCTGCCGTGGGTAACAGTATGACATCAATGTCAACAGGTACGAGTACCACAATATGAATTTTCATATGGTGTTATCTTGAATGAAGTGATATAACACACCCCTACTCCCAACCAACTAATCAGGGCTTCTAAATATTTATACAACATTATGAGGACTTTACCACATTTTATGCTACGTCATGTCACTTCCTCCTCTGCTCCTGTAATTATAACTACACACACTAGAGGGCAGGGCCTTAAATTAAGTATGGGTCGTAATAAGCTGCTTGCACAGTTGTGTGGTCGTTTTCCACTGAGAGCGGGCTCAGTATAAAGTGTTGTCCTGAAGGCACAGTAAACCCCTAAATCAAAATATATATTTTTCTTCTTACCTGTAGTGCTGTTTATCAGTCTACATTGTTTTGGTGTGAATTGTTAAATGTTGCAGGTATTGGCTGTAGAGACGTCTGCCTTCTCTGTGTCTGGAACTCTTTATCGTTTTTACTACTTTAACTTGCACCCATAAATCTCAGGTATGCAGGCTCAGGGACTGTGCTGTGCTGTATAAATGTTTGTGTTCTTTTATAAAGTGTTATTTATGTTGCACCTTGATCCCAGAGAAACTCAACAGCAATGTCTCTTTTCAGAAATTGTGACCCGGTTACTCAAGAACAATCCACAGACCTTGTGAGAAGTTTCATGTAGGAACTGTTTTCTTTCTACCAATCATGGCAATGAAAGGAGCATACATCTACTGCTAGCTCACCTAGCACCTCTGAATAACTCTGTTGCAGCTAAGCCAAGGAGGACGCCATTAATGTTTACATCTCAGCACGAGCCTCTCGTCCATGAGTAGATACACACTTCCTTCTGCATGGTGATTTGGATGGGAGGTGTGGTCTTACATCCTTTGCCCATTGCCAAGCAGCCAATTCTGCATGGGTATGTATGCAATCCCTATTTTATTCACAGCATGGCAAACTTTGTGTCGCATGGCTTGTGTGTTAGTGCACATGACCACATTACTGACCTGTAACTGCAGCTTTTAACATTTTATTAAGATACTGTATACACAATGACTATTGTGTTTTATCTGTGTTTACTATTGCTGCTCTGTGTGTCTGCATGTAATCTTAATCTGTGTGTTGCTTCCATGTCTGTTTGTGCGAACATGCTGTTTGTTGTTGTTGTGTTATTGTATTGTATTGTACTGATGCTCTGCTGTTGTTTGTTGCCCTGAACAGCTTGTGTTCTATCTTGAGATTTTCTGTTTGCTGTAGTTAATGCTGTCTTTGTCCTGTGAATTTTATTCTTTTATTGGTTCCAAAACATCTTGTTGAAAATTAGCCAGCTGGCTAACACTGGCACATTTACAGAAATGTTGATTAATGTGCACTGACCTTATAAAGAAACTAAATTAAAGTACAAAGAAAATAGTTCCTGCGTGAAACTGCTCTCAACAAGGTCTGTGGATTATCTTGAGGAATAGGGTCATGATTTCTGCAAAGAGACATTGTTTTTGAGTTTTTCAAATGTATTTTTTGTGCCATCTACTTTCATTATACTGGAGAGAAGGCAGACATCTCTACAGCTGATATCTCCAACATTCGGCAACTCACACTTAAACAATCTGGATTAATAAACAGCACTACAGGTAAGAGGAAAAAATATGTATTTTTGATTTTGGAGTAAACTGTCTCTTTAAGGATAAACTCTTTGTCTTTGTATAACACAGACTTGGTGGAGGGATATAAATGGAAGGTAGATTTGTGCTTATCATGCACACGCACTACTACAAATATGAAGCGAACACATCAAAGCACATTATTAAACTTCACAGAAGAAAAGACGACGACTCCGAAATAATATTGACAACAAACCAGCGCCTGCGAAGGTACCACAGGGGATTCAAGTGTTGTCGATCAATCCCATTCATACCAGTGTTACCTCCACAAAACTCCCTTAACAAGCAACTTCGAGTGTATTCTGTGTTTTCTTGTGCGAAGACGCCAACTTTCTTATCTTACAAATTAAATACAGCGCTCCTGCAGTTAAAAGTGAGTGGGTGGAAGGGTGGAAGCAACAGTGTGCCAACATACCAAGACACCATTGCATCACTGTGTTGATTGACACTCCTGCAATAACATATTTTTAATAAGAGTGCCTTAGTAGTACCACAGTCCCTGCTAGTGACACATACACTGATAATCTCCAGGCAACTGCTGCATATTATTGCCGGGGTAAAGTACTAATATATGTATAAATAAACACTAGGAAATAAAAGTGACAGTTTGCTTTGCAAAGAGGCAACGCTCATTGTTTAATCATACCCTCTCTTTTAATGTGGAGTGCTTCATTATGTCAAAACTTCAGAGCTTTGAAAATGTGCCATCGTATTATCATACAACTGAAAAGCATTTATCTAAGAACTGCATTTTACTGCTGATAGTTTAACTCCCACGGAGAGACGGATCAAAGGGAGAGTCTATAACCTACAGGTGACATATCTGATAGGCGCCACAACAACACAGCTAACTGTGGTAAGATCCAAGTTGTAATAAAGCTGGAATATCTTTGAACAGCAGTCGGATTAACTGTATCCTGGCAAGAGTGTCGCGTTCATATTTAACACACTGAGCAAGAGGAAACAGTGTAAATAGTGCAGTGTGGTCCGTTGCATTTGCAGCCAAAAATTTCCACCTCTTGTCTCTGAGAAACAAACTATTTTCCTCTACCGATGTATATATGGCTGTTTGTTCAGCCGGCTGCTCTGCTGGGTTTAGTTGTGTTGGTGCCTGTGCTCTGCTCTGCTCTGCACTCACATACTGCAGGAGATAATTTGCTCTAATGCATTTTAAATGTTCTTGGAGTCTGGAGCCAGGACAAGTATTAATTGCCTCTTGCATTACTTGCATTTTTATTGATGCGCTCTAATGGAATAACCTTGGCAATGATCGATTATTTATTTGTTGTAATCAACATTAACCTATAAAAAGAATGACATTAAGAGCAAAAGCTTTTGTTGTGGATCAGCGTTCACCTTGGTTACAGGTGGTCCCTCCGTAGGCGGACTGGGAGCAGTCGCACACGTAGCCGTTGCTCTTCTCGATGCACCTCCCCCTGTTGTGGCACAGGCTGCTGGAGCCGCTGCAGTAGCCGGGACAACCGGAGGTCACCCCCGGCGTCATCTTGGCCCTCTCCTCCAGATCAAAGCTCACGCCATTGACGGTCAGAGTCCTGATGCAGCCTAGAAATCCTCTCTGCTGGGACGCCGTTCCTCCTGAGACGAAAAGAGCCGTTAGTCACATCTAATGCTTGCTGGCTGCGCTAAGAAGCAACTCTGATGATTTTATAAGCGTGATCCCCTTTAAGGCTGATGAGGATTTACGACAAACATTTACTTAATTCCAGTTTGCATCTAGGGCAACTCTGTAGGCACTTAAGCGTGTGAAACCTCATTAAGACTAAATATACGGTGTAATGGCCTAGACAGGTTTGCAAGAGACATCGCAGTGAGATGCACATGGAAAACAAACATTCTTGACATGCTGACAGCTGCTAATTTACGCTTCACAGTGGTGGGAGACGACTTTTGATGGAAATGTATCACATTGTTATGTCTATAATTTATCCCAGAGAAAAACAACATACAAACAGGTGGGTATCATTTCCTTTTATGATCCCCTGAGGCTGATAAATTACACTTGTTAAATTGAGCTTCATTATAAGTTTCTGAATTTGTCTGACATATGTCTGGTTGTGTATTTTGATGGCACGAACAGCAGGAATCCCACACATACTGATGTCACTACTGGTAACACCTGGGAGCTGTGTGACATCCTCCTCGATCCATTTCTCATACATGCACAGGCTGTTCTCATAAACTGTTTGTTTCTCCTATGAAAAGTAACACATCCAAATTTGTACATATAACATGTAATCAAGTTCCAGTATTTCATGCCTATCCCACGTGTTTTGGAAGGCTGCGATCACCTGACCAATGTGCTGACGGGGGTAAACAAGGAAGTGGACCCAAGTGGTCGCGTAAGGAGGCAGGTTGGGGTGGTGGTTGTGTCCAAAAAGCCATGGACTTTTCCCTGGGACTTTCCTAAGGGGACGCATGGTTGCAGCTGTGTGAACTTTGAGTCATTTTAACGTACTTTCGCTTGTTTCCTCTCCTAAACCTGACCCCTGTAACTTTGGGTTAAGGACGTAACATCATCCACGGGCCGCTAATTAATTGGTAACATACAAACTGCCGTGTGTGCATTCCACGTGAATAATAGTCTATATAATATTTTCACCTTGATTGTTTTTACTGTAATTTTATTATGTTAGTTATTTTGTAAACAAAACATGTACTGCGTCTGTCCATTTAGGGAGAGGGACACCTGTCAGTTGCTCTTGCAGATGTTTCTCCCATTTTTTTTTTACTGTTAATGTTTATTTTTGCGGGCAGCTTTTCTTATCCGAAGCGAGCGTCCCCACCCGGGATAAATAATGAACAGTCCCTAAATAAATTGACTTGACTTAAATATCTTGCAGGAGAGTCTGTCGGGAGGGGGTCTGTGTTTTCTTCACCCCTGCTGGCAAACAGTAGACATGTCACACATGCTAAATGTAAAAGCGGTGATACATAGAGCTTTTTAACTTATTTCATTTTATGTATATTTCTAAACCACTGTGTTGTTGTTGATGAGGGGAAGTGTGGTTGTTTTTGTCTTTTATGAGCTGCTGGACAATTGACCCCATCTGGGGTGAATAAAGTTCTATTCTATTCTGCATGGGCTTTCATTCTGATAACCCCGGGCTGCCTGCTGAAGCGTGGGTTAGTGCTATGAGATGCTCACTGAAATTCCACGTGTTATGTTAGCTAGCTTTAGTCGACAGATGTACATCTAAACTGTGGTATGTTGTAATAACCTTTTGAAAATGCTGAGATGAGAACCTACAGAAGCCCTGAAGGGCAAGGTGAAAAAAAAAATTGTAAGCAATGTTGACCAAAAGTTTACCTATTACGCAGGAGATATTATCTCTGACGTTAGAGGTGTTATGTTCCGTAAGTACTATTCGGACGGGATTAGCTTTACATAGGGATGTGGACTAATGTCAGTTTACCACAGGATGTCTGTAATATAAATGTCCGATTTGCACGGGACAAGAAATCTCTGTAATTCCACCAGAGATGGGAGTGGTAACTTGGTTTGCGCCCTGGCGTCACCTCCCTGTCAGCATGTGCGTGCTACGTTGCTTCCTGTAAGAATCAGCGGAAGGATAACAATAATTAATGATTAGCCCAATATGAAATATTGCCCATGATCAGGATTGTGTTTACACAACGATTAGCAATATGGATTTTTATATGGCCTACCTAACACAACCAGAAGTCTCGTGGCTCTGAAATGTGCTTTCTTCTCGACCTTTTTGATTGGACTCCACGTAGGGCTATGCCATCATTAGAAGAATGTCCACTATCACGACTGCCGACAACACTGAATGCTTCTTCAAGCGCCTCCATCATCTAAAAAACGCGGAAAACTAGTTACAGAGGATCGTGTTCTCACAGGATTAATATTACCCGAGGTATTTTCTCCGGACCGTTTTACAGAAGGTAAAAGTCGTAATTTTTACTGACATTATCCGTAATGATTACAGACATGGTGCGTTCGGACGGCACTAAAATCTCTGGTAATAATTACTTTACCCCATGTCTCCACATTAAACTAATCTGTCCGAATAGGGCTTTCGTAAGAGATAAACGTTTAGGCTTACCGTAAAACTCGCACTGGCATATAAGTCTATTTTTTAAGGTCTCAAACAGGGAAAACAAGGTTTTATATTACTATTTGTTAATAAAAACGTTATACAAGTTATTCCTACACTGTTTCCCTTTATTTTTAATTTGAAACACATTCAAAACACAATAACCTCTTAAGCAGCTTTGGTTACTTTTCAGATTGCAATTTTCCAAACAACCTCTTCAGGAAATAAAATTACGGTATAACAACATCTGAGCCATAAAAATGAGTTTAAATTAACGTTAAACTTCTTTTTTCTTTTTTAAGAAGACAGCATTACAGTACCTTATTACAGTGTGGGCTGTAACTATACATGCTTACTCAAATCCCAAAAACTAATGAGTTTAAATTACTACGTAGCGCCATCTTGTGGGTCAAATTACCTATGTCAGCATTTACCTTGGTCTATAGGTCGCACCGGTCTATAACCCGCACCCAACTTTTTAGATGAAAAAAAAAAAAGTCAAAAAAAGTGCAACTTATACACCAAGTTTTACGGTAAATACGCTGATTTCAGAGTGAGAAAACTGTTCAGGATGAAGCGCTGATGCCCCAGTCGTTCTTTCTGCATAGCTTTCTCACTTTCAAAACAGCCTCATTAAGCCTACGCACAGAGCAGATAATATCTTGTACGTAGGAGATAACATCCTGTACACAGTATACGACGTCTTGTATGTATTAGATAACATCCCATACATAGAAGATAATATCTCTTATGCAGGAGATAAAGTTCAGTTTTGGCCGACATTGCCCACAATTATTTTTTTCCCTCATTACCTCTCAGGGCCTCTGAACTATATAGAAATGTACCTCTAAAAATATATTTTACTCGTTTCCATCAAGTTGCTTTATTCCTCCTGGAAATACTACAAATGCTTATGTATAAACTAAACTTATCTCTGACCCTGAACTACATCCATCCTTGGTTGTGGAAACCTGTTTATATGTGGACATGCTTTTATCAGAGAGCCTTTTCTTTCCTTATTTTACTTGAGTTCGAAGTTCATCTAAACTACCTTTTATTTCCTCTGTTTTTACATACATGTCAGTTCTTCTACCAGTTGTTGTTTTCATGTCCTGTCTGATTTAATTGTTGACACGTGAAGCACTTTGTGACTCTGTTTTGATAAGCTCTTTACGAGAAAAAATTATTATGTGTTCAAGTCAACATCTCGAAGGAATATATTTACCAGCTGTTTAGTGTAATTAGAAACATTATATAGTATTAATTGAACTTATGTCACTTAAAGAACAGCATGTATCTGTCACTGTTTATTGTCACTGTAATATCTATAAAAAGAAAATTGAAGGGAGCTTTAAATACATCATTAAAAGCCTTGCTGTGTTTCATATTATACTGTAATACACTGTCTTTCACAACCCTGTGTTGTACAATGACAACAAATGAAGCTTGTTACGGCTGTTTGTGACTCACAAGTTGCATTTTTTGTCAAGTAGTGCTCTATTTAAGGATGTGTTAAGCCTCAATCACACAGAATGTGTTTTGCAGGTTGCAAAAAAGCAAGGCACACCGCACTGCCTTTTTTTTTTTAAATTTAATTGATGCCACAAGTAATAAAAAACACTTGCTGTGCCTTTTTATTGTTGCCAGGCAACCGACCCATCATGTCCTTACACTAACCCTCCCGTGTAATCAATCTACAGTTGTTTTGTTTCCCACAATAATCAGTATCTAGTCCCTAAAATGCTGAGGCAGAGGGTACTGTCTGTAGCTCTGGTTGAGGTTGAGAGGCTGTCAGCAGATAAGCAGAGATCTGTGTGGGTACATGAGACCCTAAAAAAGAGTCTGGATTATGGGGAGTACCACCAGTTGGTCCAGGAGCTTCTCCTCCATGATGGCTGATTGACTCAGGGGCAGTTTGACAACCTGCTGTCTATCGTCGGGCCGTATAGCTCTGGGTATCCAACAACCGCTACCACCAGTTTCTCCTCCATTGTTTACCAACTGTAAACTTGTTGTCGTGACCACCACAGAAGGCCCGCCTCTCAAATCATCCGATTGGACAATGGGAAAAAAGATGATGAAAAAAGAGATGACATGGGGTGCTTTTTTACTCTGAGTTGAAGTTTTTTGAACTCATGGAGTTCAGAGTGCTCCAGCAAAAACGCCAGACGCCTAGAGCACAGAAACGCAAGGCGAGTAGCAACGCAAAAACAGTGAGCAAAAAGCTTCATTCTCATTAAAAACAATTATAAAAAGGCACCTCCAGCTGCTAAAATGCTTCCTGTGTGATCAGGGCCTTATACGTCTTGCCTAAAATATGACAGAAGTGGAACTAGTAAGGTCCGTTTTGCATGACATAAATGTAGAACGACACGTGGTGAAATCACATAATGGCATTTTGTTTGTTTCACTGACTTTAGGGTTATGTTCTTGTAGATAATATGTCTAAAATTAGGTGTTTTTTGTTATAGCCTCACATTTTATTTCATTCTGCATGACTGTCTTACTGTCAAATTAAGCCTGTGTACACAGGAGATAAAATGTGGTAGGTAGGAGACAAAATCCTGTGCATAGTAAATGACATCTTGTATGTATTAGATAACATCCCATAAGTAGACGATAATATCTCTTACGTTGGAGATAAACTTTGGTTTTGGCCGACACTGCCCTTTTTGCCTCTCAGGGCTTCTGTACCATATAGAAATGTACCTCTAAATATGTATTTTACTTATTTCCATCAAGTTGCTTTATCCCTATTGGACATGCTTAAAGTTTTGTAACACATTTTTCTTATCATCTACTTTTCCAAACTAGCAATCCCATTGTAATTGCAGGGACGTAATCAAACATTCACATTAACTTTATCTTCTGAGAGAATGTCATAAAATGTCACCTTTGTACCTTCTTATAAAAACAATTAAATCTTCACCTAATGACACGCTCTTCTGAAATCAACTGAGGATTCTTGCTTCCATTTGTCATTTCTCTCCTCCGATAAATTATTCATTAGATCTCAGTAAATGACCCATTAAGAGCGTGAACTGTGGGCCTACAGTAAAATGGAGAACACGTGAAAAAAAAAACTCTCACTTTTTTAAAATGGGGTCTGTCCCCTCCAGAGGGCTGGTGTATTATTAAGGAGACACATTAAAATGTCATAGGGGGGAAAGGCTGCTGGAGAAATGTGAGAGGAGAAAGAGAGCAGCCGTGCATCTGAACCGGAGCAATAATGAAAAAATAAGAAAATACATTAGTTCTTTACAGTAGCTTACAGGGCAGGTTTGTATTCTTCCAGGACAGTTATTGTTAGCTGTAATCGCCTCTCCTTTCCATTTTATCTGTGAAGAGATACCTTTGTAGTGCCTCTACATTGTGAGAGATCGGGGACAAAAACCAGAGTCCTTGCTCTGTGCGAAAAAATCTTTTCAAAGTTCAGCCAAAGCTAATATTAGACTTCTGTCGAAGCCTCTTGTTGGCTTCAGCTGTATTCTGAAAGGATCACTTCAAGGCCAGTTTGGAGAGGAGGAATGATTGTAACTACCAATAACTCTTTCAAAAGTACATGTAAGTCTTGGATTAAGGTAGACTTGAAAAATCAGAACTTTTCCTTCACAGCTGCACCAATCAATACATTTATATTAACAATGAAAGAAAAATGTGAAAGGTGTTGTGCCTGGTGATAAATACAAAGAGAATTATCACCTGACTCTGAAGTTTTACTCCCTTTTTACCGTCTTTCAGCTCATTGTTTTGGCTTTAATTGCCCACAACTGTTTTGCTTCAGTCTCACCAAACAGGAGGCAGCTAACGCTTTCAGCACGACCTGCCCGGCTTCTAACGGCGCAGACAAAGTTATAGAGAATCCCCTGAACATGGTGGAGCATTTAGCAGCTGAAAAGCCAGATATTTCCCACAGGAGTCGGTGTTAGGATGACCTCCTCATTATTGTTCTGTTGCAGGACAATGTGGGAGTCCAGTGTGAAAGAGAAAAGACTATTATTAGGCTATATAAAGATTGATTTTATATTATATGGAATGCCTACTTGCAGCGGTGTCGGGTGTTAACCTGCTTTAAACTGCAGTGGGCATTATGGTATTTGAGAATATGAGAATTTTAATGGTGCTGGACCTATTCAATTTAAAGAGTATAATGGAAGTGAATATTATATGCTAATATTTTAGTTAAAACTTCATTTTACGAATAGCAGACGACAGAAACAGACCTACTCCTGAAGCAGAGACAAGGCAACTTCCCAAAGGCGATGTAACTAAAAGATTAAATGGATTAATGTGTCTTAAACTTGCACTTCTTGTTGCTTTGGGCAACTTCAAGCTGAGACTTCTGTCAGTGTGTGTGTGTGTGTGTGTGTGTGTAGGACTCAGGGCAGGTGCAGCTGTTGTTTACCCTCACCAGAAGGCTATCATTATCACTCCTCTTTGCTCACTTGCTCCCGAGTAGCTTTAGCAGGGTGTCTACAGGTATCAGACACTTTAATTTAATGTTTTTTAAGACATTTCAAGATGATTTTTAACTAAATTTGAGCAAGATTTTTGGACAAATAATCATTTTTTCTTATTGAAGCACTGAACAAGAATGAAAGCATACAATTTTAGATAAGTAGTAACTTATACAGGTGGTTCACGGACAAAGGTAGGCGAGTTAGGTTAATCTGCATTTTGCCGACAGATTTTTAACATCAGAAATTTTGACTTTCAGTCACATGAAGATCGTGACTCATTTTGACAAAGAGAAATTGAAGGATGGATAAATGAGATAAAGTTTTTGTGGCAATTAAGACATCACAAATTAAAATTCAAGATTATTTAATGACTTTTAAGGCCTGATATTTATGAAATTTGGACATGATTCTCACAAAACATTCCCGTCCACAAAAGCCCTGTTATAAAAAAATCCCTGTCCAGATGAAAACAGAACAGAATTAATGTGCTGTCAAGAGCATGTCAAACCAACAGGTATCGATATTATGGTAACCCTAAAGCCACTCAATTAATAAAACTTATTACCTGAAGGCTACCTGTAAGAGTGACCTCTGTAGCTCATTCTGACGTCTCTGTTCCTAAATATAGTGGAGGACTGACTGTATATTTGTGTGTAAACATATAAAAAAGTCCTGTTAGCAAGGTTATAGCCAGCACTGTTTTAGCCACATCAGCCATTGCACGAAATGTTGCCTCATTTGTGACGCCTCATGAAAGAGATAATGGTGCAAACTCTTAAAGCCAGACACTCACACTTTCTCTGTCTACACATCAATGTCCTAAAACACAGTTTGCATGTGGACAAAGAGCCAAAACTAGAACATAGAAGAAGCTACAATTTCAAATTTACTCATGTACATGTGGACAAGGCCTTACGCCTTGTTTCCATTTATGTATGTAACATGCCTCTAGTGTACAACACAAGGAAGTGCATGTCTTTACAGATGGATAGAAACCTGGTAGAAACTGCCTGTAGCCATGAGGGAGAGGAATTTTGTCTGTTTTTCACCATCCAGTAGTTTGGAATATGTGCTTGGAACATCACCGGGACAAAAACAGAACCTGCCAGGTACGTAGCATGTTTTGTGAAATATTTAATTAAAAAGACGTATGAACGACTGAACGAGTCATAATGACGATCTGACTGTATATAAGCAGAATAACATTACTCAGATTCACAATATGTTAAAACTAGACAAACAAGTTCTTTTTAATCAGACAAACTAACGTGACAATGAACAGGCAACTGAATTGAAGGAAATAGCCTCTTAGCTAAGCTACCACACTGTCATATGATCTCTCCGAAATCCACCACAAAAGTAGAATTTTTTTTACGTACTTGAAGCAAACTGCAGACCGAAATATTATCTAAATGTTGTAGTTGTATTGTTGTTGCTGTTGTTACGGCTGAGATGATTTGATGTTGTGTTGTCTTGCAATTGTTATTACTGAAAAGTTTTTTGGGAGTTTTGTCTTATCCACTGCGAGGGTCCAAAAGACAGAGGGATATCGTATGCTGTAATGCCCTCTGAGGCAAATTGTTATTTGGGATACTGGGCTTTATAAATAAAATTGAATTGGAGACATTGTGTCGTGAACATGTTCTGTTTTGTAGTTGTGTTTTAATATAATTGTGTCTTTTAGCAGAGAAATTGTTTTCTGTTTCCTGCCGAGGGACAACAGATGAAAATGAGCTTATGGCTAACTCTGGTGCCTCTAAATACTGTTATATTATTGGAAAAAAGATTTATTTTTGAATCGAAAAGGAAAGACATTTCCCTGTTTTCTTTCCTTTTTATAACATTTCTTTGTTGGTGATGGAATAGATTAAGGCCAAGTTTAGAAGAAGGATGATAATGACATTATTATCTAGTTGTTTTCGGTTGTTTGTTTTGTTGTTATGTTGGCTTTTGTATGTCTGTGAATTTTTTCTTTTTCTTCTTCCTTTTGTCTTTGTCAGTGGGTTATGATGTGTTAAAGTGTTGTTGTGTAATTTGTATTTGTTTTATTTAAATAAATAAATTAAAAAAAACCTTCTGGTGCAGTAGCATAGTCCCTGTTGAATAGATAAAATAAAATAAATAAATAAATAAATAAATAAAAATTGGATATCACAGAGATTAACAGAGGAATGAATGGACTTTGGGTTGCCTCGTCTCCGTACACACACGTAAGTGGAATGTGAATGTGACTTAAATGTTGGCCTGAAATTCTGGGAAAGATGATGGACACACGATGAATATTTAATCTTTTACAACAAAAATAACTTAAAGAAATGAGCCTGAAATGCACAACATTTCGCAGGATTTGTGGGATGTTGCTGAACGTGAGACAAATGTTCTAGTTTCACGATCGGTAGTCACCCTGGTTAGTAGACACCAAAAACAGAGCTAAAAATAGAACGAGTATTGAGCTTCCGTTCACCAGGCGACCTTTATAAGGTGACAATATGTTAATGATGTGTAAGCGTCTTGCGGCACAACAACCCCCCCACTCCACTCAAAATCAATTAATGCAGGTTTAAATAAATCCCCGTCTCTGGCAGAGGGTTATTCAGTGTGACAGCAAGCCTACCTACAAACAGCTGGCTGCTGAGCCGTAAACGGAGGTGTCCGTCAGCTGGCGCCTCCAGGAAGCGGAGGGGGAGCTGGTCGACCTGCAGGGAGGCCTCCTTCACATTGCGCTCTGCCCTCACGTAGTGCCACTGTCTGTCATTAAGAGGGAGGTGGGACTTCACCGACAGGACCGCTGGACCGTTTCCCACATCAAAGGAGAAAGTCACCACTGAGGGAGCTGGGAGGCCAGTGGGGAATCGCACACACACACACACACACCCACACACACACACACACACCCACACACACACACGACAGCCAGGTCAGACTGAATGTGATATTAGGTTTTTTATGTTCCTCTCTATCCTCCTTTCTGATGCAATGCGATACAATGCTGCTGGGAAAACTTGATGACCTGAATAGATTTATGAGGGGGCTCAGCTGACAGCTCGTCAATATTTCACAACGGCTCCGATGCTGCAGTAATACATAAAGGCTGCAAATATCCCGAGAACTCCTCCCTCAGGTTTGTGCAACAAAACACAATGTAATCAACAATTTCAAATCTATTTTATCACCTGTGATAAATAAACTAACACACAGCTGCACGAAAGACTGGAGGTACTGATTAGATATGCTGTTTGGTGAGTACAACATCATGTCTCTAAATTCTTTAACGCACCTTATAAACTACAGTGTATCACTTTATCGGTGCTTGTGTAAACAAGTCAGTGTTTTGCATCAATATATCTGATTTGCAGCATTTCATCTCCTTTTCCCTCCAGTAAGTCTACGAGGTAATCTCCATCCATCTGGTGTGTTCATTAAGGATTTCGGCTTCCCTACATGGGTAGTAAGGAAATGCTTTTAACGCCTCCTGCGACAGCATGACATAGCTGTTGACTGTGTCATTAGGATTACATCACGCTGCGCAGACCTGACAGCCTGCTTCTTGGGGAAATTAAACTGTCAACTACAGTACAGCTAACATTTCCATTTGAGAAACGCAAAAAAAAAAAAAAAAAAAAAACCCTGACAGCTTTGGCGGGTGCTCTTATGTATGGCTATTCTTTTTTTTTTTTTGCCGTTCTGTGTGCATGTCCTTGTCATGTACTTCTCTCTCTCTGCCTCTGAACGTTGACTCACAGCTGAGCTCCACTCTGATGAAATCCTTGAGGCCCAGGTTCTCCAGAAATACTCCTGAAGGAGCGCTAGTCTTGAAGTAGAAGGAGATATCAGAGGCGAGCTCGGCCTGTAAGGTGGGGAAGTAGAGATACGACGACTCCTGGTAGAAAGACGCTGCGTTCCATATAGACTCTGAAAGGAAAGGGAGAGGGAAAAGGAGAGTGGAGGTAGATCAGATTCCTGACTAAAGGAGGATGCACACCAAATAAGGTGCGCCTCATTTGACTTAATTGTCTTGTTTCTCTCACTCGCATCGTTTCCTCACATTTGCATTGACGAAACACAAGTGAGGAGTTAATGATGAAACATGACATCTGATCTGTCACCAGAGTCGGCTTCTGGTGGGAAACAGGAAGCAAACTGCGGTCTCTGGTGTCAGAATTCACACACTTTGTACACCCGACCGTCTGTCTCTGCCTCCCTCAGAGGTTCTGCTGTGGTACTGTAGAACAGCACGGCTCTATTTGATTTACAGTGAAGGAGGGCATGCCTTTATTCGATCGCCCCATTGTCAGGAAACATCACAACTAGATAACACTTTTAAGATTTCTTTTTTATTTGAACCAACATCCAGTGCTGTTGTGTCTTGTGTTTCACACTGTGTGAAGATTTCCACCAGTCGCCAGCTTTTCACTGAGCTGTTTTATTAGAGCACATAAAAAAATGTCCTGAACTTTTGTTAGGAGAGTTCATACCAGGGTTAAATAATGACCTCCAAAAAAATACCATAAAAGTAAATTAGTTTCTCATATAAATAGGACTAAAATATCTGGTAAGCAAGCATTTACAGTGTGTATGCAGCTCTTTATATGTGGAATCTTCTGCAGACCGACAGTCCGACTGCACTCTTTGGTTCCTCTCATATATATTAACATACATTTTTGGGCTTTTCTTTGAAGTAATCTTATCATGTGTGTCATATTGCGTCTTTTTAAAAAATATTTTTCATTTTGTATTTTAGCTCTATGATGTCCGTCTGTCCTGTCTTTGCCAGGACACTCTTGAAAAAGAGACTTTTAATCTCAACAGGTTTTTTTCTGGTCAAAGAAAGGTTTAATTAAAAATAATAATAATAATAATAATAATAATAATAATGAATAAATGTTTTATTAAGGGGATACACCCAGGTGAAAAAGAGTAAAGTTAGACTAATAGATATCACCATGACACTTCCTCAGTTGATTACTTTTATTAAGATAATTACTTTTTAAATGACAATTTTCCTGAAATTTCATGTTTAAATATGCAAATGAGATTTCATCTATTTAAATATGCACTCATTTGTATAAATTCCCACTACAGAAAGTCTCTTTTCATTTTATTGACATGTTTGGATGTCTATTTATATCAGCATCCATTAAAAAAAAACAATTTTTGCCATGTTTTTAGGAACAAAATGTGCTATAAATCAGGCTATGAATGATACATGAACAAACCCCCTCTGTAAAAACCTTAAGAATACAGAGAGGAATAAAACTGAAAAGTTTAGTGTTTGTAAGTGCGACTGGAGTAGAGATCTGTGTGAGAGTGTGAGAAGAAACTCATTTTCAGAAAATGGCCTTCAAGATATGTATTGCAAAATTCCATTCATTTTTAGACTAAAAATAAGAAACAACAGGTGAAGGGGCTAAAGATTTTAAAGGTGTGCTATGCAGGGCTGTCAGTTACTCTTTGTAAACATGTTCGCCAGCGAAAGTTAAAGTAAAGGCCAACCTCAGATTCACTCCTGTTTGGCGTTTCTCTTCGCTGTATTTGTGTTTTTTCAGCACTGTGTCTGGATGCTTACAAACTTGGACCTGGTTGCTACCCTTTTTATAAAGCCCTGACCTTACCTGAGCACTGTGGGGGCACACACCCATAAACACAGAAAATAAAAAGAAAATCAGAAAATACAGGCAGAGGGCAGAGTCTCTGCAGAGAAACACACCACTTACTGATGATAGAAAGGGATGGCTATACATTGTTTTTAGGAAAATCCTGCACAGTATCACTTAAACTCATTCAGCCATTAAGACAATTACTTTTTGTATTACAAATTCCACAACAGAAATATGAACACCCACATGTATTTTGGATTTCTTTTTTCATTAGTCTGAAAGAAGACATGTCAAGGAGACAAGTTCTCTATTTCAAGGTAATAATATTGTGAAGAAACTAAATGCAATTGCCTGAGTAATTTCTACTGTGAGCAAAGTGTCTGAAATGCAGTTATTTGCATCTGCTTTCATATATATATTTTTTAATTTACAGCACATGTTCATACATTCATCACAGCCCAGTTCCAAGAATAAAATGTTGGCATTGTATGTTTCTGCAAACCCAAAACATGTTACAGTTGTAAATTTCATATCATATCAATGTTTCTAAAGTTATGTAGTATGTGAGCAAACTTTGTCATCAGGAGGTGTAGGGGACGGTAGATGGCTGCCACTGTTCGTGACCAACAAACAACAAAACTGAAAGTGTTCTAGCGACCTGTTACTGTGTTTCCTGAGGCTTTTCTGCTAACAAAGGTGGGTGTTTTTAGTGATTTGCTGTCATGTTTTTCTGGGAATACTGCCGTGAAAAGCGGTTGTTTTGTACCAAGCCATTGTTGCATTTCCTGCTGGAATAGTGCCACCAAAAGCGCATTATGTTTTACAGAGACATCACTGCATTTCCTGCCAGGATAGTGCCATGAAACACAGTAATTTTTAACCGAGACACTGCTGCCTTTCCTGACGAAATGTGGCACAAAAAGCGCTCATTTTTTTTTTACAGATTTCAATGCATTTCCTGCTGGAATAGTGGCATGAAAAGCCCATACTTTTTACAGAGACATCGCTGCATTTCTTGCCAGGACAGTGCCAGTGCCAGGAAATGCAGTTGTTTTTAACCAAATCATTGCTTCATATCCTGCTGGAGTTGTGGCACAAAAAGCGGTTGTTTTTTACTGAGACATCACTGTCTTTCCACTACAACAGTGGCACAAAAAGTGACTGCTTTTTACAGACATCACTGCGTTTCTTTCCAGGATAATGCCATAAAACATGGTCATTTTTAACCGAGACACTGCTGCATTTCCTGCTGAAATTGTGGCACAAAAAGTGATTATTTTTCATCGAGACGTTTCTATCTTTCCACTAGGATAGTGGCACAAAAAGCGGTTGTTCTTTACAAAGACATTACTGTGTTTCTGGCTGGAATAGTGGCACAAAAAGCAATTATTTTATAATGAGACATCGCTGTGTTTCCTGCCGGATAGTGCCACAAAATGCAGCTGTTTTTAGCCAACACACTGCTGCATTTCCTGCCTGAATCGTGCAACAAAAAGCGCTCATCTTTTACAGACATCACTGCGTTTCCGCTGGGATAGTGCCACGAAATGCAGTTGTTTTTCACAGAGACATCACCATGTTTCCTGCTGGGATAGTGCCACAAAAACCAGGTATTGTAAGCCAAAACATGACCTTTTCATTATTATAATCATAGTGGGTTTTGTGTCTAAACCTATCCACACGTTAACCAAAGCACTGGTGAAACATAAAGAAATGTAAAGCTTCAAGAAATCTGTTACATAATAACGTACAAATGTTTGAAACATACAATGCCAACATTTGTTCATTAAATAAGAGTGCATTTTATGATAAGAATGTCTAATAATGTGTATAAATTATTCATCAGTAACAAGGACACAAAACAGGTATATTGCCTCTGGAAATATTTCAGATGTCTTGTGCAGAATTTGAGATATATTCACTGTCTTCAGGAAACGTTATCCCCACTTGGCTTCTGATATAAAATCATGGGGGTGTGAACCTTATTTGGCTGCAGATGAGCTATTAAAAATTCCCTGCCCTTTGTCCACAGCTCACTCTGGGACATGAAGCAGTAAATATCAACAACCTCTTTCATGTTCCAGTGCTGCTGTCCAGCTCTGCCCCCTCCTGCGTCTCCCCCACCGTTTGGCACCACATGAGTTTGTAAAGACGGACCTCCTGGCAGGTCCAGCAGGTTTTATGAGGTTACAGTCCACACGGCCAGTTGTCTGACTCGTAACGGAACAGACTGATTTTAACTTTTAATCCATGGATAAACACATGAGGCATCATCTGAGCTCGGGCTGCCTCTGATCAACAGTAAGCCTGGGAATCAAGGCCTCCATCTGCAACCAAATCTGGCACACTCGCTTCAACACTGAGGTGATCACCTACTGTCTCCATAACAACGCAGAGGGCCGATGTGGTAGACGGCCTGCGAGCCCGTTCTGTTGGTGTCTCCAATCACGATCTGGCTCACTGGCAGGTGGTCTTTATAGGAGAGGATCCCTGTGTCATTAGCCCTGTGGCACACACACACACAAAAAAGAATTAAATAAATGGTGCCACACTGCCCTCAGGGTGGATGCCTTTCTGGGGGTCCAGATAAAGGCATCCATTCTTCTGCATTAGCACAGAACGCAGAGTAAACACATTAAAAAGGGAGCAATCTATCACAATGCAGACAACTGCCTCTGGAAATATGCAAACTGAGCTGAATCGAGAGAGGCTTTGCAGTGGATTAACATACGGTAAACAAAGACATTCAGAGCGTCTCACACACAAAACTATAATGCAGCCTTTGTTTTTTCCGTCAGTGCTTAAGAAATATGATTAGATTGATCATGATTGTTATATTATGTACCAGCTGTAATTAATCATTTTGGAGTGAATGCTGGTTAAATAAAACTGGTGACGAAATTCTGACTGAATCTATCTGACTGCTGGAGATAAAACACTGAACAGATTCTCAGAGCTCTGAAAGCCTGATCGATGAATTGACTAATTAATCATCAGCAGACTTTCTGTGGATTATCGCAAGGTAATATATACAACCACAGATACACCACAGAGCCATTAGGAATGATCGTTGATGCTATTAATGATTAGGTTGTTTTTTATCTAGTGGTCGTGTCCTTATTTCTTTATATGTTTGTTAATTCATATTTGGGACCTCATTATTTAGAGGATGTCGTTCCTATTCGTGTGGGTTGGAAATACACTCAGTTTTTTTTTTTATTTTAAAGATATTTTTTGGGGCATTTTCAGCCTTTAATGGATAGGACAGACAAGCGTGAAGGAGAGAGAGAGAGAGGGAGTGACATGCAGCAAAGGGCCACAGGCTGGAGTTGAACCCGGGCCGCTGCGGCAACAGCCTTGCACATGGGGCGCCTGCTCCACCACTAAGCCACCGACGCCCCATACATTCAGTTTTTGCCAGTTTATTAGGCACACAGAGCTATATAAATGCAGTCTAATAAAACAGTCCTGCAGTAAATCTGACCTGCATGAAGGTTGTAATGTTCAGTTTTTGTTTTGTTTTTCTCATAACATTCAGAAAGGTGTTGTTGATACATATAAATATCTGGGCATTTGCTTTGACATGAATTTTAACTCAAACATCACACTGGAACTTTAAAGGAACAGTGTGTAAGATTTAGGAGGATTTAGTAGCGTCTAGGAGTGAGGATCGCAGATTTCAACAAACTGAAACTTCTCCTGGTTAGAGTTTTTTCAGGGTTCATTGTTCAGGAGGATTTTACTGGGGTTGCCAGCGAAACAAAAACAAACAGATCCTGTGATGAAATCCAGTAAAAACACTGATTAAAGCAATTTCTTGTTACAAATCAGTGTTTCCTCTGCGCTGTTTGACACATCGCAGACGTGTGTCTGCTATGCGCGCTCACGTTTCTCCGATAACCTAATATTCGCTCTTCTCTCTCTCGTTGGAATCCAGATGTTCAGGAGGTTTTTACCAGGACTTATCCACAGAGGTCACTTCCTCTCCAAAATAAACAGATCCAGTGATTAGGGATGCACGATATTGGATTTTTTGCTGATATCCAATATGCCAATATATAACAACTCATTTGGCTGATAACCAGTACCGATATTGATATATCCACTTCTTTCTCCACCTAACTTTAGTGATCATCAAGTCTATTCTGTAGTGGAATTAAAATCATTTTATACATGCATACTCTTATCGTGACGGCCCACCAGCAGATGGAGACATGAAATAGAACGTTTTTCAATGTAAAGAAAAAGCATGTTGGCTGATTCTAATATTTCATTTTCAAGCTAATATCTGCCGATACCGATGATGTGCTGATATTGTGCATCCCTACTAGTAATGTAATCCGGTGAAAACACTGAATAAAGCAGTTTTACTTTACAAATCAGTTTTCTTGATGCTGTTTGGCACATCAGAGACAACTTGCTTGCCAAGCGCTTGCAATGTGTGCTCATGTTTTTCCTCTGATAACTTAAGATCCAGATGTTCAGGAGGTTTTCAACCAGAAGTTGATTTATCTGCAGAGGTCTCTTCCTCTCCAAAACAAACGGACCAATGATATAAATCGGCATAAACACTGAATAAAGCTGTTTCACATTAAAAATCTGTGCTTCTCTGATACTGCTTGTCATGAAGGGCCTGCTGACTGCAGTGGCCAATATGACATGAATGGTCTTATCTAGAGCCAGTGTTCAGTTTCTCTGCTCTGGGCTACTGTAGAAACATGGCGATGGAGCATGGGGATCTCTGTAGACGAGGACCTGCTCCCTGTGTAGATAGAAACGGCTCATTCTAAAGTAACGATAACACAACAAGAAAGAAAAGAAAACATACTTATTATATTATATTCCATTTCTGCCAATATATCCCCCTAAATCCCACACAGTGGACCTTTAATTAAGAAACTCAACCTCACATTGGGTTTCTTTCACAGACTACATTTCTGTTTCTCTCCATTTCAGGCCTTTTCTTGTCTCAGTTACAGTACGATGATTCCATTTACAAATCTGCTTGTCCCACCACTACGGCCAAACTTGACCCACTTCATCATGTTGCTTTAAAATATATTTTAAACTCAGGTGACAAGACTCATCACTGCACAGTGTACAGTCTGTCTTATGGTCTTCACTTTCTATGTGCAGCATGCAGCAGTAGTATATTTCAATGTACAAGGCCATTCTACCCATGTACCTTTGCTCTAAGTTTGTATTTGTACAATATACCTACAGTCTTAGATCCAATAGTTTGCAAAGTCTGCACTCAAAGGTGCCACCTGTGTGGATTGAGGCTGGAAGAAGCAGTCTGTTTTATTACAGCCTTTGGTGTTGGAATGACCTGCAGGCGAGACTCAATCTAGACTCCCTTATCTCTCTAACCAGTCTGAAAGTTACCAGAAGTCCTTAACACAAACTGTTCTTGCTGCAAGACATAACAAAATGAGGTCTTTTTGACTGGACTGTCTGTACTGTACATTATCTCTGTAAATACATCTTCTTCTTCGGATGCATGGTTTTCACTCTGCACCATTTATGATGCCTTGTTTTGTGTTTTATTGTATGTATGTAGGTGCATGTGTTTGGTGAGGTGTTGATTAATCTGGGATCCCTGTGGAAATGGTGGAATGTAACTAAGTATATTTACTCAAGTGCTGTACTTAAGGACAAATTTGAGGTACTTGTACTTTACTTGAGTATTCCCCTTTTATGCTGCTTTATACTTGTACTACACGACATCTTAGGGGTAAATATTGTACTTTTACTGCACTACATTTGTCTGACAGCTAAAGTTACTTTTTAGATTACAATTTTTATACTTTCATGCTCCAGTGAAAACAAACAAACACACAAAGAATTAAGGATGAAGTGTTTCTTTATAGATTGGGAACATTCTCCTACTTCCTAAGCTAAATAAACTCTTGGAGGAGCTGGAACATGCCTCCTAGCAAAGCTGAAAACAAGCTGTTTTTCTGACTTTTGAGAGATATGTAATACTCACAGGACAGCCAGGCTACAAATGCTTCAATCATATGATGATGATTTTATAGAATATGATGCATTGCTGTATGTTTAACTACCCCAGAGTATATAAAGGAATTAAATTTTGCACAACCTTAAATATCTGCAGCAATAAAATGCAACAAACACATTAAAGCAGCAGTAATATTAATCAGATAGAACAGTAAAACACTAACAGGGGACAGTTTACGGCACAATATACTGCAATTATAGACAAAATATTTATACACACCTCTCAATATTAAAAAATATATGCAATATAACAAAGGAAAATGTTCTCCCTGGACTATAAATGCGTGCTTGTGTGTGTCTGTGCTGTGTACCATGTGTCTGTGTCGGCGTCACAGTTGCAGAAGTAGTTCATGTCCACGCAGTTCTCCTCCAGGCTGCAGGAGCACTGCTGCACTCCAGGCAGGAAGCCTCCCCAGTAGCTCCGCTTCTCTCCTTCCCAGTCCAGCCACCAGGTTAGCGGACTGCCGTCTGCAACAACACACCAGTCAGACAGTCAGTGACCACTGCAGCAGCCTGATACCAGAGCTCGAGCTCAAGTAGGTCAAGGTCATGGGTTATATTTGGAGGATTGCATTGTTTTTCTTCACAGCTTTATCTTAAAGTACTATAAATACACTGAAGGTGGAAATGCACTGGAAAAAAAAAAGATTAATAAAAACACCAAACAGAAATGAAAGATTTAAAGATAAGCAGGCGACTGAAATCCTGTTCCTTCAGAGACCGCTGTGCCGAGAGGCTTATATAATACGAGACATTATAATGAGAATAAAATCAAGCAAATAAGACTGGGAGTGAAGGTGAGAAACAAAAGCTCACAACATAAAGAAAAAGACAACATGTTTTCATCCCAAGTTGTCAGATAGTGTGATGTTGAACCCTTTGGTGTCTCTGAGACACACCCTTTAGTGTCTGTATGTGAAGCACAGCTGTTTCTTGGGAGAAATTCATTAAAATCGGTGGTTAATATTGTCAAACGGCCTCGGTTCGTTTCAGGCAACAGTAAGTTTAAGAAAAAACATGTTTTGTTTTAAAATGAGTTGATAACGTGACTTAAATGTGGAACATGAGCGACGCAAGTACGTGACAGATGGACAGAAGTTATATAATGTTAAGTTACAACTGCACTGCCTTTTGGTTTTACGTGGGACACAAATAGCGGTTTCCTGCATGTAGCTGTGGCTGCAGACACATTATGGTGAGGGTTAAGGAAAGATGTCTGGGTGTGTCGTGTACTGAAGTCAATAGTCTGTAAGACTGCATTGAGACCCTCTCTTGGGTGAAAGTCCGTGTTTGTTTGACCCATCCACCTAAGGACGGATCCACCCTAGACAGACTTTCTTGCCTTTTATACTACGCCAGTTGTTCTGACTGTCAAATTGTGGAGGTAGGTGTGGTCCGTAGTCTGCTGCAGGGGTGAGGTGTAGGGGTGATTGACACAGCTGCTGCTGGTTTGTTCTGATTACATCTCTCCATTGTCATGCAGTAGTGTGCTGGCCCTCGGAGTACTGGGGCCCAGACCAACACTGCCTGAGTTTTTGGTTGAAAGCTGAATGGACAGGGAGACATGTGCTGGAGGAGCCCTGCAGCCATAGGCACATGTCTCATGGCTCATTCAGCTTTGAAACAAAAACTCAGGCAGTGTAAAAAGGAGTGATGTAATCGAACAAACCAGCAGCAGCTGTGTCAATCAGCTCACCTGGTGCTACTCTCATGAACCACCCCCCACCACACACACATCTTTCTCCTGCAGCTGACTACTAACCACACCCACCTCTACACAAATATTACCAGATGGGATTACATAGGAGTTAGAAGAAAGCCTGGCGTGTCTTCGGTGTTGGTATCACACTCTGAGGGACATGACAAAGTGTCAGCATTTGACAACCTTGGCACGAGACTGGGCTTGATATGACAGGTTTTTCATAATTAGAGCATTTGGGCCAGAAGTCAACAGATCAAGTGTTCAAGAACTGGAGTAACTGGGGTAAAATGAATTTGTGTATTTATTTGCACTTAAAAAATAGAGCAGGAGTCTTCAATGTGTTTCAGAACAAGGACCCCGAGCTGAAAGAGCGACAAAGCAGGGACCCCATACTACACATATTGTATGAGATTAAGTTTCATATCCCTAGGCCTACAATAACATGTCGA
Source organism: Epinephelus moara (assembly GCF_006386435.1). Classification (NCBI taxonomy): domain Eukaryota; kingdom Metazoa; phylum Chordata; class Actinopteri; order Perciformes; family Serranidae; genus Epinephelus; species Epinephelus moara. The sequence continues at coordinate 9,145,855 of NC_065512.1, read as the reverse complement.
GCGACCTTAAGTGCCATGTACAAACAATACGCTTACATGGTAAATATAATGATAAGCTATTAAAGTCATAATTATAGAATAATTCACATATTTACACACCATTTTTTAATGCTAAACATACATTTGTAAGGCACAGTGATTTAGCGTCAATTAGCTAGCACACATGAGTGCAGGAGGATTAAATGGGACTTATACTTGTGCGTCAGCTCTATTCAGAGCCGACACAGTTGTGAGCATTTACACTTGTGCAGTGGTGTGTCTGTGTCACTCTGCAGTTACACCTCCAAAACACTAGTTGGCAGCAAGGTTTCTGTGAAGTGCTGTTAAGTTTAGCAGATTCAAAACACACATTAAACACACATTAAACATGTAGATAGAGACAATTTCAAACGCAAGTACACAAATCAGCTTCACTATAACTCGCAGCATTCACAGACAAACACTTGTCTTTATCTGGACACACTTTCCCCACAGATACAACATGCTAACGTTATTAGCACAAGCCTATGGCATTTTACCTTGTATAAATTAGCCCTGCGGCTAGCCAACTTTTCAGGGACAACAGCAACATTTAACAAAAGCAACGTTACAAAATTCGGCTCCATTACAACTCACAAGGTTCACTGACAAAACAGCTGTCCTATACTAAACATGTTTTCCAAACAAATACAACATGCTAACGTTATCAGCACAAGCCTATGGCATTTTACATTGTATAAATTAGCCCAGCAGCTAGCAGAGATTTCCTCTGCTCATATGAAGCCAGGATAAATCACACACAAGACTTAAAATGCTGTTTTTGTGGAGGCTTTATTGTCTTCACAATTTATTGTTTCTTATCTGTGAAATTAAAGTAAATAAAAGCTTTGTTTCCACTGAGGGAAATGGTTTCAGCTTACAGAAATAGACAGGAGGTCTGCGTCACTGTGACATGTAGTTACATATCTGGGGAGGTGCACGTCCGGCTACAGCGTATAGTATAGTATAAAGTATAAATCTGGCATTAGCCCTTCATCAGTGTTGTGTACTATAAATCAAATGGGTTGTTTTTTATGAATAGGCTGATTTATTTATGCTAATGATATTTTGGACTCATGTTAATGTGTATTTTGAGACATAGTTATTTTTTGAAATCATCAAACAATAATTTGGCGACCCTCCCGCTGCAGTAACTCTGATGACCCCCTGTTGAAGACCCATGAGACAGTATTATACAAGATATGATATAAACACGAAGGCACACAAACATGTAAACATGTTTACACACTGTATTCATACTTGAAGTGACACACACACACACAATCTCATGTCACATGCAACACATACACACACACGTATGTACAAAGTCGGTTTCATCCATGTTGTTATTTTCATCCTGATTGCTTTATCAACTCGGCTGTTTATAACCCAGATTTAAAAGCAAACCAAATTAGCTTCGGCTCTGATGCATAGCTTATTTGTATGTGGCGGTGTTTATCTGTATGGTCCCTGTTAAATAAAGAAACAAACAAACAAATAAATAAATAAATACCACGTGCTTGCAGGCTGGAGGCTTATACAGAGACTTCTCCACAAACAGAGATAAACACATGACATTAAATATTTTTGCAATTTAACCAAATTGCTTATTTTCTCTGTTGCATAAATGTATTTGTTTTGGTCGTCTGCTGACACGTTGTCTGTGTGTCAACGAGGCGAAGCCATACATTATAGGCATAATTCATTACCTCCACTCTGAGGTTAAGTGGTCCAGCTTCAATCATCTGTCACACAACGTGACCCTGCATCGGAGATGAGGCCAGCGAGGAAGGAAAAGCCCATTAAGCCACGCGTCACCATACATAATCAAGTGTCACATGCTACAATGCTTTCGTCCTCCCCAGCATACATTATAGTTTATATGTATGGATACACATGTCATATTAGGCTGATGGAGCAATGAATGTCCCATCTGCATTAATTCACCCTCCATGTGAAACCCTGCTCCCGTGTAGATAACAACGGAAATCTTCTCCAAACAGGATCTGATGATGACTAACAGTCTGATGCCACAGTCTGACAGAAGTTAAATGTAAGCACTGGTGAAACACAGGCAGGACAGAAAATGATGTGGGCCAGAACAACACTGGCCGGAGAGCCAACATTTGCATTACAAAGGTTGCAAATAATACACTGTTTATTGTCTTTCCCCTACAGTAAATCCCTGTCGCTGCACTCACTGCATCCCCTCTCCTCCTGTTCTTCTGCTTGTTTTAAAACACGGCTCAGACACTGAACAGGTACACAAATAAGAAAAGACAACAATCGATACTTCCTGAAGGAGAGGTGAGGCTCACTCTCTGCCTTAAATTGGCTTGATATTGACAGGACTTGTTAACAGAGAGCAGAGCAAATTCTCTCCTTTACTGGAGATTAAAGTTGGAGTGTGGACTTTTTGTCTCCCCCCTCTGGCAGTGAGAGTAATTACACAAACACTGGTGACGTGCTTTTGACTTGTGCCTGAGGGTGAGCTCGCCTCATCTCTCAGCCCCCAGGAGCGCTCTTTTCAAGTCTTTTTTTGACGTTTATTCTTCCTCTGAACGCCAAGTTTTTTTTTTTATCTCTAGTGTCCACTCCAGAAACTTCTTGTGGACTCCTCTTAGGATTTTCAGCCTTACGCTGTGTTCACATTACGAGGGACACAGCAACAGGCTACAAGTCATTTTCAACAGAAGCTTCATGAAGCTACAAACTGATGCCAGGTTCACACTGGATGTAGAAGCGCTGCTCCATGGAGCGCTGCCAGTTTGCTTTCGGTGCCCATGTTAACTGATGGAGCTGTTCACACTCGACACGGTGCGACGCCGAACACTCTGGCCGGCTCGCAGTCTGCAGCGATAGTTATGGCATCTGGTCCATTTATTTACGCAAGCGGCGAGCGAATCTGGCAAGAAAATACACTGATAATGTCTTTTAAAAAATATAAAGAATAGATAACATATGATATAAATGATATGATTAATGATAATAAAACCCGGCATGACGCCCAACACGTGTCACTGCGGATGGGCATGACGCACTACCAATCAAAATTTATCTGGCCCCATCTTTTTTCAGCGCTCTAAAGATGCAGTGAGGCATTAACCAATCATATGTTTTTGTTCCTAGCTGTTGTACTGTGTTATTTACCTAATTAGCTGTCACTATGTTAGCTCTTTGTGCATTGCGGGGCACACAGGGATGCAATGGGGCAGCAAAATGTGATGTTAAAATGGGGCTCAGACATCGATCGAAAGCAGTGATATATTTTTGACTAAACAAATTTAGTTGATGTTCAGTCAAGGTGCTTTGTGGCAGGTAGCAGACACACACAAGCCTGTGATGATGCAACAACATTAACGAGCATTTGAGCAACACTTCAACAGCGACTCTGCGATAATGTAGCTGTTCATGCTGTTGCGTTGTTGCTCATAGTGTGAACACAGCAATAGCTTCCACCATACTCACAGCTACTGCTCCATCACTGTTGTCTCTCTTTCCTTCCTGCCCCCTTCAGCTCTGGCTGGCTGATATAAAACGCACCACTACCAGTGTGCCAGCGCAGTTAAGTTGCCACAGACACAACACACCTTGAAATACAAAGAGCTCTCTCTGACATTGACAGGCTTAGGCTGAGTGTCCAAATATCATGTTTTTTTCTGAGTGCCATCTTTTTAAAAAATTGCTCCCAATAAGGAGAGAGCCCACAGAGAAGGTGCTGTTCTTTTTCAGAGCACTCTGGCTTCTTTGTGTGGCCACTTCGAGCACCTCGAGTTGAAAATATCTGAACTGAGAGATGCTGGTGTTGTCACTGTCACCATGAATAATGCCACCTTGTTTATAGCTGTGCTGTCAACCCTTGGTTAACGTAGCATTACGGTAGCTGCAGTGTGTAGGATTTTGTGGGGATATATGGGAAGAATGGAATATAATATTCATAACTACATTTTCTTTGGTGTATAATCACCTGAAAATAAGAATCACTGTGTTTTTGTTACCTTAGAATGAGCCGTTTATTTCTACATACACAGTGGGTCCTCTATCACAGAGTTTGCCATGTTTCTACAGTAGCCCAGAACGAACAAACCAAACCATGGCTCCAGATAGGGTTTCTTGTGTCGGCCACGGTAGTTCTTTAACGTACTTGGCTCTCGGGAGAATTTTCAGTTGGTTGCAATCTGCAATCTCACCACTAGATGACACTAAACCCTTCACACTAGACCTTTAATGTCAACATATGGTTGTTGTAGAAACAAAGCCCATGTGCAGAGCTTAGCACTGGGATGAAGTGCTCCCCAGTGTCCTGCCAGCACATTTCTGCTGGAGAAAAACACTATATGCCACACAGCCTTAATCAGCGTTGTGTGAACTCGTCTGGAAAGGGCTTGAATGTAACAGATGTTCATTTATTTGTAAAAATCCTGCATTTCAGCTTTAATGAAAATCTAAATTTGTGCAACCACTTCCTAAAGCCCCTGCAAACAGCCCCTAGAGTCTGCAATGTTCATTACACCCATGATACAAAAGAGCTGAGAACAAATAGCAAGTCTGGTGCTGGAGGAATCCTCAGACAGGCTAACACCGAAATGGTATTGAAATTCTGGTTTTAAAAACCATCAGAACAAGAACTAGTTAAAATGAAATTGGTAATACATCGATCTCAAAATAACTAGGAGCGAATTTAGAGCGCTACAATTGCTTGCTTTAATTAAACAAAAATACAAGACACACATCAACAGCTGCTGGTCAGACAGACCACATCTCCAGCAAGATAAACTGAAAACAGAAAAACTGTATCACATACTGGACAATGTAAGATTTGGCTCTCTCATTCTGTTGGTGCCTGCTGAATAAATAAACCACAACCGACACCAAGAAGAGAAGTCATAAAATTGCTGTTGTGAATGTTTGTTGCTTCACTCTCACGTTAAAAGCCTCACATTTACCTCGAAACAAATTTAATTCACCACGGGTTTTAAAAAGGGGAGGAAAAAATTAACAATGCAAATCAGACCACGGCTGAACACCACTACAAGGACATCAAATCACTGAACATCAATGTTTAAGCGAACAGTAGAGACTGACAGAGAGATGGCAAAGGGGACATGTAATACAGCTAATCCCCAAACCTTCCAGAACAAATGCCAGCATCAATAAACCCAGTAGGCTGCTTCAAACAGCTGCTGCTGTTGTTTTTTCTCTGTAAATTAGCACGATAAGTGCAATTTTGTCTAATAATTAATTTGAATATGCTGTGAAGTATGTTTGATATCAAAAGAGAAATTGTTTGTGTCGACACGCTCGGCAAAGTGAAGAGAAAGGAGACATTTGACCTTCTTCCACAGGAGATTTTTGTGCTCCAACAACAAAGGCAACCATCAAAAAAATATCAGATTGTTTCTGAAAGTGTTCATGCAGCTATAAAATAGGCTGTTTCCTGTCTCTCTTTGATGTCTGCCGTGATAATGAACTTGTTTGTTTGCACATGCATGGTGCCCGGGGAATGGATGGGACTTCATGAATGTTTCATGATTTAAGAGCAAATGTTTGGGACACCATAGGTGCCAAAGCAGTTCGAGATGAATGCACACAAAAAGATTGGAGACCGCCTCTCTGGTTAGTGTGAAAATATAACAAGAAGAGCGAGAGCAGAAGGCAGGGTGTTGAAGGCGCAGCAGCTCCCAATGTGACAAAGCACAGACAGCCTGACTTTCAATTCACAATGTAACAACAAACATTTCCCTGATGCTGCGAAGTACACAACAGTCAAGACTTACTACTTCCACATTAAGGCCATCATCAGATTGACTTCAGCCTTAAAAAAGCAGCCCATTTATTCATTCAAACAGGGCCTGTCTGCCAGCGCAGTGGGGGTGCCAATGCAGAGGGCTCTGGCAGACAAATGAAGGGTTGGCCTGCAAAAAACTTTTGACAAAACACAGTGCGACATCATCTGGCAAGGCGCTGCACTGGCCAATGAAATACAAGCACTAAGTAGCAACCTCTGGGGCTGAAAAATTAAGCTTTTGTGCCAAACACTGCAGGTCCTCTAATGGCTACTTCAGCCCAACTCCAAAACTGAGTCAGTCCCCATATACCCTCATGTTAAAATGCCCAACTTTACAGCAGAAAAAAACATGTTTAGAGCCTGATACAAAACTTGTTTTGGTCTTTGTAGGTAATGTCAACATTCAAGAGGGGGGTGAATCTTTATCTAACTCACCTGTTTAAATGTTATTAAGGCTTGAAGTTGTGTATAAATAGGGCGTGGACACTTTGAGTGAAAGGGTGAGTGACGTTCGACTTCAAAGCTGTTTCCACCAAACACTTTTGGTATGGTACCTTTGGAACCAAGAGACAAACTTCTCTACGACTCCAGCTGCTGCAAGAGGCAGCAAAACATCCTTTCATTTTATAAAATTCTCCACAGTATGAACAGTGGTTACATGAGCCTCAAAACCAGCCACAACTCAGCCCTGAGCAGAGTGACCGTCCTCTACTGACCAATCAGACTGCAGTGTTCACAGCTCCACCTTTTAGTACCAGATCTGTGTGCTAGGTACCCCAACAGAGGGGGGACCAAACATGGGGATGGTATGGAACAATTCCATTTGTACCATAGCTGTAGCTGTCGCCTTTGCAGTGTGTTTTTAGTTCATGAGTGTTAACTGTAACGTTTTGGTCATCTATGAAAGTGTTACTAAAAAAACCTCTTAGTAGTCGGTTGTTCAGTTTTTCTGTTAAGCACATCATGTCTTAATGATTTTAAGCCTGTCTTTTTGCTCATCAAAATTAGCATTAGCATAATGACAATTAGCAATAGCTATAAATGCACTGTGCAAACCAAGCTAACAGCAACTGTTAAGGTTAGCTCCACCCATTTCTCCAAACATGGTTCAGAAAATCCATGATGGCATCAGCCAAAATGACTTGAGGCTTCAAAATGGGAGTACACAAACCGATGGGTGACATCACAGCAGCTACGTCCATTATTGTATACAGTCTATGTCAAGTACACATTCATGGTAGAACATCTTGTAACATGAACATCACATTTTAACTGAAGAGATCCTTCCTCATAGTATTATAAACCAATGTGGAGCATTCTGGCATCTGAAAAGCCTCCAAGTGCATTAATCTGTTACTCAAACTAGACTTCCTGGATCATATTTCATGTCTCACTGGTATCTCCAGCAACACGCCTCTTACTAATGCAGACCCTTGCATTTTTCAAATGCAGGGCTGTTTTCAGTCTGAGCCCCCACTAAGCTGGCTGCATCTGTAGATCTAAATCTGTCTCCAAAACCAAAAGGACAACAGCAAAATCTCTTTTCCCCTCTATAATACAATAGTGTGCACCACAGCCAACATGTGGTCAAAGGTAGGACCGACAGCCCAGTTACTCGGCTGAGTCTCAGCTGTTTTAAGTGAAATAAAAAACACATTTTCAATTCCAGATCTAATCCTGTGTCCCTGTTTCAATTGTTCCGTTATATCTCGTAAATCTCCTTTACAAGATTGTCCTGGCCAAGACAGGCAGCAGCACATTTAAACAGAGCTGCAGATATACAACATATAACAGATAAAGACAATAAAAAAATCGAGGCACACCAAGAAATCAGGTCAACATATTGGATCACATAGAGGCAAATATTGAGTGAAAGCACCTAAAACCTGATGCACTTTCTTTCAATTCCTTCAATCTATTTCTGAAAACACCTAAAGAGACCAGCTCCCCGAGACCCAAATCAGTCTGCAGCAGATTCAAGGCTGCAGGGGCAGCAAACGGTAAAGTCTTTTTTCCCATTTCAAGACAGACTTTGGGGACAGAGAGTAAGTCTTACAAATATGTCACAGAGGCAGCTTCCAGCATTTCTCAGATGGATAAATTCACATAGATAAGAAGAAAGCAACATGTCTGTGATTAAGTCTACAGATGGACAATGCAGACCAGCCAACCCTAGCAGACAGGCAGCGGTGGTGAGTGAGGGCCTTAAGATTTGCTCTGAACCTCAATGCTCGATGGAATACACTATCAAAGAAGATGCGCATATACATATATATATACAGTGGTGTGAAAAAGTGTTTGCCCCCTTCCTGATTTCTTACTTTTTTGCATGTTTTCCGCACTTAAATG
>NC_065512.1:9128025-9136939 GCF_006386435.1 Epinephelus moara | reverse complement strand
ACTTTTTTTCTCATTTGTTCCTGAATTTCTTTGGATCTCGGCATGATGTCTGCAGCTTTTGAGGATATTTTGGTCTACTTCACTTTGTCAGGTAGGTCCTATTTAAGTGATTTCTAGATTGGGAACAGGTGTGCAGTAATCAGGCCTGGGTGTGGCTACAGAAATTGAACGCAGGTGTGATCAACCACAGTTATGTTTTAACAGGAGCTGGGGGGCAAACACTTTTTCACACAGGGCCATGTAGCTTTGGATTTTTTTCTTCCTCATTAATAAAACCCTTCATTTAAAAACTGCATTTTATGTTTACTTGTGTTATCTTTGTGTTTAATGTTTAAATTTGTTTGATGATCTGAAACATTTAAGTGTGGAAAACATGCACAAAAGTAAGAAATCAGGAAGGGGGCAAACACTTTTTCACACCACTGTATATTATGTGCCATTTCCAAGCAGCAACCACTGGGGCTGAAAAAAGAAGCCAACGCCAAAGTGCCAAAAAACGCAGTTCTTAGAATGGCCACATGAGGCTGGCTCCAAGAGCGAGTCAATCCCCATAGACCCCCATGTTAAAATACCCAACTTTATGGCAGAAATAAACATGTTTACAGCCTGGTATAAAAACAGTTTGGGTTTCTATAGGTAATTTCCTCTTCATGGCAACTGTATGGGGTGTAAATTTTTATATAACTCACTTGTTTAAATGTTATTAAGGATTAAAGTTGTGCATAATTAAAGGAGTGGTCACGCTGAGTGACATATGTGCGCCCAAACCCTAACTCTAACCCAGAGTATAGGCAGAGCCGTAACTGTTGCTATTGTCTTGTTCGCATTTAATTGTACTAAAAATCTTCTAAGGAGTTGCATGTTCAGTTTTTCTGGAAAGAACATTTTGTTTTATGGTTTTAAGTCTGTCGCTAGCAAAAATTAGCATTAGAATTATCACAGTTAACCATAGCTGTAAATGCACCATGCTATCCTGGGGTCCGTGGGTGTCATCCATTGCTACTAGTGTTGTGACGATACTGGAATTTCTAACGTCAATATGACATTATAAATTGATATTTAATACTGTTTTCGCTACGATACGATGCGATTGCGATACGATGCGATACGGTAGAAATTCACATTTAGGGTATATAATTTACTAAAAGATATATGTAAATATATACAATGACGACTTTTCTTGGTTAGTGGCAGAGAACAGCAGAATGACCGTAATACACATTAAGATAGAAATACGCAGAGTATTGGAACCATTTCAAAGATTCAGAATTGATATGAATAAATAAATGAATATATTTGACAACCCTAATTGCTACCATGACAACAATATTTGTTAGGTAAGGTAACCATTGTGAAAACCCACATTCTCAGAGTACAGGTGTAGCAGTAGCGTCACAACTTCAGTGTGTTTTCAGCTCATGAACGTCAGGCTAATTGAAATGTTTTGGTAACCCAAGAAATGACTGTTGGTTGTTCAGTTTTTCTGGTAAGTACATTTTGTTTTAATGGCTTTAAACCTACTTTTCACCAGCAAAAATAAGCATTAGCATTATCACAGTTAACAATGGCTGTAAATGCTCTGTGCTAACCAAGCTAGCAGCTAGCCACAGGATTTAGCGCCACACTCTACTAAATATGGTCACTTCATTGGGTGCCATCACAGTGCCTACGTCCATGACACATTTTACAGTTTCTGTTGGCATAAAACAATTATTCAATCACAGCTCATAAATACTACAGCTCAGTGCAAGCAAGAGGGAAATCAAACTCACCTTTCGTATTAAACAGACGAGACTTCTTGCAGTTGTAAACCACTTCCTGTTGGCATTGCTCCGACCCCGATACGATGGCGCGGAGCTGCTCAGCTGAGGCGCTGTAGTTGAACTTCATGATGTGAGGTTTGTGAATAGAGGAGCCCTGGACTGTCACAGGAGCTGTGCTGTTGTGCGTCAACACCGTCCAAACCTTCTCCTCTGTAAGAAAAAAAAAGGGTCATCTGTTAGCATCAAACCCACTGAAACAACCTCTCTAAATACATGTTAGACTGTTGGCATGATCTCACCATGCTCACCTTCTGAAAATACATGTCAGACACCACAGTTCACACCTTTGACTGTATGAAGTGTGGTGATACTGTAACAATATGCTAACGTCCTCAGCCTGCCCTCTAAATATAAAACAGTCCGTTAGCACAAATCCGCTGCACCAGCTACCGTCTGTTAGCATTAGCGCTTCATCTGCACCATTTCCTCCACATACAAAAGCAGTTATTCTTAGCAAGTTTATACTGAGAGCAAATGTCACAATCTATTTTGTCATGAAGAGGAAACATGATTTATGCAGCCCAGTCGCCAGAAGACAATTATGTCATTGTACGATTCTGCAAACCACAAATACATTATGTTAAATATGTATCATATCAATGTTGATAAGGTGACGTAGTATCCTCTTTTATTTGGTATGCATTTTTAATTTCTCCTAGCTATTGGGATCAGTAGGACCCGATGAGTACAAAAAAACTTAACCATAATTAAGTCCTCATGTCGACTGTTTGAGACCAACAAACAACATACCCGGTGTGTTTTAGCGAGTCATTGCCGTGTTTGCAGTGGCATTTTAGCCACCAAATGTGGATGTCCTTTAGCGTCCCGACACTGTTTATCCACAAGGGATTGTGCCACAAAAGCAGCTGTTTTTTACTGAGACGTCACTGTGTTTCCAGCTAGCATTGTGGTATTTAAAGGCAAACCATGGTCTTTTTTCTGACCATATTTGCTAATAACGTACCAATGTAACCTATCTGTGGTTTTCAGGAATATAAAAGGCCAACATTTATGCTGGCAACTTGGTTGGATTTATGCTTTTGAGAATTCATTGTTACACTATGTAATTTTTCTTACTCAGAAAATGCGCCTTAAATTAGCGTGTATCAATTTGGAATAGGACCATTGTGCTTCTCTCTTTCATGACATATTTAAAAAATAAAAATAAATATGTAAATTTAAAAATGTATTCAAAATTTAATACAAAATAATATATAATAATGCATAAAATAAATACAAAATAAAATACAAACTATAAAATAAATACAAATACAATGAACACAAAAATACTAAATAAATTCAAAAATACTTTCAAGTAACAGAACATGGCAAAAACAGCACCACACTAAACAAGAATTGGAAGTAAAAACAGATTTAAAAACTTAGATTTTTACATTCATTCATTTTCCATAACCACTTATCCTGTTGAGGGTTGCAAACGGGTTGGAGTCTATCCCAGCTGACATTGGGTGAGAGGCAGGGTTCACCCTGGACAGGTCGCCAGACTATCACAGGGCTGACACATAGAGACAGACAACCATTCACACTCACATTCACACCTACGGACAATTTAGAGTCACCAATTAACCTGCATGTCTTTGGACTGTGGGAGGAAGCTGGAGTACACGTAGAAAATCCAAGCTGACACAGGGAGAACATGAAAACTGCCCCACCCTGGGTTCGAACCCGGAGCCCTCTTGCTGTGGGGGGACAATGATAACTACTGCACCTCCTTCTATTTTTATATCATGTCTCTTGACTTTGCACTGTTAATTGTTGTGCACCAAATCAACAAGACAAAATCCCTCGATGTGGAAACCTAAAACTGTTTTTGACTCTGAAATTTCCTAAATAGGCAAGTCTGAAACATGAAATTAATGAACTGCTAAAAATAAATGCCATGGTGTTACAGGGGCGTTTTGATTTGTGTGTCATATTTTACTGTACATGTCAGAACTGTGGCCAAGTTCATTAGTGAGTCAGTGATTCTGTGTTGCTGGTGGAAACATCAATGTTTACTGGTGACATTTCAAAAATCGCTGCAATTTTTCATCACTGGAATCCTAATGAACGCTCATGTTTCCAAACCACAATTTGATGACCTTCTGCGAACCTTAAACATCCTGAAAATAAATCTTAAAGTTCCACAAGACAATCTTACCACAGCTTTCTGCTGATGGTCTTTATGTGCTGCTTACAGTATGAGACACTTGAGACGAAGGGAGTCCAGAGTTTGTACAGTAGAGTCAGACGAGGACTCATCCTATTTTCATCCCCGCTCCGTTTTCATTATACAGACTTCATGTTTGCTCTGCCTTGGAGAAAATCCCTCTCCACTTTGTGATTATTCACATCAGGTTGTCAGGCTTAGAGCTATTTACATTTCTAATAGATTCCTTAATTGAGGTCAAGTAGAGGCATTTCTGCTGCCCAACAATTCAGCTTTGTGCGGGGAGGACTGAAAACACATAATACCAGGACCAGACAGCGGAGAGGTGGCAGCGCTCCTCTCTGTAACGTCACCGGTACATTAACCTTGCAAAGGACAAAGCAGCTGAGAAAGTTGTGACAGCCGGGTGATGAATACTGTCTCCACAGTGTCAAAACTTCACTGCAAGTGTTTTGTCCTACATGTCACGAGGGCCGTGGATCGGGTTGTGTCCGGCTCCCTGTCTGTCAAATGTCACATCTCAGGTGATTGTTCCGGTGATACGGAGCACATTGTGTTCCTGCCATCAAAAGACCACACTATCGGTCTGACAGGGGGAGACAATGGAAGGTGTAACAGTTATTTTATACTGCAGATAATCAAGGGTCAAATGGGTATGGATGTTTGTACATGTTTTGTAATGATTTTATTCACACCTTAATTACTTGACTCTTCTTTTAGCAAGAGATCAACTGTATTTGCTTGGGCTGCACAAAAATATCAGGACACAAGTGTGTAATTTACAAAATATATTTTACCCATTCTTGATGAGTGGCATAAATTATGTCCTACCAAAAACCCCTTAAAATTCTAACTTATCAACACATTATTTTTAAAGGATTTATTTAAATTAAATAAATAATACTTGTAGAATATTTTTATTTGCTTTCTTTTTTTAATCTTCTAAACTTGTCCAGTGCCAGAAAACACCCTTGTTCCAGACGAGAATTCACAACTTCAAATGATTAAAATGTGTTTTAAAAGCCTTCAAACCCTAAAACTAACAGTGCGTACTGATAACATCTGTGTAAATTTGTATTGCTATAATCATCTTTGTTTTTAAATATATTTTTTATTAAAATGTTGGCTCTTATAGGTGTCTCTTGGGGTTTTGTCAGCTCTTCTCTTCTCTTCTAAAAGAACATTTTATCAGGTATAAAAGGAGTTAGCTGTATAAGGACTCCTATCTCACTTCCTGGTTTCCAAAAAGGTACTTGTAATACTTTCTATTATTTGATAAAGTCATTAAATAATATTGCTATCAGGTGTTTCTCAACCATAAAATGTCAACTCCATTGCCCTTTTAAATCCAAAGTAATTAAGAATTACGGTTTAAAAGTAAGTATTTTGACGAGCATTAAGAGACGTTTGAGCAACTTTGAAAAAATTAAATGGCTACTCACTTTGACTGCTGTGTAATTAATAAATACATAACTTTTTTGTCAACACCGTAGGACATCAGCTCCACCAGATGTTACCTCTGACATCCATTATGTCTGCCATTCAATAAAAAATGAAAGCACTGGGAGGTTTGCCCACTACAAGGTTTAATAGTTAAGATTTTAAATATATTTTCCAAGCCTAATTAAGTGAAAATCAAAAGCCCCCCAAAAAGGGTTTTGTCCCAGTTCTCAAGAATGAGTGATTTCAAAAAGCAGGAGGAACTGCAAGCAGACACTGCCCGCTCACAAACAGGAAACACTGCACCTAATAGGAGCAGGCAGAAACAAAGCCAGCCGCTCTCCTCTCCTGCTCTCATTCAAATCAATTCAAACAGCCAGACGCTCAGCAGAAATGTTAGCAATGTCCAAACACCCGAAATTACAGCAGACAAATAAATAAAACATCTCCAGTGTTGTTTAATATTGCAAGTTTTCCACCTATGGGGTACGCCAATATATTGGTGGATGTGGATATTCACCGTCACCAGGAGATAAGTGTTAATAGTTTTGGTGAAATCCTGACGATTGCATCACAAATAATGAGTTTCACGCACGCACGCACGCACGCACGCACACACAAACACACACACACACAAAAAATCCAAATGTACTGGGCAGAGTGCTGTGAAATTCATTGGGAAATGACACTTTTCTTTAGCACCACCCTCAGTTTAAAATATGGTCCTGCCCAAAAAAAAAAAATCTCATAATTTAATGGCGGACTGCCATGAAATTTACTGAGCAGATTAGTGCTCCCAAGGGGATCAACCCTTTTGACTTTAATGACCCAATACTCTAATGTAAATTACAGCCTCTAGAGGCCACTGGTGGGGCTTTAGACTTGTAAGCTTGTTAAATTGTGACACTTTTTAATCTGAGTAGCCATAAATTGTGCATGGTTGATTTTAGTCAAACCTGAAAAGCCCAGGATGGTTCTTGTGGTGAACTGAACCCAGGGGTGCTTGCATTATTTGTCGAGGGCACTATGATAACTTGTTTTTCTTTTTAATGAAAGAGGTACTATTTCAAGAAAATTAATAATTTTCGGATTTTTTTTCTCTGCAACTTGTGGGACATCTCCTACCAAGTTGCTAACTGACTTTTTTCCCTATGTTTTGAAAGAAAACACACCAATGCGCTCAGCGTTTTAAAGGTTTGAATACTTGCAAAAGGCGTCTGACAACAGCACAAGAAAAGTGATGTCACTCCAGGTTTCAAAGTGTTGATAAAACTAGAATGTCTGTGCAATAGTAAGATACAATAATTTTGAAATTTATGCTACGTGACCACAGAAAACAGAGATAAAGGAAGCTTTTGCTCAAGGGGGAAAAAACCTACAACTACCAGAATGCACTGCACCACACCAGACCAAAAAACAATCCCGCTGGTGGGTGATGTAATGTAACAATTACAATCTGTTACAGTTAAACAGTAAGCTAGAACATGTTTTTAAAAGGTTTGATGTCAGTAATAGGCAACTCAGTAACACAATTTTGGTTTATATTTGATCAGCGCAGTTTACAGTTTGATCTCAGTTTTTCAGCCTCTGTTTTCACTGTGCAGGAAACAGTATGGCAGCCACTTCCTGTTCCCGAACTCTCATTATTACAGCTAAACACAACACTAAAATATGTTTCTAAAAGTACTGTAGGCAAGAAATAGGCGATGCAGTAACATAATCTTGATATATATTCAATTAGTACTGCCTAGTTTTACCATGTGATTGGATTTCAGTCTGAGTTTGAGAGACAGAGGGGTGGGTCTGCCTCTTTATCTGCTTCTATACTTTTTGTGTCCATGGTGGCGGCACTGGTGGCAGGTGATACGGAAATATGGAAATACATCCTGTAGTTTGAGCAACAGCCCGAGAGCCAGTGAAACTGGGAGGCGAGAAGGGAGGAGATGAAGAGAAGTTTACTACAGTTCATTTGCACAAACTACCCACATTTTTGTCGGCAAAGTATCCCTTTAAAGGCAGGATAAGGCAGGATGTTGTGTAAACATACTGATATGTCGTGCTTTAGCTGTAAGCTCCTCGTCTCTTTTTTAAGTGTAGCCAGTGTGATGTCACACACAATGACTCTGCAACATGATAGCAGTGGCTGGTACAGGGAAGAACAGCACAGCCAGAGCTTCAGATAATTGCTCTTATGAGAACTGATGAAACACCCAAATGGCTTCAATGTTAATTGAAGTGTTAATGTAAAAGAGTTTAACTAAGCTATCAGGCTAAAGCTGATGAAGGATGGTTGTGCATTATAAATGATTTAAGCAGATTTGTAACACGTGTGTCGTGTGAAAGACGTCTGCCGTGGGAGGACTGGCACTAAATAACTGGATGGATTAAGTGATGACAGATTGTACATTATATAGAAAATTGATGCATCTAATTATGAAGTAATGAGTTAATGTGTAATGACTGATGCAGTTTTATTTTTATATACACTTCTGTTACCAGCTAAGAGAGGCTGTATAAGCCCTGTTTCCACCAAACACTTTCAATATGGTACCTTTGGAACCAAAAGTAACCCTTCAGACATGGTACCTAGACCCTAGTGTTTCCACCTACTCCTAAATGTGGGCGGGGTTGTTGTCACTCACTGCTCCGTCCAGCACTCACTGTATTTCCTCCTTTATCAGTCTGCATCTCGTTTATCGTCCACAGAACGAGGCTGCAGCCGACATTTTCAGAACAAAATAAAACAGGCTGCAGTGAGAGTCTCTCTCCATGGGGTATTTGAAAATAGCGGGTTTGCGCATTCAGTCCTTCTCAGGCAAGCTCAGGGGTTTAGTGTTGCTGTAGCCCACAGGAATTACGCCCTGTGATGCTTTTTTTTCTCTCCGAGTGAGGATTAGAATTTATGCAGCTCACATAATTCAGTGGAAATTAATATACAAAACGCTTGAAGATCCACTCATTAGAATAAAAAAGAATAGAAAGCCTTTATTGTCATTGCACAAGAACAAAAGGATGCTACATATACAACGAAATTGCGGGGGATTGGGATGTAAGAGCGGCGAGACTCGTCTGTAAATGTCTGCTTCATGTAGAAGCCAATGTCTAGTAACTCCTGGCGACTGTAGAGGTGGTTTACGTAGGCATGGACATATGAAAAACACAAAAATAACACCAGACTCGGAGAGCCTCAGGCTGCGTCCGTGCGTGCCACCATCTTGTCAGTTACTAAAAGTGTATGTCACCCAAGAGAGACAACAAAACTAAAGCACTGGTCAAAGTTGTCACAGTGAAATTTAAGGTGTGCTGATTGATCCAAGTCGCCCACTCATGCATTGAGTAACATCACAAGTAAACGTTCCACCTTAAAAGTCACCAGCAGTCGGCCCAGTGAATGAAGTTATTTTTTCTCAGACTCCAGCTGCTGTGAGAGGCAGCAAAACATCCTTTCATTTCATAGTTACAGTTTACTAATAAAACTCTC
>NC_065512.1:9109960-9127678 GCF_006386435.1 Epinephelus moara | reverse complement strand
TTTTTTTAATACTATTTAATATGCAGTTTAATAGTAGTTTATAATCAGCATGATGATTTAAAAAGCTGAAGTACTCTTAAATCCACCCCGCTGATTGTAAACTGTTCAGGAGGCAAGCTTATAATCACTCTATATAAGCCCAGTACAGTATTTATGTAAATCTTTTGGTAACCATGGTAACACTTATGTCTATCAGCATGTGTGCATCTGTGCTACTCCCGTACTCTGCCGGTTCATTAGGTCCATATCATTGAAAGTGAGTATTTCTTTACAAGACGCCTCTTTCCATCCTGTCATTTTCATGACATGCAGTCAATTTGCAGTCTAATAATACCAATGGTGCTTATAGTTGGAGGCATTAAAGTGCTGCCTGCTCTGCTGTTTGTCCCCTGAGTTTGGTTTCCCCATGTTGGGTGCTGATGTTTACGCTTCCTGGTTCGTTTGTTGAAAAGCCAGTGTGAAGACGAGCTGGACTTCAGATGTGAAGCACCCTTAATTAAGCAGTATCACACTCGAGCTCGTGATGTCGTACTGTGATATCGTCACGGCTGTGATTCGGTCGTAGGCAAGAGGCCTCGTGCCTACGACCGAATCACAGCCGTGACGATATCACAGTACGACATCACGAGCTCGAGTGTGATACTGCTTAATTAAGGGTGCTTCACATCTGAAGTCCAGCTCGTCTTCACACTGGCTTTTCAACAAACGAACCAGGAAGCGTAAACATCAGCACCCAACATGGGGAAACCAAACTCAGGGGACAAACAGCAGAGCAGGCAGCACTTTAATGCCTCCAACTATAAGCACCATTGGTATTATTAGACTGCAAATTGACTGCATGTCATGAAAATGACAGGATGGAAAGAGGCGTCTTGTAAAGAAATACTCACTTTCAATGATATGGACCTAATGAACCGGCAGAGTACGGGAGTAGCACAGATGCACACATGCTGATAGACATAAGTGTTACCATGGTTACCAAAAGATTTACATAAATACTGTACTGGGCTTATATAGAGTGATTATAAGCTTGCCTCCTGAACAGTTTACAATCAGCGGGGTGGATTTAAGAGTACTTCAGCTTTTTAAATCATCATGCTGATTATAAACTACTATTAAACTGCATATTAAATAGTATTAAAAAAATACTATGGTTAGTCTGTATGCTTTCACACTGCAGTGAAACTACTACCACACCACAGTCAGACTGGAAGTCGATCCACAGCCCCAGGTCGTGCAGTCCACATCAGGGTTCGACTGACAACTTTTACAGCAGCCCAAACAGGGTTTGTTTTACAAAACCAGGAAGGTAAGGTGAGAAAGCACCCTGAGATTCCTCCTGATGTGCTGCAGATTAACCACATGGACATTTACAAAAGATACTGTCTCCCCACAGATATGTTAAAACTCTCAGGGACTGCCCTGAGTGGCCTTAATGATTTCTCCCTGGATCGTAAACTGTCAGATAGCTGTGTTGGTATGGATCGATGCAGCGCGATCTCTCTAAGTGAGTGGACTCTTTACACTGAGCTTTCTGCCAGTCCTCAGTGGAACTCAAAAAGGGTAAAAGGTGACAACGTGTGAATTACAATGATCTTACCTGTCATGTTGCAGTATACCTGTGCGGGCCCCAGGGGACCACTCCCATCTGGATCAATGGAGTAGAAGCCCGAGGAGCTGCCAATCAGCTTGTAGGCCTCACAAGATGACTCGTAGATGGCTGGAAGAAGCAGAGCGGGGACAGGAATCAGTAATTCCTCCAAGAATCAGCCCACGTACCGACAGCTCTCCCCTGCTGAGTCATCTGACTGCAGAATCTATTATTATTTACGAGCTGTTTAGAGGTTATTGTTTCCATACTTAAAAAAGCGCTTGTGTCTGTTCTATCTATATTGGCATTCTTTGCTTTAATACAGATTATGGCACAGCAGCCACCCCTATATGGATACTACAACTAGTGTAGAGATTGTTTCACCTTCTCCATGCACCTTGGAAGTAGATGAGGTCGTGCTGGAAATCCCTCTGCTTATACATACAGTATATGACTACTGAAAGCCTTGAACACAATGTATTCCACTGAGTCAAAATAGGGTCAAACATATTGTAGCTGCTTGTGACTGTATTCGAATGTGTGAAAAAATGGTGTATGGATACAAATATGTGTGTGGAAAAAACTATCTCAACAAATAGATTCAATGCTGAGAAGATTTATAATTTACACGAAGGTTTACAGTTACAAAAAAGGTTTTTGGTTACACATCTATCTGTTTATGGTTTAAAAAAAGTTCACGCAGAACTCAATTACATGCGTGACTATAACTCTTAACTACAAGTACAAAAAATTGTCCTTGCTTCCTCCTATTGCAGCCAATGGGGATGCTCAGATTAACATATCATTATATTATCCAATCACAGAGCAAGGGGAGTGAGCTGTCTTTGCTGTGAGTCTGTGCCTGCAACCAAACATGCTTAGAAAACGGCTAGCGATGCAGGCCCCCAGGAACACCGCTTAGCCTTGCAGACAATAATCCCAGTGGCCACTCGTGGTATTGCAGCAAAAACATCCCCTACGGCCAAAAGCATTTTCCCCACAGGCCACCATTATAAAAGACACAAGTGTAAAACTATGAATCTTTCTATTCTGAATTTTTGATCCATGGAGGTTTCATATTTGTAAAACTTCCCTCAAGCCGAGATAAATGATTTAAATACCTGTGACGTCATCACAATATACAGTCTGAGAGCTGAGCGGTAACTCGTGGGCGGGGCCAGCAGGAGAAACACTACTGCGCATAGTTAGTGGGCCGCGGAAGTAAACCCGGAAGCTAGAGACTTTTTTTGCATATGCGCCAGGTGAGCAACTCCGCTGAAATTAATCGGCGCCATCTTACGGTATCTAGCTATTATTAAAATCTATGTAGCGATGTGGGAGGAAGCAAGCTAAGTTTAGTCAGCCAGTTGTAACTTAGCTACGCTACATGGATCTTGCATTGGTTGCAGGGCTGTAGTCAACATAAGAAAATCTTGGTCGACTAAAGTCGCACATAATCTTCAACTAATCGATTAGTCGTGGGGAAAAAAAAATCTGCAAGTTATTTTTACTTCTGCAGTGGTGTGTCTGTGTCACTCTGCAGTTACACCTCCAAAACACTAGTCGGTGGTGGAGGACTGTGTTAAGTGCTGTAAAGTTTAGTTCAAATCAAACTTTATTTATATAGTTGATTCAAAACACACATTAAACACACATTAAACATGGCTTAATAGAGACAATTTCAAACACAAGTACGCAAATTGGCTTCACTATAAATCACTATAAATTGCTGACAAACACTTGTCTTTATCTGGAGACATTTCCCCCACATATACAACATGCTAACATTACTAGCACAAGTCTATGGCACTTTACATTGTATAAATTAGCCTAGCGTCTAGCAATCTTTTCCTCTTCTCATATGAAGCCAGGGACAACAGCAACATTTAACAAAGGTAACGGCACATAATTTGACTCCATTACAACTCACAAGGTTCACCGACAAGACAACTGTCTTATACTAAACACGTTTTCCAAGCAAATACAACATGCTAACGTTATTAGCGCCAGCCTATGGCATTTTACATGGTATAAATTAGCCTAGCAGCTAGCAGAGATTTCCTCTGCTCATATGAAGCCAGGATAAATCACACACAAGACTTAAAATGCTATTTTAGTGGAGGCTTTATTGTCTTCACTATTTATTGTTTCTTATCTGTGAAATTAAAGTAAATAAAAGCTTTGTTTCCACTGAGGGAAATGGTGTCAGTATACAGAAACAGACAGGAGGTCTGCTTCACCGCGACGCTGAGCGTGAGGGTGGGCGAGTTCAACATTCTGTCCACAACAGGGGTGTTTGGAAAACACCCCCATTTTCACAGGTAACTTAGCCTGTCCCCGCCGCAGGAAATAATGGATTAATCCTGGAAAGCTGTTGATGTAGCACTTTTCTTTTTGCTTTGCCGATTATTCGACTAATGAGAATTTGGTCGTACGAGAGCATAGTGACCAAATAATCAACTAGTCGACCAAATAACACTACAGCCCTAATTGGTTGCCTTGTATTGTTATCTGATAAAGTTATTTGCAAACCGGTGGTGGAAGTCTGGATGAAGCCCGTGCAAACCCCTCAAGGTAGTGTGCAACTGTGACTTTCTTGACATGCAAAATTATCTTATAAATTGACAAATATCACACGCGCAATTCAAGGCACAATTCAAAATTATTTGTCTCTGGCCACTGAGTACTGAACATATCTTTATGGAAATAGGATTTCATGGGTGGCACCAGCAACATTGCCGCCTTATTGCTGTGTGGAGCTCGTTAATTCCAGTATTATAAGTAGCCTACGACGGGTGAAAAAGGTTAAATCAGAGTTGTTTGTCATCATCACATAACCCCGTTTGGCTGCTAAATACTTGAACAAACAAGAGAGCCGTTAGAGTTACGTGTAATTGTTTGCATTTAAAAAAAAAAAAATGTCTCAATTTTAACACACAAGCCGTACAAAAAGGCTTTTAGGATGAGGACCAACTGATGTGTTTGAGGAATTCATCCATATCTCAGATAACGAGTTTGGCTTGAGTTGCTGTAAACTTGCCCAAACTGAATAAAGAGAAGGACAGAGCTGCTAACGTAAGCTCCACACTGTGATACAGCAGCATCCAGGAGCAGCTTCCAAACTGTGGGGAGATACTACACTGTGGATGTGCTGCTGCATTTTATTTTGTATGTAACTCCACAATTAAATCCTTCTTAGCTCTGAAAGTAATGCAGGTTGTTAGCTAATAAGCTATGCTAACGTTTGGAGCTTACAAGAGAGCAGAGAAATACACAGTTTAATCCATTTGTTGCACTTTTACGCTCATGTCATCTGATTTTAGAAGGCTACATAAGACACCAAACTCCACGCAGAGTATCTCTCTTCACTCTTTTTGGTTTCAAATACTCAGGTTTCAGATATAAGTTTGAGCTATAGAAGGTAAATATTGATTTAGTGTGTTTTTGGAGCGAGTTGATGACTGTTTAGTTGGGGAAAAAAACAGGTGGGCCTATTTCTAATTCAGCAGATGCTCTTATCTGTCATGTTCCCTCCGACATGTAAAGAAAACTGTGTTGTGCCTGCATATAAACAAGAAATCAGGATTCTGGGGCAGGGGAATTTCACACGTAGTTTCCAACAGCCGTCTCAACAGCGAATATCAAGGTGATGTTGCAGAGCGTCAAAAGATGACACCCGTAAGAAAAACTCCTACATGTAGAGTCAATCCAAAGTCAGCCATAAGCTATTTAAGGATATAGTAAAAAAACACACATTCTCAGAAATTTGAAAGTGAGAATAACAGCAATGATTGTAAGGTCACGTCATGTTGAAGCGGGACCAGGTTTTGCTTTGCTTCTCAGTTGCACAAATCGAAGAAAGCCGTGAGCAAGACAGGTAAAGATGTGTGTGCTGAATCAAATGACACAGCTCAGTGGACCTAAAATATATGAGGGGGTGCAGAGGGCGTAATAGCAGGTTTGAGACTAGGTGAAGAAATGAAAGTGCGAAGAACTGCTCACAGTTGTGACAGGTTGCTCCGGAGTATCCTGTTCCCGAGCAGTCGCAGGTGAAAGAGCTCCACGTCTGAGAGCAGCGGCCTCCGTGTTCACACAGGTTAGGAAGGCATCTGAGGAAAGAAAAGAAGTTTTTACACAAGTGTTTAATATCAGGGGATGACTTTCATGACTTTCTTGGTTAATGACTTAAATTCTTTTTTCAGCGGATATTAAAAAAGAAACAATATGAATGCTTGTTCTTTCTAACTAGCTTTGGTGAAGCACAAACCTCCCACACAGTGTCTTTTAGACTTGTAATAATCACAACTTTATGAGTTCCAATTAATTTGTGATTATTGCAAGTGTAGACAGGGTAACAGAACCAAACCAAATTTATGACTGATTTTTGGACAAACTATCTTTTTGTTTTCGCTGTTTTTGTTTTGTTTTATGTAGGAATATTATTAGAGTGAGTAATGACACATTTACTGCATTCTGCCAACATGTAAGTGCAAGCATCAAGTAAAAAGACAGTGTTATGTTCAGCGGTAGATTGAAATATTTGTAACATTAAAGAAAATTAAAGGATAGATAAATTAAATTAGATAAAAGTTTGAGGCAGTTGAGACTTCACAAATAAACATTTACGACTATTTCATCACTTTTAAGTGTACAGTATTTATAAACTGTAATTTTAAGACTCTTTAAGGATCTGCAGGCAGGAGTGCTGAAGACAGCGTGTGGGTGTTCTTTGTTCTATCACAGTCGGCTCATGGTCGTCTCCTACACACCTGTTGAACCACAGTCATGGAGAAGTTTTACATTTTGATAACTGGCAGCAGTAGAAGAAGTATTGAGCAGCAATCATTGATGCACTGATGTCGAAGCATCACAAACCACATTTTTTGCTTAGACATTTTTCTAGTGATATCCTCCAATAGTTGAGGTAAATGCTCTCCAGAAAAGAAAATATTTGTATCATCAGCAAACGATACCACTTTCAAAACACTTTGATATTTTGCATATGTCATTAATATAAAGGATAAACAACTTAGGGCCCATCATTGACCCCTGGGGGATGCCACAAGTAAGGTCCAGACACGATGAAGAAAACTCTCCCAACTTCACACACTGTTGTCTTTTATTTAAATACCTTTTAACTCAATTAAGTACTAACCCCCAATGCCATATCATTCCAGTTTATTGATATATATGTCATGTATATAGACCATGTGGGAATTTAATTTGAAAGGACAGACACAGGAAGTGTCCACACTCAGCAGTCAGACAGGAGTCACATTACAAACCAATCACAGCCGACATATCTTTCCCTTCTTCTGTAAATATTCAGTCTGATAAATACAGAAAAGTTGATCATGTTAGTGCTACCCAGAGCTTTACATCTGTCCCACAGACGATAGGCCTACACACTTATAAACAGCTCCTGGAATAAGATCAACTCTGCACTCAGGATGCTAAGCAACCTCAAACGCAACCTGCCGGCGCACTCTTGAAAGCTGGCATAGAAAAGGCACAAGAGTATAGCCCAACGTCCAACCTTGTGTTTAGGCAGTTAAAGACAGAGCATGTGTACGGCCCCTAATTTCCAGGGCTGGTACCTGTGGTTATTCCACAGGCTAGTTAATAACATGTCGGGCAGGAAATCCAAAGTGTGGGATCATTTTGAGAAGGTGAAGGACGAACCCAAGGTGATATGTAAACTCATCTTCATTGGTCGACTACAAACATGACGTATCATCTGAAACATGGAAGTAGCTACATGCCCATTAGCCCACAGCGTCATTAACAGGCGGCTCGCTCAGTGTGTGACGTGCACTTGTAGATAAAATATAGGCCTATATTAATGAAGGTTCATTAGTACGGTTTTGTATTTCTCTGTAATGTAGCACAGTGTTAACAATGTTACTGATACTATTCTTTCTCACACCTTCAACTCAAACCACCAAAATATATCATTTAATAATTACATTAATATCATAAACATGTGGGCGACTAGTCGACTAATGGCCCTAAATGACGACTATTGGTCGACTAGGGAAATTCTTAGTCGGGGGCAGCCCTACTTCCCACCCTAACTAATGTCAAATAAAGGTAGTTAAGTAAAAAGTAAAATACTGGCCTCCAAAATGTGGTGGAATGGAAGTATAAAGCAGCATTAATGGAAATATTCAAGTACAAGTGCCTCAAAATTGTACTCAAGTACAATACTTAAGTAAATGTACTTTGTTACATTCCACCACTGCCAACCAGCTGTTAGAAATTTACTGTACAATGCTATAAAACAGATGAGAGGTAAATAATCACATGTAAAAAGCTGTAACCAGAGAATTAACAAATAGCTTCTAATAATAAACATTCCTGTCAGCTGACTAATCGAATCATTGCTGCAGCTCTAGTTTACTCCTTTTTATCTTCAAAGTTTGCCAATTTTCCAGCACTCTGATACTTTCAGAACAAATATAGCTATTAACAGCAGCAGCAGCAGCACAAAACAATAACAGTTTTTCGACAGCAAAAAAAAAAAAGATCACACAAACCTCTCAGGCATTTGTATTAGGCACCAATAAAGCGACTTCCTTTGTTAGAGTTTGCAAACCTGATCTTTTATTTATCAGGTAAGAAAGACCCCTTCTCACTGTTGTCTTTATTCTTTTGTATGCAATTATGAACACAAGCTTGCAACTCAACCGAAAGACTAATTTGCTGTTTATTCATGTTTCATTAAAAACCCCAAAGAACTGTGAAATAACAGTGTCTCATACTGTGCCCTTGTCTGAATTTGAAAAAGCTGACATGTCGAGGCGTTTCTCTAAAAATAAAAGCATTACTGTCACCTTCAGACTAGAATGCCTGCTAATGGGATTTTACCACGATGAGCGCTTCACAGAAATTTCAAACCGCACTCTTCTGATTAATAGTCCCTTCCTCGAGCCTCCTTCAGTTTCACATAATTGCCAGCCTTTCGAGCGTGCATATATAATTTCATACACTTTCATCTCTCACCTATTAACTGCAGCGGAGCGGGCCAGCCGCAACACGGATAAGGTTGCAGCCATTGGTTTAATTACCATCATGCTATATTCTGTTGTGTTCATGGGTGCCCTCACAGGTCATGGAATTACAGTGGCCAGCACATCTAAGTGCACACTGACCATAAATTGAGTCGCAATGTTTAATTAGACACAGAGGAAAAGGAGATTAACTCCGCTAAAAGTTAATTTTCTCATTGTTAGGGGTCATTGAAAAAGCCACAGCGAGTGAAATCAAAGTTAACATCAATGCAATGAACATTTACAAAGCTGAGAGCGGCACAACAGATTACAGCATGTCCCACAGACATCAACTGCATATCAGAAAGAAAAGCATGGATAACCTCAGCCACTCTGAAGTTTCATTTCAGCTCCACACAAGTTTCTTTGTTGCTGTATATACATACACTGCATAATGCATGGGGTGTTTCATTGGTGGGACATATCTCAAATTTTCTATGCTTGCATCTTTTGTATGAAATACATTATGCAGTGACTGAAAAAAAATACATTGGGTAAACATTTTGTAACGTTTCACATTTCGATTTCAGCTTTTTTTTGCTTCGATGGTAAACTACAGTGGCAACTCTTACAGCTCCATCATCGTTTCTGTATTTTAATGATGAGTGAAATGACTACATGTAATGTGAAAGCTGTCATTTGTAGTGACAAACCCACAGAGAATTGTCAATCACTTCTTCGGCTCTACAGATTTTTAACCTCATTGTTTTGGTTGAGTGACACATTAACTGTTGTGGTTCAGGCTCGCTGTCCTCGTCTGCCTTGTTTCCAGCAGCAGCACACAGCTGTTCCCAGCAGAAAAAGCTCTGATAAAAACCACTTTACGCTACCTGCACAGCACCAAATGATAGAAATAGAAGTTAACACCCAGCTGGTGAGGAAAATTAAGACCCAGAAATGATCCCCAGGAGTTGGTGGAGACCAGACCAGAGCTAAAACATGAGTGAATACTGGATGTTGTGACTGTGGTGGTCTGTGGCTGCTTGATGTGTAATAAAGCAACTGTTTTGCTAACAGGTCTGCCATACACGATGGTAATATGTCTGTTTCTAGTGCTACCTCCTTAAAACTGTCCCCCAAACAATTAAAGCTGGGGTAGGCAGTTTTACTTTGGCATCATTTGGCAACAATCCCATAGTAAATTTGAACATATTGTAATTCAAGTGGACTGAGAGAAAACTAGACCTCTGCACCTCCACTTGGCTCTGTTTGCAGGCTTTAGAAAATCTAGGCTGTGACATGTGACTGTGGCCATTTGCAGGTCATTTTAGAGAGAGGTCATTCCTACTGGCTGTTCTACAAATGCAGATGTGCATGCAGGTCCCTTAAGTGAAAGCCTGATGCAATGGTTGAGAATCCTGCAGAGAAAGTTGCTATTCCAGCACTCGCAACAACTGTTTACACTGCAAAGCAACCCAAAAAAGGAGGACGGACTTATCAATAGTCTAAAAGAAAGTCTGACAGTCAACGAAATAAAACAAGTGTTGGCCCTCTGCTAACTGGAGCCAAAGACTCACAGCTGTGGCTTCAAGTGTGTCCTCCCCCTCACTCCCCGCTGCTACAAACCACCTCGCTGGGAGGAGAGCGGGCAGCAGCACCGGAGACGGAGCCGCAATCAATGGCCACAGCAACTTGGAAACAGCCAGCGCAAACCAGAGTCCTGCACGGGTCCAGTTTTCAAGATCCGCCCCGACCCGACCCGGCGACGTACAAACCCGCACCCGAACCGCAAACCCATGCATCAGGCCAATTAGTACCGCAACCCAGTCCGACCCGTTGAAACACGACCCGCAGCCCGACCCGTAACCCGGATTTAAAGTAATCATTTTGGGTCATATTGGCTGAATATTGAACAGCATATCGCCACAGTTAAGGTGCCAGTGAGTAAACGACCTTAATGAAGCAGCTCTCACAATAAAAACCTGACTTCAGCTCCATCATCAACCCTCTGTGTTCTTCTCCCATACGAGTGTAAAAGCACTCGTTTGTTACGTTTAATGCTTTTAAACTTTTAATCTATGTAAAGGAACTTTACATGTGTAATAATAGACTTACTTTCTGTCTAGAACGACGTTCAGTAGTTACGAGCCGCCACGTGTTTTTAGAATCCATCGAGGAGAGAAGTAATCCATCAGGGAAACACTTCAGAAACATTATAAAGTGATAGTTGTACGTTTTATCCACTTATTTCTCAAATACCTAAATAATTATTTACTGTTTTGGAAGCGGCGCTTGTTAGACGGTGGCAGCCATGTTGATTCTGTCGTCCAATCACAAATTGTGTTATTAGATGGTGAAACGCGTGTAAACAGCTGAACCAATGACCGTTGCGAAATAGCGGAGGAGATCCTCAGAGAGTAAATAATGACCAAGATAGTTATCTGCAGTTTACCGAACTAATGACTGATGTGTTTATCTAAAACCCGCCCACCCAGATCCGAACCCGGGAAAAAATGTTTTTTTTTTTAAAACCACCCGCAAATCAGCTGTTTTTGCGGGTACCCGACCCAGTGCAGGACTCTGGCGCAAACCCCAGCTCCAGGGGACTGGACAGCCCAGACTCCCTACTGGATCAGCAAACTTTCTGTTGCTGCTATTACACAGGCTAGACTGACTGGCCACCAGCCAGCTGAGACACCTAGCTCTGGGAGGTTTGCACTGGTTAAATTTCAGCCACTGCAGCTGCTGACCAAAGGTCCATCTCCTGAGCTGCTGCCTACTCTCCTCCCAACAAAGCAGTCTACAGTGGCGGGGAGTGAGTCAGAGGGATTGTGGGGTGGCTAGCTAGCTAATTCTTGCCTCATTTATGGTCTGATAAACAAAGAGAGAATGGGACATGAGTTGCTGAATGAATGCACTGCAGGCAACTCTACAATAACATGAGGTTAAATGAATCAAAGTATGGGAAACACTAGGCTACTATATGATGTGCATACATATGCCCATGGTGGTCTGGGGGGAGTAGCTTAGGGCATAGAGGGGAGAGCTGCAGGAGGAGAGTGTATTTACAAGATTTTGGCCTTTATTACAAATTTAAACCCCTCCAACTCGGCAACTGTTAATCTGTTTGCTAAAATATGGGACAAAATAATTTCATAGAAGATAATATTTTAGGGATGCGTCTGACAGCTAATTTTTGAGTAATTTTGCTCCCCCTAGTGGCCAGAAGTGATCAAGAATTTTGAGAATTTTTCTTGATGATTAGAACATTTCTAATGCGTTCATAGGAGTTCATTAAGAGCCACGATATATATATGTACATATATACATGTATATGTGTGTGTGTGTGTGTGTGTGTGTGTGCTTCCTTTCACCCACCCAGATGGCCACATCACTTATGCACTCATTCATTAATATATAAAGGAAAGAAGAAGCGACCCTGCGCTGGAACTACTAAAGATGTGTGCATCTCAGGTTGGGAAAAGAAAACATCTCATTCCATCATGTCATTTCCTGCGGTGCATCCCTCTGCCTACTGATACAGCAGACTGTCAGCACTGTTGTGTTTGCATATCTTCTGACAGCGAACAATCTGGACTAGAAAGCAGGTACTTTGACAAAGGAGAGATTCTCCTCAGGGCAAACACAAGGGAAATACTGCAGCTTGCATGTTTGTCTTGCTCTTATACATGTTCCAAGCCACATGCAGACATTCATGGTTCTTATAGGTCTGCCAATCCCCTTCACAGGGCCCACAGCTGTGCAGGGTAATGAGGGATAGGGATAGGGAAGGATGCCACACAGGACAGCAGGGAGCAGCTTGTTAGCATAGTCCTCTGCCAGAGAAGGTGTTGCCGAGTTTCTCTTGCAATTTAATTGGATGATCCTGTCAGCGTGTTTGTCTCTGTAGGACAAGATGTCAGTGACTTTCAGTCAGCTCTGCAGACAACACACTGCTATCTACGAATTAACAATGTGGGCATGAATAAGTCTCTGCTGCCAACTTGGATAATGTTTTACAGATTTTTATGTTTGACATATTTTGCCTGCTGGATGTCAAAGTTTTCTGTAAGATCTCCGTGAGAACTCTTGTCCCATTAAACAAAAGTGTGGATAAGAAATTCAAACTACTTTACCTGTCTCTTATGTTACAGGTGTCAAACTGAAGCTCGTTATAATTTCCCAGCAATCCCTGCTGTACTTGATTGAGATTCATCGGCTGGCTGTTGATGAATATGAGCCGCACACACCCCTGGAAGGCCGGAGTCAGGTACTGACAGCCCATCGCGGGACAGCCTGGATAGAAATGACACATGTTGCAACAGTGTTTGTTAAAGCGGAAGCAGACAACTTTTCAACTTTTCCCCCCTGAGCATTTCCAAGTAGTATTATTATTTGCACTGCTGTCACATAGACAACCCGATCGCTTTCAGTTTTCCTCAGTGCCTAGCAGCTACCAAAAACCAAGCAGCAACCTCTGGGGCTGACAAAAATGAAGCCAATGTGGAAGTGCCAAAAACTGCAGTTCCTCTAATGGCCACTTGAGGCTGGCTCCAGGAGTGAGTCGATCCCCATTGACATGAATGTTAAAATGCCCAACTTTACAGCAGAAATAAACATGTTTACAGCTGAAAAAGGTTTAACTCATTTGTTTAAATGGTATTAAGGCTTAAAGTTATGCATAATTAAGGGCGCGACCTCTGTGATTTACAGGTTGTTGCTGTCTGTTGACAAGTCGCTTACGGAGTGACAACGTTGCTAAGGTAACATAACCATGGCAAGTGTGTTTTCAGTTCATTAAAGTTAATTGTTTGGCTGCCTAAAAAATCTAGTTGGGTGTTTAATTGTTCTAAAAGACCCTCTAAGGGCTTGGATACTCAGTTTTTTTCATTAGCCAAAATTAACATTAACATTAGCATTATCACAGTTAACCATAGCTGTCACTGCATCGTGCCTACCAAGCTAACAGCTAGCATTAGCATTTTTATCTTCACCCTCCAGTCTAAATATGGTCACATCTGGCTCCATTAATCCAAGATGGCGACTGCCAAAAAGCCAAACTCGAGGCTTCAAATCGGGGGTCCACAAACCAATGGGTGATGCCAGACTGGCGACGTCCATTATTTTATACAGTGTATGTCAACAGTACAGGACACACTGCAGTTTGTTATCCATAGTTATTTTGGTTGTTCCACCATCTGCCATTTCTGTTACCTGGAATAGTAACTGCAAAAAACTGACATTGATCCCTCTAATAGCTATTCCTCCAAAAGCATTTTCCCTGTTCCTGATTTAGTTGAGCAATGGTTGATTTATTTCCTTTGTGTTGTAAACTGTGTCTTCATTTTCCTGGGAAATCATACCCGTTGGTAGACAGTGTTGCACTGTCAACACGGGGCTTTAGGGAACCAATCTACACGCAGTTGGTGTCACTATTCTGTAGCCACTAAATTGTGCGATCAACACTTACTTCATAATGATTAGTTAAAAGGGGCCTTATGCAAAATTCTGCTTCTAATTGATGCTATATTAATACGCTGAGTGTCACATGCAGAACGTTCAAAGTAAAGACCGTTTCTATTTCCACTTTCCAACAGAGAGAATTATCACATCTAAACACATGAGAATCCACTCACCTCCAAAGTAAAAGTTGCTTCTTGGTTCCGGTTGTTCCCACAGTTCAATGGTGGAGGATGGCTCGCTATCCACAGTCAAAGTGATCTGTAGATTCCTCGTGTTGAGACTCACAGAGTGCCACAGACCATCATTGACTCTGTGACCTAAAGAAGAACATTTAACATTAAGCTTCACTGAAATGGCAGTTTAATGGTCTGTAGCACAGAGAGAGATATAGTGTCCACTTTCCTGTAGACCTGGAGGCTGCGAAGAATTTCTACCGCTGCATTCTGGTTCATCTGAGTGTGATATAGTCGTAGCGCTACTGTGGTGTTTTCTCAGCAGCCACCAGTGTCTGTGTTATCAGGGCAGCATGCACCAACGGCCACAGGAGAGCATGACAGTTTATCATTAATTCCACCTGTGTTTGGGATTATTTCAAGATACACTTTTAATTTTGTAATAGCTGCCGTTAAATCCCCACAACAATCTCCTCACAACACGGCTTCTCCGCACAGTTGTTTTCACTTCACTGACACAAGAGACAGTCACAGAGCTTCAAGCCTCCTCCATCCCTCTGAGCCTCAAAACAAAACTCTATCCCTCCTCCGCTCTGCCGCTTGTCAACAAAATTCTTACTGCATATTTTATCAGTTAGATGAAGTTTATGTGTAAATGAGAAGGAATAACGTTTGCTTTCTTTGAGTTTGTTAATTATTGTCAACAAATACTGTAGATGCATTACCTGCTGTGGTGAAAAGCATCTAAGTACTGTCCTTATTTCAGAGGAAACAGTTGTAATTTTTACTTCATAGCAGTTATTTGAAAGCTATAGTTAATTACTTCACATATTAGGATGAGCATACAAAATAAAATACAGTGTTACTCAGTAAAATTAAATAGACTAATAGTTTTTATTAAGAAGAGAAAAATGAGGAAGACAAATACATCCCGTTTGTGCAACACAGATCATTTTCATCATCGCTGCTATGTTAATTTTTGCAAATATAGAAGCAAAAACAAAAAAGGAATAACACTCAGCAAAAATAAATCACACAAAAAAATAATTAAATAAATAAACAGGCAACAGATATAAAAAAGGAAACACCACCCAGGCCCAGTCAGCCTATGGAGGAAACTAATTTGGACCGCTACCCAAAGCTCATGACCATAGGTGAGGGTTGGGACGTAGATGTACCGGTAAATCCAGAGCTTTGCTTTCTGGCTGAGCCCCGTCCTCTCCATGATGGTCGGACGCAGTGCCTGCATCACTGCTGAAGCTGCGCCAAGCCACCTATCCATGTCATGCTCCATTTTACCCTTACACGTGAAAAAGACCTAGAAATACTTGAACTCCTTCGCTTGGAGCAGTAACTCTCACCAAACCAGAGGGGGCAATCCACCGTTTTCCGGCAGAGAACCAAGAACTGATACTTGAGGGTGCTGACTCTCATCCTGACCGCTTTCCATATGGCTGCAAACCAGTGCATGCTGGAGGTCACTGTGTGATGATGCCAACAGAGCCACATCATCTGCAAAAAGCTGAGATGCAATTCTGAGGTTCCCCAAACTGGACCCCTTCCTACCCCCGGTTGCTCCTTGAAATTCTGTCGATGAATATCACAAACAGATTCCGTAACAAGGGACAACCCTGGTGGAGCCAACACCCACTGGAAATGTGTTTGACTTTGTGTGGACACAGCTCTTACTTCGGTCATATGGGGACCGGATGGCTTGTAACAACAACCCTGGTGCCCTTAATTCTGCGGTTGTAAGCTTTCTCCGAGTCCATTATTCCCCTTCTGTTAAAATAGCTGAAACTTTATCTCTGTTTTTAAACGACCATTTGCTCAACCCAATATTATCTGGGAGTTACAACTGGGAAAAGTCCAAAGTTCAAAAACTTCAAGTATTTCTTTTCATTTTTATGCCGGCGACACTCAAATCTATTTATCCGTAAATCCTTCAGACCACACCTCAGTAACCTCTCTACAGATTGCCTTGCAGCCATAATGTCCTGGATGCCCAGCAACTTCTTAATGTTAAACAATGACAAAACTGAAGTGTTGCTATTTGGACCTGAAGCACAAGGTTCCAAGGTTTGCGGTGCAGCCATGAAGTCAGAAATCTCGGGAGTAATGTTGATTCAAACTTTTATTTTAACAGCATTTCCAAATCAGCTATCAAAGCAGGCATCTTGTTAAAATTAGACCTTTTCTTTCCTTCAGTGATACACTAACTCTCATTCAAGCTTTTGTCTCCAGTCATCTAGATTACTGTGACTCATTATTCACCAGACTGCCCCAAAAATCAATCAACCGCCTCCAACTACTCCAAAATACCACAGCGAGGATTCTTACAAGAACTAAAAAATATTAACATATTTCCCTATTCTTGCCTCATTGCACTGGTCACCTGTGGTGTTTAGAATTGATTTTAAAATTTTATTGCTTGTTTTCAAATCACTGACTGGCCTTGCCCCTTCATACATCAACGACCTTCTCACACCTTACACCCCTGCTCATACTCAGATCTGCAGACCAGCTGTTGCTCTCTGTCCCCAGGGCACGGCTTGAGACAGAGGGGAGAAGGTCATTTGCTGTAAGGGCTCCACAAGTGTGGCACAACCTCCTATCGGGAATCAGACAAGCCACTTCAGTGTCCTCTTTTAAAAAATGTGTTTTCATACAACGACCATTAATACGCTTTGATTCATTTGCTTATTCTCAAATTTTTATTCATTGTCTCTTATCTTTGTTTCCATTTTTGGCTGCTTTGAATTTATTCCAGTATTTTAATTGCTTTTGTCTGTAAAGCAATTTGTAAACTTGTTTTTGAAAAGTGCTATATAAATAAATTTTATTATTAGCATTATTGAAAATGAAGCTGAAAATCAGTACAAAAAAACTTAAAACGACTTGGTATTTGAACTTTTTTTTACCTTGCAAAATTGCAGAATTATGAGATCAGTCCTCTAGATTTTTTTTTTCATATTTACATATGTGGAAATGAAGTATGAGTCATTTTGATGGGGCCTTTTGTGTGAAGCCCATTGAAGCACAAAGTTGTGTTTTTGCAACATTAAAACAAATTCCTAATATCATATGTATTCTACTTTTATTATTATAAAGGTTTTTTATCGTTAACATCGTTAGAATAAAGAAAAAACCTCTCACCTCTCATCTAAGAGGCTTCTTCAGTCACGGACTGGTGCGGAATCACAGGCTTTAAACTGTGTGTGGGTGTGAACCCTTACAGAGTTGTTAAGGTCACACGTGAGTCATTGACCCACTTGGCCATCTTGTGTGTCGTAAGGGTTAGATGGGTCCAGGTGTGAATGGGTGTTAGATTGTCTGGGGAGGGATCCCAAGACTACATTAGGCCCGTTTCCACTGAAGAAGTTCCTGGTACTATTTGGGGGGCAGGAACTACTACAGGAACGTCCTCTCACTCGGCCCTCTCAACCGCCGTGTCTCCACTGAGAGAGCGGAGTAGGAGGAAGGTTCCTGTAAAGTTACCGGG
>NC_065512.1:9097385-9109733 GCF_006386435.1 Epinephelus moara | reverse complement strand
TGAGTATATCCAATCAGCACCAAGTAATCCCCAAGCCCCAGCCAGGAGTTTTTCAGAGCCGTTTTGAGTACCTACTCCGAGGCAGGGACTTGTTTAGCCCCAGTAAAAGTTCCGGAACTCTGTCCTTCGGGGGTGGTTCCTGCGGTGGAGACACGCACCAACGGCCCCAGCCCCGTAAATTTACCCCGAAGTTCCTGCGGTGGAAACGGGCCTATTGTAGGTGGGTGATAAGTGGTGTCGTAAGAAGAAGCTTCTTGGATGAGAGGTGAAATGTCTTTGAGAAACTTATGATTACCATCTTCATGAACACTGCAGGTTGAATACTTTCTTGGACAATTGTTGAAATTGGTCAAAAAGAGAGAGACACCAATGTTTAACTTAATGTGTTGTGCCAATAATGTTGCTATGACAGAGTTTAGAGTCCACAGTGTTAGGATATGTAGGCCTAGTGTTTATATGCAGTTAGGAGCAGGTTACTACAAGACAGTTTTTGAAAAAGATCTTGCAGTTTCACAGCTGTGGGCCTCCAAGGGTTAAACCCATCCAGTCTTTAAAAACCCAAACCAAAAAAAGATGAGTGATTAGCCGACTCAGCTTGATCCCCAAACCATTTCTTCTGAATTAACACTGACAGCTCATCTCACAGAGCCGCAGCCTTCAAGGGGGACAACACACACAATGAATGGAAATGACTGAACCACGCCTCCATCCTGAGACTAAATTAGCATCCAGATTGAGCTGTGCTGTGGTTCGGGAGCTCCGTGGGGACGAGGTGGTCATGCAGAGTGCATGCTGGAAGATATTTTAGTTAGTCTAAAATCAGATCCGTCCAGGCTCTTGGGAAAACTTGAGAATTTCACTCACTATCCAATGATGCCTGTCGCTTCCACAAAAACCTTTTACCCAGAAGACTGTGAGTGCCATGGGCATTTTTTTTCTCCACTCCATTGACTGTTTCATGGAATGAGCAGTGTAGCCGCAAGGGACTACGAGCGAATATCAGTGGGAGTCCCCCCCCCTCCTCCCTGTTTCAGCTCATATATATCTCATGATCTCCTTGCCGTCCTGCTGCCGGCCAAGCTTCAAGTACCAAAGTACTATCTAGAACACACAACTAATGGTTTTTATTTGTATCGCATCAGTAACCTGCGTGACTGTTGCTCAAGAAAAATAAAATATTTGCTTATTCGTCTTCTGTCTGAGACTACATCTCTGAGCCCCACTGCTGCCTCCAGGAAATACACAGCTTCATGTGACAGCTTCATGTCATTCCTTCACCGAGCTGCAGTGGCAGCTGTCTCAAGTCCTTGACAACCCCAACTGGCAGTCGATGCAGAGTGAGGTGAATGAAACAAACACTCATTTTGTATGTTGTTACCCATTGTAGACACTTGTGCATCTCCTGGTCCGACTGTTCGCTTGTGTGAAAATTAAGACTTTACTGTCGGAGCACATCATTTCTGGGCTGAACAGAGGGAGGACACAGATCGATATTCTTTCCACATTAACGCTCTCGTGCACTTAGCTCAAGTACAGCACTTTATCAAACAGGGCCAATTGCATTTCTCCTTAAGCCATTCTATTGTCTACTCATCAAACTGAAAAAGGAACAGTTTTCAACAGAGACGTGATGTTTCCAATGAAAAGTGAAGAGAAAGAAGAATAGAATTAGAATTTTTCAAATTATTTTCAACAACTTTGGTGAGCCCTGCAGCTCAGATTAACGATTGCACTGAGACACCTCCGCTGCACAACATTTGACATTGCTATGAGGTATGTGATACTGTTGCACCTTGGGAGAAGAGTGCTGAGAAAGGTGAGAATAGTTTATAATCCCTGAACCTGATTTACTTTTAATTAAAATGCTCAGTTTGAGATTCACTACTTCCCTCTTTTCTGGGAGCTTGGAATGAAAACAGATATGCAGATTTTTGCAGCTAAAAAACATACTGCTGCACACGACCACAGACACATTACTGAACGGCTTACTGGGCAGAACCACAACCACAGACAGAAAACGACCAGTACAGACACACAATTACCTCAAAGAGGAAAACGACCAGTACAGACACACAATTACCTCAAAGAGGCAAACAATTCCCTCTAATAAGAGACACATAACTAAAGCAAAGAACACAAAACAACCACAAGGAGAAACAAAACAATCAAAAAAGACAGAATTACCCCAAAGAGACACAAAATGACCACAAACAGACACAAAACAAACAAAAAAGATGCACAATGAACACAAAAAACATAAAACGACCACAAAAAGACACAAAGTCACCATAAAGAGACACAAAATGCCCCTGAAGAGACAAAACAACCAAAACTTGACATAAAATGAACACAAAGATAAAATGAGAGACACAAAATGCCTTTAAAGACACACAAAACAACTACAAAGAGAAATAAAAAACCCAAAACATGACATAAAATTAACACAAAATGACCAAAAAAGACACAAAAATACTTAAAAGAGACAAAAAATGCCCTTGAAGAGATACAAAACGACTACAAAGAGACGCAAAACAACCAAAACAGGCCATAAAATTAACACAAAGACACAAAACGACAAAAAAAGATTACAAAATAACCATAAAGGAACACAAAATGCCCTCAAAGACACAAAATGATGACAAAGAGACACAAAACAACCACAAAGAGACACAAAACAAGCAAAGCATGACATAAAATGAACACAAAGACACACAAAAAAGACTACAAAGCACCACAGACACAAAATGCCCTCAGACACAAAACAACCACAAAGAGACACAAAACAACCAAAGCATGACATAAAATGAACACAAAGACAAAATGAGAGACACAAAATGCCTTTAAAGACACACAAAACAACTACAAATAGGAAATACAAAAACCAAAACATGACATAAAATTAACACAAAATGACCAAAAAAGACACAAAAATACTACAAAGAGACGCAAAACAACCAAAACAGGCCATAAAATTAACACAAAGACACAAAACGACAAAAAAAGATTACAAAATAACCATAAAGGAACACAAAATGCCCCCAAAGACACAAAATGACGACAAAGAGACACAAAACAACCACAAAGAGACACAAAACAACCAAAGCATGACATAAAATGAACACAAAGACACACAAAAAAGACTACAAAGCACCACAGAGACACAAAATGCCCTCAAAGACACAAAACAACTACAAAGAGACATATTAACACAACGTAAGGCTGTAGTCAACCAAAGATAATTTTGGTGGACTGAAATTCTACCTACTCTCTCACCAATCGATTGGTCAATGACATCAAAAGATCAGCACATTCTCTCTACATGAACTAAAACACCACGCTGCACTGAGTGAACTCTACCTGGCAGCTTTGTGTGTCCACCAAAGCTGGGGTTTTTTTCCCAGTCACAGAGCTCGATATTAACACTTACTTAACGCCCAGGGCGAGTAAACTGTGCTCAGGCGAGTGGAATGTCTCGAGTGAAAAATAAATGTGATCTCCAGTGTAATATTATCCAAAAATAACCTGCGCACTGTAACTCTCCTCTACCTGAGCTGTGTGAGTCCGTCTCACAACTAAGCATTGAACTGGACTGATGAGCAACATCTGACATACTGGACACTATGGAAGTTAACTCTGGGGTTGATGAGGTCATATACAACAAAAGGTTACTAATGTTTAATACCTCTGAAAGAGACTTATAATTTTTTAGCCCAGAAGCTAACGTTAACCATGCTGCCGCTCCAACAATGGCTCTGGTGTGATTGTATTCCTTTCAGAAGCTTTATACTGCAGCCTTGAATGGCTGTGTCTTTTTGAACCTTGGTAAAATAAATCCATAATGATAAAATCCAACACTGACAGTTGTCTGTGAGTATTCATCCATTTTTCTGATTAGAAATAAGAGCTGAAAATTGTATTACTTCAGGTGAAACGCTGCCCTTGTCACTGTCACCACCTGTCCAATCTCAGTGGAGAAGGGGCAGCACAAATATCACAAAGACCAAGTGTCACAGAGGACAAATACAAGCGCTACATAGCAACTGCCATTTTAGGCTGGGAAAAGAAAGTCTTTGGTGGACGCTCAGCCCTATTAAAGTAACACCAGCGCCAACAAAAAAACTGTCAAAACCACAACACAGTCTGTGTGTCTTGCTCCAATGTAGGAAGAGGTGGTGGGGCCTTCTGCATGTGTGTGCCCAGGTGTCCATTGTCTAATAATCCGCCCATGCACGCTACAGAGGCTCCAAATAGAAGCAACAGGTAATTTTTTTTTTAAAAACTTAACACAGCCGTGGCCCTGCACAGCACGCTGGTGTTTACTGACCCAGCAGATCTTTATGCACCGCAGGAACAATGCAGATTTACCAGCAGTGAGTCCAGCTTTCTCTGCCTGGTTATGATTCAGCACATCCATCATAGAGCAGATTTCCTGCTGCTCCAAGTATCACGCAACCTTTTAGTATTACTTTGGGATCCTAAT
Source organism: Epinephelus moara (assembly GCF_006386435.1). Lineage (NCBI taxonomy): Eukaryota > Metazoa > Chordata > Actinopteri > Perciformes > Serranidae > Epinephelus > Epinephelus moara. The sequence continues at coordinate 9,105,253 of NC_065512.1, read as the reverse complement.
GAAATTAAGGAATGTACCCCCCATGTCTGTGTTTAATGCAGCACATTCACACAGGATAAATCTGCGTTTTAATCACATTTGCAGACCAGATCCGAGGGATTATCCCTCCGTACGTCTGAAATGTTGCCGGCCTCTGTGCTGAGTAGCTATCTGAGTCCCCCTGAATTTGTAACCAAGATGCTATCAGAGCTCGTGTTCAATAGTAATTTCAGCCCTGACCTCCAAAAATCCACCCAAGGAGGAGGAAAAACTGAGGAATCCTAATAAAAATAAGTGGATAAATAAATAAATACTCCAAATTACTGCAAAGTCAATCCCTGACAAACTAATATCAGACTGCCTCTTTACTCTGCTAAATTAATCTGCAGTAAAACTTTTACTTACACTTTGTTATTACAAACAACAAGAGGACTCCAGGTCAAACTGCTCATGTGCTGCAGCTCAGAGGCTGCCAGTCCCTCGTGCAGACAGGTAATTAAATACAGCTTGAGGTAAATTATATAAAAGGGAATATTGTCCCTTAGCTGCGGTTGTCTTCTCCATCTATATTTCCCTGCAGCCCACCATCTGCTGAAAGTCTGGCTTCCCCAAACAATCACGGTTATCTGTGTTATATTTACTAAGCAATCCTGTACAGAGGATTGAACGATTTTCTTCTCCTCAAAGTAATTCCAAGAAAATAAACTTTTTTTTTGGAGTTTATTGAGGACAAAGGTGTTAAAGTAAGTCGGATGAAATTACTTGCGTGAGCCAACACATTCAGTCTCCGCGTCGTGGATTAAGGCGGCACTGTCTTTCTGTATACTTTGTCTCAGTAGAGTGAAGCACACAAACAAGCAGCCCTGTGGAGTCTGTGCACTCCATATTGCAAACAGAGAAATATGGGGTCAGCATGTGCACGTATGGATCTCAAGTTCAACCACAAGTAAGATGACAAAAAAATTCTGAAGTGCATCCACATCTAAGGTCCAGTTTAAGATTACAGGTCTTAGATTTAGAATTGAGACCACATTAATGCTGAGATATATTCGTGCTGTTGTTCCTTTGCCAGATTTCTACTCTTTTTTCCCTCCCAAGGTTTTTTAATTAATGCATAAAACAAAGTTGGCGGTTCACTCAAAGGGGCCCTGTGGAGTTTTCTTGTAAACAAACAAAAGTTATGTCTACATTCAGTGTTACTCACTAAAATGTATAGTTTGTGTATCCTTGGGCTCCGGGAAATGTGTTTCCCTCATCATAAAACATTTAGAGAGAATATTTTTAAAGGGACAGATCACCCCCCGAATCAAAAATAAATATTTTTCCTATTACCTGTGGCACTATTCATCAGTCTAGAGTGTTTTGGTGTCTGAGATATCAGCTGTAGAGATGTCTGCCTTCTATCCAATATACTGGAACTAGATGGCACTCAGCTTGTGGAGCTCAGAGTGCAACAGAAATCACATTTAAAAACTCAACAGAAATGTCTCTTTATATAAATCATGACCTGCTTACTCAAGATAATCCACAGACCTTGTTGAGAGCAGTTTCATGTTGGAACTATTTTCTTCCTACTGAACTACACCTGCCAACCATATCACTGCGCAGAAGGAAGCGTGCATCTACTCATGGACAAGAAGCTTGTGACAGCTCATGATAGGAACATTAATGGCGTCCTCCTTGGCTGAGGTGCAACAATAAAAAGCTTTAGTACAGGAGTCTGGCTTTGAAGAGTGCGTAGCAGTGCCGGCTGCTGGTCTTTCAAACAGGACAAGCTCACTTTAAGTTTACATCATAAAATGTGTCATATTGTAGCGAGGCAGTAACTTACAAAAGAAACATTTAACTGAAGCCGTTTTTCAGACACACTCATGCCATAGAACCACAGCAAAACACACCTCAGAGATTTCAGAACGGTGAAAATGAGCTATATCACTTGTGGAAATAGGGAACTCCGGACGGCACTCTGTCAGAAGACTCCACTCGCAAATATCCGCACGGGACTGAGCTCAAAATGCGACGATGCCGGTGTGTATTTCCAAAGCGCTGTCAATCACAAAGGGGTTCAGCCTTTTAGTCAATTCCTCCAATCATCATGCATACACCGAGCGTCCTCTCCTACCGCTCCATTAGGTCCCAGGGAAGCTGAGCCTCCCTGGAAGTGATGATTCTGTCACATTTATCCAATGACCGTCTCGCTTTGCTGCATGAAAAAAACCTGCTCAGCGCAGTCTCACAGGAATGCTTGGAGGCTCCACGTCCACCGTGCTGACACGAGAATGTATGACAGGGAGGTCGTGTTTGAAAACTGGTGATAAACAGCTGACGTTTGAACATCAGAGTCATGATGCTAGCTCACATTTAATGCAGTGTAAACTCTTATTTTAATGTAAATTCAATAGTGCATATTTGACCATTTCTTCTATGAAGTTTTAGGGGAAGTTCAGAGCAATCGCCCCTGGTGCATAGGTAAGTTTCACTTTCAGTTTAGCGAAAGAGAGCGTGTTTGGGAAATACTGGGCACACGACTGGAAAAATGAGACTTGGATTATACAGCACGAGTTGTGAGTGAGTTTGTAGACAGATGTTTTCACATAGTTCTGCTGTTGTTTAATGTTCTCCCCAATCAATCAGTAAATCAATATGTTTGCTGCTTTCCAGGGAGGCATGCAAGAACAACATTTTCTTCAGGAAAAGGTAACACACATGGAAAAAAGGACCATTTGATTTGATGAATGCATACACACACATCCAACCTCACAAACAGACCCCTCCCACTGGGTATCAGGGTTGTTCTACGTAGGTAAAGGAGCAGCAGGTGGTGGGATCAATCAGTCAGCCCCCTCTCAGGGTTATGTCATTTCACTTTTTATTTATAGAGTTGAATTTAAAGAAGGAGACAGAAGGGAGTGGGGGTTGAGAGTGAGAGATTTTTTTTGATTATTATTATTTTACTTATTTATTTACTTTTCTTGTTAATTTTTAAAAATGTTTTATTTATTTTTATTTTTGTATTCATTATTTTATATATGTATTTATTTATTTATGTATTCATATATTTATTTATCTATTTTTCTGTATCCTTTATTCCTACGTTCAGTTTGCTTTATCTATCTGCACCTGTGACTCTTCCCCTTTCGCCTGTTCCTCTTGTTCTGACTCATTTCCCCCGTTATTACTAATTAATCAACTCCATCAACAAACACACACACACACACACACACACACACACCAACAAACACACAAAATGCCACTCAACACCATCAGCATACATATACCAACATGCCAATATGCCTGTGTTTGTCTTATGTGTTAATTGTTATTTTACACGTCTTGTCTCCCACATAGTGTCGTCCCTGCCCGTCATGTGTTTCACTTGTTTTGTGCCTTCATCACCTAATTAAAAAAAAAAAAAAAATATGAGGAGTAAAATGAAGTTAGAAAACGCACTTTTGGAGATATACACTGTTTTCTTTTTAATACCTTATATGTAAATGAATTGCTTATGGGGTCTAAAAATCCACTGATCTGAGGAGACTATCAATTCAACTTAATCATGATTATTTATTCATGATAGAGCTTCCTCTTCTTTCTTTTTTTTTTTTAAGCAGACACATTAAGTAAAAACACCGCTGGAATTCAAACAAACTTGTTACAGAGAGGTCAGAGTTCAATCTGTGAGAGCAAATGAAGTCAGGGACGGTCCTCACAAACAGTTATATAATACAGGCGTGTTTTCTGCATGTGTGGCCTGTGGACTCACCAGCAGAGACCTCTGATTTAGGCCGTCCTGAGCCGTGGAGGGTCAGCTGAAGCCGGCTGTTGTGGATCTGCAGCTCCAATCTGCGAGGCTCCGGGCTCAGCTGCACAGAGAGCAGCAGCCCGTCCGGGTTCCACGTCCTGAACTGAAAGCGAACGGAGAAACCCCCCGCGGCAGACGCTGCTGACGGAAGCGACAGAAAGCTGCTGCTGGAGCTCAAAAAGGTGCAGGCCACCAGCTGGGGCTGCGAACACGAGAAGGTCACGTTGCCCTAGAGGACGACAGAACCCAAGGACACAGATTTACACGTATGTTCGGCTACATGTCAGGACAGGCTGGTCTCACGGGAAGTTTACTGTGACATGTCTGGAAATAAATGTCATGCTAAAATGCAAGGGGGAAAAAAGGGAGCAGATGGTTAAACAATCATGAGCAGAGCCCCAACCAAAATAATGAAATGTGACCTTTAACCAGTCAAACTGCATTATTATGGAAATATAAATTCACATTAATGACACAAAGGGGCTGCCACATTTTGTAGTCTATGGTAAGACATGATGATTAAAGGAATACTTTGACATTTAGGGAAATACAGATGGAAACTGGCTCAGATCCAAGGTGATAGAATCAGCCTACGAACACCTCTGAAGGCCTTCACATATCAAAATTATTTATGCAATTTTGCAACAGTTGCAAAACTTGTTCAATAACGTTTTTGATTCTAACAGATTGCAGCGATGCAAACTTGCGAATCTTACTGGGATGTAACTGATGCAGAGCAGTCTGTCTGAGGTAAGTTGTATCGTCTCAGCTACTGTAAGATATTTCATTAAGTTTTATTTTAGCTACTTGCTGAGTAAATCTGAGTTCTCTCTGGTCAACAGTTACACAGTGTATGTCTGGAGCTTGGACTGTGAAAGGTAAGAAAGGATGGAGTGGATCTGTTATGTGCTGCCTTCAGGCGTTTTTGGACCAAACAGTTCTGGGGACTCCCTGATGAAAACAGCCTACTGGGGAGCTCCCCTAAAATTTCAAGAGCTTTCTTTCTGTTTTGCACCATCAATAGGAACACTGCAGTGTCATATTGTAAGTCTGCCAGCAGTTGGTATCGCACCATCACTTTCACGTTGTTGACTCAAAATCTCATTGTATTGCACACTTAGTAGCTAAGTCAAATACTTGGAGGGAATTCAGATGAAAGGTAACTGGCAACCATACCCACATATTTTGGACATACACTCAGTTAAGTTCATTTTGGGAAGAGATTTTTGAGGCACTTAAGAAAATATTTCACCAAAATCTGACAAAAGCTTCAAGGATAGCAATACTGGGTTACACACCAGAGTGCACTGATGGGAGAGCAAAAAAAAAACCTTTTACAAATATTGACTATAGCAGCACTTAATGCATCACAATTAAGTGGTTAGCCCACAGATAACGTACTCCTTGAGACTCCAAAAAGAAATGTTTATTAAAAGGCGCGGCCCTGCTATCACCATACTAACGTGGTGAAGTGATTGAAACCTGCCTACATATCTTACAGTATATAAGTATCTTTATGTCCCCTACCTGACTCACCTCTTGATGCTCATATGTACACTCATGTCACTGTTTGCAAACACACGCAACTCCCCTCCCTGACCTTTACCGTTTTTCTTTTACTTTTTCCCCCAACATTCCTGTTTCCTAATTTAAACTACTCTGGCTACTGTTGCTGCTTCCTGTGTGAGCCGCTTTGCAACCCGCCTCGACCCCAGCTCCTCCTTTTCATGCTATGTCTGACTTATCAATGTCATTTCTGTTTGTCATGGATGCTACTCTGTTCTGTTCCCGGGGGTCTTTGCTTCTGCTCTCCCTGCCTTAGGCTTTCCATGTAGGTGCATGGGAGGGCAGGGAGGTTTGCTCTCTCTGCCTCAGGGTTTCCTCATTTGCACGTGGAAGGGCAGGGAGGTTTGCTCTTTCTGCCTTATGGCTTTCCACATAGGCGCGTGGAAGAGGCTTTCTGTGTAGGCCCGAGGAAAGGTAGAGAGGCCCCAGAACAGAGCCATACCACCAAATATGATCCTACAAATGAAAATAAAGTTTTCTTTGACAAAAGTGTTCCTGACCGAACTAGGTTTGTTGTTTGTTGGTCTGCAGCTTGGCTTGCCCAGGTGACACGCCGTCCACTATCCCCTCCACCTTTGATGACAGCTCACAATCTATGTCATTTTAGAAACCTTGATATGATATGAAACATGGAAATGTAATGTATCTGTGGTTTGCAGAGATGTACAATGCCAACATTTTCCTCTGCCAACTGTAGCTTCCGTCCAGATGTAAGAGTGGCATTGATCTTCTGTTCTAACTCTTGGCAAGACAGTGAAAAAGCTTGTTACTTAAAATGTCAAACTATGTCTTAAAGAGTGTCACAGGGAGCCAACTGAAGTGTCAATAAAATAACTGTCATTTAGCTATTACCTGAAATGTATTAAAGATAATTTTTTCCATGTGGGCCAAATGTTGTCTAAACCCTAAAATGCGCAGAAATGTGAAAAAAGGCTGCATCCGAGATGAATCCATGGCATTTATTTGCTCCAAACCAATATGGCAGAAGAGCCAAGATAAAAAACCCACTTACGTTTACATTTCAGTTTAATTCTGTGCAGTGGAGAGGTTGTGTTAGGAACATTCAAACACAGACTGGTCGTGTCTGGCTAAGGTCAGAGTCCTATTAGTCCCGACGCCTGCAGGGCACCACACAGCAATCACAGCTCTTTGACTCTCAATGTGATTCCCCTCCCATCAACCTCAGGGAGATAGTCCCATTGAAATTCCATTACAGCGCCCATCATGACAGCCTCACTGCTTCTGTTGTCAGTAAAGGCCTTTTAACGCAGCAATCAGACTTTAAAGGCAGAGGGTGTCTCAGATGAGATGTGGCATGTGAATCTTCAGCCGACCTGTCTGATTTGTGGGGGAGGACGACTCTTCAAATGAATCCATTCACACACACTTGGACTTAATGATATGGTAGTTAGGATCACAATGGATGTCATGATTGTTTTTTAACGTTATTCTCTCCCTCAAGTTTCTGACCAGAATGCCGTAAATCTTGAGCAATCAAATATCGTCACAAATCAACTGAGAGAAAAATGTGAAACCTCACAGCAAGAAGGAACAGTCCGTCCACCATTTTGGTTCTGACAGAAATATCTAAGTACCTTCTGGACTGATTGGCAAAATATTTCGTACAGACATTCATGGTCCCCAGGTGACGTAGGTGATCCTCTGACTTTTTCTCCAGCACCACCATTAAAGTGGACATTTGTTGCTCTTAGTAAAGATTCACAACTATTGGATGGATTGCCAGGACGTTTCGAAGCGTACATTCATGGTCCCCAGATGATGTATCCCGATGACTGGTGATCCTCAGACTAATTCTGTAGCGCCATCATGAGGTGCTACACACATTCATGTTCCCCTCAGGATGAACTGTAATAACTTTGATGATTCTGACTTTTACTCTACTGCCATCATAAGGTCAATAATATAATATGTCTTCGGTATACTTTGGTATAAACCTCTCAGGGATTTTGCAGGTTATTTGTATGATATTTATTTATTTATTTTTACTTTTATAATTCAAATTCTTTGATTTATCTATTCAGTCAAATCTGAACAAACGTACATTACGGTTTTTGGAACGTAACATATCCACAGGCACCAGGTAGCTCCACATTCTTAACTTACTATAGAATGATGAAAACTCTGTCTGTCTGTGGGTGTGTCTGTCCCACGTTTTTCTCCTCACTGACTTGGTTAATCCATGTGAAATTTGGCACAGTGGTAGAGGGTCATGGGAGGATGCGAATGAAGCAATATTACATCAATTGGCCAAAGGGGGGCGCTATAGCAACCGATTGAAATTGCAAACTTTGAATTTTGAAAAACACTTAAAATCGATCTCTTCCTAGGAAGTTTGACCGATCTGCATGAAACTCTGTGAACATAATCTAGGGACCAATATCTAAAGTTCCCTCTTGGCAAAAGAGCATTTTTTGCCTATATTTGACAGGACAGTGAAGCATGACAGGAAGGATGGGAGAGAGAGAGAGAGCAAGGAAAAATGCAGCATCAAGGGTTTCAC
>NC_065512.1:9025488-9097325 GCF_006386435.1 Epinephelus moara | reverse complement strand
TTTTGCCTATATTTGACAGGACATTGAAGCATTACAGGAAGGATGGGAGAGAGAGAGCAAGGAAGACATGCAGCAAAGAACGAAGGCTGGATTCCAACCCCCACCGCTGCAACAAGGGCTAGCTGCACCTTTCCCATGTGAACCACCAGTGCTCCCCACTTTTAAGTCAATACAACATATAAACACTTTAACTATCTGCCTTTCAACGTGCTACCTCAACTACTAAAGTACAGTTTTAGCCCACTAACTATCCCACTATTGGCAATGGTACTACTGTACGTTCAATAAAGCAATCCTAGTATCAAATTCACAAAAACTCTGTCTGAATACATTGCTCTTCTTAATGGGTTCAGTTTACTATTTAATCTGCAATTTCCTATGACCTGTATCCCAAACACACACCATGTGAAACTGTACTCTCACTCAATGGGTATGGACTAGTACCCATAAGAGTTATTTAGCAACCACAGTGGTACAACTAAACACCACATCGTTACAGTTCAACAGACATATTACAGAGCAAAAAAGCCTGCCCATGACCTCTTAAAGCTTTCAACTTCATTGCTGACCCTAGCTAACACAATGAGTTCACTATAACAATATTAGTGTAATACCTATAGATATTTGAAAAAGCAAACAATGCTATCAGTCAAATTCATCTTCAACGTTGTTTATCTTGCGTTTTGTCTCTTTTTTGGCAAATGAATTACACTCAAAATACGAGTGTATGGAGATAGAGAAAGTCTGTAAACATAACATAAAATAAACATAACAGCAATTACACTTAATGGATAATGAAAAGGTAACCAGCTGGCATTGGGGGAGGGAGACAAAGTAAGCACAGAAGGAAACAAAAAATGATTTATGAGGTGATGGATTATTTACACCATGCTATCATACATCTATAATTTCATTTCAAAATATCACGGTCAGCGGCAATACTGCTGTATCGCAACACACCTACCACTAATCATGCATCTTTAATCTAACCCACCTTGAGTCTTTTAGCATGTGTGATAGATCTGGATGCAACAGTGTCTGTCATGATGATTTGTCTTGTGTGTAAGTAAGTAAGTTGTTTAGTAGTGTCTTCATCCTCACTATCAGAGACAAGGAGGTGCGTTTAGTGATGTCGTGTAGGGGACTGCTATGATTAATTAAACACGGCAGAAACTATGGTGACTGGTCAAATTTGTGAGGGATCACGGTGATTGGACAAATTCCAAGGTCAGGCAGAATTCATGTGGACTGGTTAAATTTGCATTAATTGCTTTGTATGCAACATTGTTAAACCGGCAAAATACCTGCATATGTTTAATGCTAATTTGCATGCTAATAAGCGCAACAAAGAATCCAAACAGGGTAAACATTAAACCTGTTAGCATTATCACTGTGACTACGTTAGCATGATGTTGTTAGCATCTATCTCAAAGCAGTTAGTACTTATTTTTTTCTACTTTATGCCAGTGTTCATATAATGATTAGGTATACTTCACAGGAAGTGTCGCCTACTGTTTGTAAACGGTATTGCCACACTGTAGTTGCTTTTGTTCTTTGGCGTCATGGCCGCAGTTTACATTGCTTCCTTTCAATTCCTCTCCTCCACTACTTATTTTTTTGAGTTTATTTTAACAAAAACATATACTATATTCTATATGTATCACATATATATAAATCACTGCCCGGAGAAAGCTGACTGCTGAGTTAATGGAACGAAAACTCTGACACAGACCTGTCATACAGGTGATGTATATGAAAGTACAGTCAACCTTCATATATTTGTGTCGGACAGCTGTCAAAGGTTAATCTGTGGGCTTCACTCCGAGCAGTCTCTCTCAGCTTTACACGCTATACATACATATGTATATATCTATATACATGTATATGGGTCTTTTATTCATATGGTGTTACACTTTGCTGTGTAATTCTAAATGTATTTTCTGTGTATCATACACATCAATCACTGCCCGGAGAGAGCTGACCTCTCCAGTTAATGGAACAAAAACTACCTGTCATACAGGAGACGTATATGAATGTACATTCAGCCCACATTTATTTGTGTTAAAAAGCTGTCATGGGCTAATCTCTGCTCGTCACTCTCGGAAGAGTTTCTTAGCTCTATACACTTTACTGCTAAACCATAGAATCTCACTAAATTGAAATATGTGTAATTCAGTATAATATCTACAATCTACAGAAGCCCACACATGTGCCCCTTTCTCTCTCTCTCTCTCTTTAAATATCATTAAATCAGTTTCCGTCTCCAGTCGAGATTCTTGCTGCGTAAGATGGCTTTCAAATGGAAAGGTGGTTTCTCACATCTCGGAGCTTTTAAATGCAGTAATTGTGTTCAGGGAGAAGAAGCACAAGGACTGTGCCGAGCTGCAGGACAGACTCAACCCTGGATCTACAGAGGAAGATGAAGGTTTTTCCTGACCTGCTTCAAAGAGTAGTCGTCTCTGTCAGCGAAAGAGACAGCCAATAGGTCGATACATTGACCGATATTAGCATATCACAGGTATATTGGCGCAAGAGAAAGAAATCGTTATACAGAAATGCAAAAGATGCGTAAGAGGTCGTTAAGAATGGGCCTCATGTAGCAATACGTCATGAATTCCTCTTATATTTCCCTTATTTCCCTGGAAGACAACTCCAGACGCACCAAATGTTCTTAACCATCCAAAACTGCTTTTACCCAGGTGTGTTCAATGATGAATCCTATGTGTTCATAAGTGACCTATTAGCATGTGTTCATGCCCCCTAAACACTACATAAGGGCAGGCGTTGTGTTGTGACTCTGGCATACGCCCAAGAACTGGAGAAATGTCACCAAAGAAAAGGTTGTAAGAAAAAGAAGAACTTCAGCAGCAGACTTAAAACAAAGTGTGATTTTCCAGTGTCTGTACTGGTGTTACAGGAAAATCCAATACCAGCAACAGCAAAATATTTATGATGCTGTACATGCAGTGTTAGCTGCGGTGGTGGAGGAAGTATCCAGATCCTTTATGTAAGGAAAAATACTGCCACCACACTGTAAACACACTCTGTTACCAGTTTAAGTCCTGCATAGTATATGTTATTTAAGTTAAAGTATGGAGGTGCAATCAAGAAAATATGTATTTAAGTATTAAAAGTAAAAGTACTTGGTGCAGAAAAAATTACATGAATTTATTTAATCAAAATATTTTGAAGGAAAAGCAGTAGGTCGTCATACTTGAGATACTGGAACCATTAAATGTTTTTACATGAAAATTTATCACATGATTAAAATATTTCTGTTAATAGTTTCGGCTGTACTTGTATATTTGGGTGTGGAGACAGGTCGCCAGATTATCACAGAGCTGACACATAGAGACAGACTTTAGAGTCACCAATCAACCTGCATGTCTTTGGACTGTGGGAGGAAGCCGGAGTACGCGGAGAAAACCCACACTGACACGGGGAGAACATGCAAAATCCGTGCAGAAGGGCTCCCTCCTGGGATCAAACGTCTTCCTATGAGGTGACAGTGCTAACCACTGCACCACCGTGCCACCTTGTCAGCAAACATGAAACAGTAAAATAAAGCAGATATCTAAAGTAAAAACAGGATGCAGGACAGAAACTAAACTCCAAACCACAGAGATTCAGTTAGAAGCTACCAAAGTCTTGAGAGCTGAACACAGAGATTGTTAAAAATGCCTGTCTCTCTAGTCTCCTGCAGACAGAGGTGAGTAGTGTCTCGCAACACACACGCTTGTTTGGCATGGCTTTACTCGGCGCGGCCAAGAGTGACAATGGAAAAAGGGGTATAATTCCCTCTGTTGTGTTGTGTATAACAGTAGAAAATGGTATGAGATCATTGTACTCAAGAAAAGTAAAAGTTCCTCAAATTGTGTAAAAATGGTGTTCCTAAAACTTAAAACTTGAATTTCCTCATGTTGGACAAACAGTATGTGGACTGTGTCTTACCAAAGAGAAGAGCACAAAAAAAGAAAACAATGGTGGAACCCAGAAATCAATGGGTAACTAACCAAATAAAAACAAATCGTGGATACGAACCAAAACAAGAGGTAATTTGTTCGTATTATGCTTCCTGCACGAGGCCCGCTATTACAAATAGGATAAGAATCATTTTATAACTCAGATAGCTATGTTCAACAGGTCAGATAGTAATATTCAGGTGGATAATGATGACGAGGAGGAGGATGTGGACCACACATAGAATATGGAGGACAGCTCCGCCTGTTCATGCAGCCATGGTGCCAAATGAAAGACAGCGAGGGAGTGGTGACAGCCAGAGAGGTAACTCCAGTGGAGAGTGGCAAAGGAGGAAATGTGTCTTTTCATTTTGTCACGTATTGCGAGTTTTCACAATGAACACAACAATAAAACACATCGGAATCAGTGTTCAAGGTTTCTGTGCGTAATGATTTTTTTCGGATGATGGATAAAAAAAAAAAAAAAACATACCAAAAAACTGACTCAGTGTGCAAAGGCTTTGAATCTGGCTCTTCAGGACACATTTTCAAAAGGACAATCTGACATATTTCACAGTGAAAAACTCACCACGCTGTGTATCTGTGGCTTGCGTCTCTTTGCCAAGTCTATGATATTGATTCCATTGTAGTAGAGGTTTTCCATGCAGCCGTGGAAGTTCTTCCTCAGGAAAGTGCCAGGTTTACCAGGCAGTGGGATGCCTCCAAAACTCAGCTTTAACACAGAGAAAACAGAAAACATCGATCCATCATAAATGTGGGCAGAACATGCACATTCCTGTGTGCTATATATAAATGAAATGCACATCCTGTTCTGTACATTACTGTATGTTAAACCATTAGCATGGTAACAACATAACGGTCTCAAAATACACGCACACACACATATTCTCACCAGTTGCTGCCTGAACAGCTGAGCCAGTGATTCAGTAAGTGAGAAAACAACTCCCACTCACTGGATCCAAACATACACTGTGGATACAGTGTTCTGGTCCGGGGCTGTTTTTCACGGTATTGCGTATGTCTTTTACTTCAAACAAAGGGAAATCGTAACGTAACAGCAGTTTGGGAAAGATGTTTTTCCTTTTTTAATATGACAATGCCCCCGCGCATAAAAAGTGTCTCTTTAAGAAAATGTTTCTCCATTTTGGCGTGGAAGAGCTTGGCTGGTCTGCGTGTAGCCTATCAAACACCTCTGGGATGAACTGGAACTCTGACTGCCAGCCAGACCTTATCACCCAGCATCATGTGTTGGACCTCACTCATGCTGTTCAGGCTGAATGGAAGAAAATCCCTGCAGCCAGGGTCCAAAATCTTTTTGAAAGCCTTCCCAGAAGAGTGGAGGCTGTTACAGCAGCAGATTAAGGCCTGTTTTGGAATAGCATTACTGCCAATCTCATGCTGGCAACATTTAGGTGTCCACATACAATTGGTCAATCCAGGAGTACATGTGTATGTTGTATTTTACCACTGGCTGCGATTGAAAAAGGGGATAAATAGGGCTGCTCTCTGAGAGTCGAAGATTTGAATCATCAGTTACGGACCCCCCTCAGTTGGCCGAGATTCTTCAAACCAAGCAGCGCTTTGTTTTTTTTTGTTTTTTTTTGTCATGCACTACACAGTGTACTTCTGGGGACATTTCGGTCCCAGAAGTTGCTACAGAGTCAGCGCTCCAGGCTTTCATGCTGCTCTCTGGGGTAAAATCCTGACACTATATCAACGTTGCCCCATCCTCTTGGTGAAGACAAGCAGCTGCGGACCGAGAGCCAGGGTGAGTCTGAGTGAGATGGAAGCAGCTGCCCGGAGGAAGAGAGGCCACGCTCCCAGATAACGTTATCTTCTGCTTAGAAGTGGTGAATTCACAGCTCACAGCAACTCAATACGATACAGTGTCTGGCTTTTGTTTGATATCTGGTGTCGGCATAAAATGATGTTGCACATTTCCAAATCGTCCAAACCACAGATAGTACACATTAGCTCGGAGGGTTAACTTGGCTTGTTTACTGTATTATGTGAACGTCAAAAATCTGGCAGTTCGGGGCGTCCAGTGGCTTAGTGATTGGGAGGGCGTCCCATGTGCACGGGCACTGTCCTTGGGTTCGGTTCCAGTCTGCGGCCAGTTGCTGCATGTCATTCCCTGTCTCTCTCCCGCTTTTATGCTTAATCTGTCCTGTCAAATAAAGGCAAGAGCCAAAAACATAATCTTTAAAAAGAAAATCTGGCTGTTCAATACTTCATAGTCTATATGGAGAAATGAATAGTTAAGAATTCATATAAACAGCCAAATTTGATTGGACTGACAAACTTCTAAGTCAGGTAAAGCTCTTGTGATATGTTTTTGGAATTGGCCCTCACGTACCGTTGTTGTTAGAAATTTGTGGTAATTTTTCAACAAGAAAAAGCAGCTGGCTTTTAACTTCTCGCTGTTAATCGTTGATTTTGGCAGCTGAAATGACAACTGTTGCTAGAATATTTTATCTGCTAGCTAGCTAGCAAATTAATCATAGCTAGCTGAGCATGGATGTAAAAAGAGAACCGGACAAAGTGTTGGAGGCAGGGCCCAATTCATTACTGAGAAAGTTGCTCAGTGGTGTATGAAGCCAAAAATGTTCGACTGCTGTGTGTAAAATCACCCGAATGTTCTGCTTTGTTTCCACACTGTTTGGCCTATAGAGCAGGTGCACTAAAGACATCTGTCGGTTTAGCCCGCTGCTAACTTGAATGGGGATGAAATTATTTAATCATGTGGCTCTTCTGGACTTTAAATAATGTTATCGGACTGGTTGGATCAAGTCCTGAAGGTAAAACAAGTCATTTTATGGAGCTTGTGACGGGCATAAAAATGGGACACAAACCTTCTCGGGCCCAATGGCATTACCAGATATGAAAGATGTAATTCCACTGTTTGGCCACTATGTCACTATGTGGCTGTTTTTGGGGGCTTGTCGCTCAGATGGTTGAAAACAATGTCCAGTGCCTCGTTTCCACATACCAAGAGCCAACCAAGAGTCCATTCATTTCCATTAGAACCTCCGTTATCTCTGATGTGTTCTTTGTCTATCCAAAATTTGCCTCTCGCACACTAAATAATTTTTAAATTATTTTTCCCCCCTTAGATTTCAGACAGACCACATGCACTGTGCCACAGGAAGATAGCATTAAAACAGAATAGCAAACAGATTGATGAATATAATACAGCTCTCACAGAGTGCCCCAGGGATGATGTTTTTCAGTCGGCTGAAGCAGAAGTTAGTATCACACTGGTTGCCTCGTCAAAAAGCCAATGGGATTTTTCAGTTGAATTTGGTGTTATTGCTAAAAATATGCTCTGTGGCGAAGAAATGTTTATGATACCTGATGATCACTGGAGCCTAAATGCAACTGCCAGAAGTAAGAAGCTAACGTTAGGCTATAAACTTGTTAGCAACTGCCTTTTTTAAGACACATAGAAGCTTCAAAGTTCACGAGTGGGGTATTTACTGACATAGTTTATGCCCCAGAACAAAACATTAAAGTCTCTGAAGCTTGTATTAACTACAGACCTTATTTCAGGCATCTAACCAAAAACCCATTGACTCTGAGACGAGGGACCAACGAGTGGTAAAATGCTAACTCATTTCCGTGTTTTAGGGACTCATCTCTGAGCACTCTAGTTTACATTTTTTCAAAGTGAAATGTGCAACGCCATGTTTGGCTAGCTAACGCTGGTAGCATGCTAGCTGTGTATAGTGCATGCATATTGGCTCATACGCCTTTTAACAAAATATTTGACAAACCTGGCTACACACTTAACAGGCCAACCCACTCACTTATTTGTCTCCATGCATTATTGGTCCTGTTTTTGTCTCTGAACATGAATTTTCCCGCAGACTGGATGGCCATCAGATTTTTCTGCCATTTCTGTGGTGTTTCTATCAGAGATGCATTTTCTTGTGTCGAACACTAGGGGGCGTGCTCTATGTATTATGTGGAAATACGAACACTAAATAAAGCTGTGCAAACAAGGTGTCATGCTGGAGAATAATGTAAAAGAGTTTTATATATGCACTTAATGACTACATAAACTATATGCCACGTTACGGTGGCTAAACTACAAATGGACAATCACCGACTGGGGGAGGAGTTTAGTGAACACTCACTCAATGGGTCTCCAAGTTAGAGGGCATATTTAATGATCTCTTCTGTTAGAATGTTGTCTGAATATGTTCAGAACATTGAAACTCGAGAAAAAAAAAAGTTTTCACAGCATCCATTGAGAGGTTGAGAGTCCTCTTGGCAGTCTGTTATTCCTTTGAGACAACAAAAATAACTTGTTTCTGCCGCATTTCTGTTCCTCTCTTTTCTCTCATTCATTATGGAGACGTCACTTCAAAACATGCCTCTTCCCAAGGGCTTGCTGTACACAGATGAGACTCTGTTTACTATAGTACTCCAAGGCTCATCACTGTGTTATTAATGATAGGTTTGTCTGGCCCTCGCTGGATGAATTCATTAGAAGATATATTCACATTTACAGAGCTGCAGTTACGTAATTTAATCATCCTGTGTGGACTCACCTCGTAGTCAACCTCCAGTGAGTGCCCTTCTCCTTTGGTTTGGAAGTGCTGTGTGTGGGAGTCCACTGTGAGGTTAACCTGCTTGTTGAAGCGCTCTATGTGAACAGAGTGCCACTGCTGGTCATCCAGGAGGCTGCCTACAGTGACGGCAACACGGCCGCTGCTGAACCTCAGCCTGCTGTCGTCTGCAGAAACACAAAGGAAACAGCAGGAATGCAGTGAGCGGCTTTACATCTTCCACGGTGAACCTGTAAATGTGTGAGGGCAGACTGGCAGGTGTCCAACAAAGCCAATAAAAACCTCCAATTATGTCCTTTTCATTCACTTAGATTATGTATGCTGGAATAGAAACCAACAAATTGGTACGAAGGAGAGTGTGCACTGCTTAAATGGTTGTTTGCACAATGAATTACTCAGTCAACAAAAAAATAATCACTTACCATTCAGATAATTAAGTCGTATTGCTGATTTAAATTTTTGAGATGCGTCATTTCTTATTATCTGTTTCACATTGTTATGGATCAGAACAATCTGATTAGACAACCCAATCACCAGACTAGATGTTTGAAAACCATGGATACATTTGTACGTTATTATGTGGCCGATAAGATGAAACTTTACGCTTTTTTGCATTTCAACAATGCTCTGGGTAACGTGGTTAGGTTTAGGCACCAAAACACTTGGTTATGGTAAGGAAAAGATCATGTTTTGGTTAATAATACCCACAATTCCTGCAGAAAACACAGAGCTTTCTTGGTAAAAAAAAAAACAGCCCCTTTTCGAGGCACTACCCTGACAGAAAGTGCAGCGATGTCTTGGTAAAAAACGACCACTGTATGTGCCCCTAACATTTCAATAATGCTGTGAGTAATGCTGTTAGATTTAGGAACAAAAAACACTTGGTTAAGGTTAGGAAAAGATCATATTTTTGGTTAAAAATACCCACTTTTTGGGGCACAATCACTGCAGAAAACGCAGTGCTTTCTCAGCGAAAAACGACCCCTTTATGCAGCTCTACCCTGACAGAAAGTGCTTGGTAAAAAACAGCTGCTACTTGTGGCCCTTTCCCTGGTAAAAACACAGCTGGGTCTTTAAAAAACACCCACGTTTAGTGGCTAAAAAGCTGGAAATGTAGCCGTGACTCACCGAAAAACAACTGGTTTTGACATAAGAGCTTTATTTATATAGCACCTTTAAAAACAGGGCTTGCAAAATGCTTGGATGGACAAAGCAAAAGCAGAAACAGAATACTCAGCAGGCAATACAGTACCAAAGAGCCAGAGACAAATTTACGGTAAAGTTAAGATAAAGTTAAAGCAAGAAGGCAAAAAATGCAAAATGCAAAACACAAAGTGTCAATACAAATACATATAAATAAAAAGACAACGTCACATAAAAGCAAAAGGCAAAGGCACTAAAACCTTTAGAGTTTAGCCATGGCCTTGGATCAGCCAGAGGAGCCCCACTTCAGGATCTAAGGCCTCAAACTGGCTCATACAGGGTCAACATTTCTGCTTTGCAGCTTGGGGCCAGACGAGCTTTAAAAGTGATCAGTAAAATCCTTAAATCAGGTCTAAAATGAGAACAGGGAGCCAATGGAGAGAAGCCAGGATTGGAGGGGATGTGATGTCGCCTAGCTGCTGCGTTCTGAACTAGTTGGAGGCCAGAGAGTGAGATTCAGTTGATGCCAGAAAGGAGGGATTGAAGTCTGGACAAAATTAGTGTGTGAATGACTTTTTTCCAAGTCTGAGTGTGAGAGCTTTGATTTAATTCTTGAGATAGTTTTTATAGGCAGGAAGCAGGACCGGACAACTTTTTTGATTTGTGGTTGGAAGCTTAGATCAGTGTCAAATATTGGTCCCAGATTTCTGGCACTGGGCTTTACATCAGCAGACTAGGGACCAACACCACTCTCAGAGGGGCTAATAAGGTTTGGGGGACTGAACAATATGATTTCTGAATCTGAGTTATTGAGTTGCAGGAAATTTTGTGCCAGCTAAAGGATAAAAGATGGGCCTCGTGCAGAATAAGTCCAGGTTGTTGATGTAGGGGATCCCAGTGGCTGCACAGCTGTCTTTCAGCCAGGTGTGTAGAACAAACAGTCAGGCCCACCTCTTGATTCCTCTGTTGTGGGTGGGGCTGGTGCCTGAAATAATGATCCTGTTACCAGTGTCCAGAAGTGCACTGAGGCGAGACTGAAAGTCCCTCGTTGTTTGTTGGTCTCTGCAGTGGTCTGCAGCTTGGCAGCTGTCCCACCGAGGTTTCACGCCAACCACCATCCCCTCCACCTCCCTCTGACAAACTCAGCTCATACACCACGTTGATTGCAGAAATTTACAATGCCAACATTTTCTTCTAGTGACTGGGCTGCACTGGTGGATACTTACACCTCTACATATTTTTTCGGCCGGACTACAGCGTGCGAGGCCGGCCCTACATACACACACGTCTGTCCATGAGTGAGTGACGAGTGAGTGATGAAGTTACACCATTGTTCAGAGTGACTGATGATGTGAGTGTTGGTATTTCCCCACTGACTGTTGCTATATCGAAATGAATAGGCACTGACAGGCTGACAGAGCCGTGGACACTGACAGTCTTGTTTTCCTGTATTCATCATTGTCTGTAACCAGTGCAGCACGAAAGCATGGTGGAATTAGCAAGCTAGCTAGCTAGCTAAGTAGTCAGCTGCAGTCAAAATGGCAGTTTAAGACGAAGTAAAGAGAGAATCACCTCATGAATTTTATGACACAATCTTTAAACTTACTTAAACATTATTGACTATTATGTGTTACAATGCCAGAACTGGTGCTGCCACTGCTATGAGGTGAAGGTGGAAATAAGACGTTGAACTGGGTGCCAAAACCTTAGTAACAACACATAACTGGAGGTCGATCAATTGATTGGTTTGAATTATTAATTGGCGCCCAATTAATCAGTGGGGGGTTGGTAAGAGCCACACAAGGGTACACAATGGGATTTTAAACTGACCAGTCAATAGGTCACATCCCTTTGTGTGTACGGTCCATTTTTTCCAATGTTTTGTTTATTGATCAAGTCACAGTCTCAACGAAAAGGTGATTTTCTCCATACATTGAATTTCTTTAAAAACTGCAATCCAGTCGTCCTTTAAAGGGGGCTCACCTGTAGCCACCTTCATGTGATGGCTGTCTTGCTTGCAGCGAAATGTACTTTGTAAATGTATGTGTCTTGGGTCATGAGAGTGTCCAGAGTTTTGCTCAAGTACAATAAGACAAAAGACGAATAAACTTCTACTCCAAAGATGTTCCTTATTTCTTTGGCAATCTCTTGCCAATATGGAGAAATTAGTGGGCATCCCCCAAAATATGAAAATGGTCTGCCATTGATTTACCACACAGCCGCCAGCATTCATCCCAGCATTCAAATTTCAGTTTCGGAGTCACATAATATCGCCAGGATCTTGAATTGGTGGTCCTAGCTTGATCTTCCCAAATACATTCCAATCATCTTGAGATATCTTCAGGCCTGATTCCCTCTCCCATTCCTGTTCAACCTGGGCAGTGGAATAATTTTTGGAATTTCGTAATTTACTATTCATTTGATGTTTGTTGTCTTTATTCATATATACATCAGTGAATGATTTAATCAAACTGGGTTCACTGTCCTCTGTTTGTTTGATTGCTTTACTGAAGTAGTCTCTGACCTGGATATATCTGAAAAAAAAAATCTTTTTTTTTGCGAGGTTATAAATGTTTGAAAGCCAGTGAAAAGACTGCAAGTCATTTCCATTAGCTATAGTGCAGTAAGCTGTTCCACCATTTTGTGCCCATTGCCTAAACCGCATATCTAGACCGGAAGGTATAACCCATAGGATGCTTTACAAACATACATCATCGACCAGAGCTAAAGAGGGGAGGGTTGTGTTAGGGCCAGGACACGCGCCATGCCTTTAACCCCTGGTAATGAAAGACAGGGCACTACTACATGGAGGCAGGTTGCATCTGACATTGTTTAGTGACCACAACCACCAACATATCATCACCTACTTACCGGAAATCCCGAGTTCTGAGCTGATCTTCCTCCAGGCATGTTTTTAAATGTATATAAGCCTAAAAAATTGTCTGTAGGACAGATCTGAACCTCTGGGGTGGCCCTGCAACTAAGGTGATCAACTTCTCCTCCATATTTACAATAGACTCATATTTACGGAAGAAGGGATATATATCTAACGTGCATGACTAGTCTTTCTTGTCACATGCGTGCTGTTGCGTTCCAAAAGTTAAACTCAAGATGCAGCAGTCACATGCTAAAAAAATAATCGCTTGGTGGAATGCTTGCATGTTGTGATGGCATTGCTGTCACTTTTGAACATGCGTTCTACATGTCTACATTGGAAACTATGGGTGGGGGAAAAAATCATTACAGCATAGTATCTTTGTGTAGCAATATCGTGCCGTCACACAGTGCCAAGAACAAATTTTTTAATTGCATAAATATTAACGACAAATACAAATTAAACTTTAGGTAACCTATTAGAACATTAATTGCTTTTTCAGTCCACTAGATACATGCATGTCTACTGGTCCATAAATGTTCAGTGGGTGCAGCTCCAGAGGAAGCAGGTCCCCTCTGCTGTGTAAGTAACCGCATTGTTCTTCATTTTAAGATGTATTTAAATGAATTTTTGGGCTAGTCCACAACAACGAGGCAAAGTTCATGACTGACTGAATGCCGCCACTTCCTGTTTCAAATGAAAATCCCTCAAGCGATTTATACACGGTCCAGCAATGTAAGTTTTGACTTAGTTTTGTTTACTTCTCGCCGGACAAATTCAGCAATTTGAAGACACAACTTGGGTCCCAGGTTTGTCCTGAGAAAACTGTTGTCATCATTACTGAGTGGAACCGAGGTGAGACTTACAAACGACAACCACCACACTGCTGCAACACCTCTCAATCGTGACTGTGAGACTAAATTCTGGTGGAAATAAAAAATTGATTTTCAGGGGAGAGAGAGGCCGGGAAAGAGCAGCTCACCTAAGTTGAGGTAGAGGTCCAATCTTCCTCGGTGAAGCTCCAGGGTGATGTAATCTCCTCTCTGCCCCTCTCCATGCAGTAACACACCTTCAGCCTGATGGCTCTTGAAGCGCAGAGAAATCACGTCCTTCACCGTTGACATGGACTTCTGGTTGAACCGATACAGCAAGGAGCTTCTGCCGTCAAAGTCTGCGACGTATGACTCTGCAGGAGAGAATCACAATAAATCAGTGTTGGTCTTTCAGTGAATTATAAGAAAAAAATACATTCATGTAAACATTGCAATCGCTTTTAAAATGTAAGCAGTGTCACGGTCTGGAAAATTGATCTCACAATGTATTGATTCATGAGCTGATTGCATCGTTAACAGGCCATTTCATTTTCAAAATAATTTGCCGTTTCATTTTACTGTTGATTACTTAATCACATGCATGTTAAAACACAAGACAATGTGTGATGGTCAATAACAAATGTTTACTGTGGCACAAAGGAGGACAAGGAAGAGAGAGAGAACGTGATCTAACATGAGATGGTATTGATCCGCTTGAGGCCAGCATCGACACCCAAAACAAGATTTAGTATCGTGGTATCTATATTGGGGATCGATCGGCCAACCCCTTGTGAAATGCTATTTAATTTAAGGCATCACCACCGGCTGCAGTAATACGTATTAAATTCAATTTATTTTTTAATATAACACCACACTAATCCATGCAGCATTACGGCATCAAAACAACCAAACAATTAAAAATGTATTTAAGCAGCAGTAACAGTCCACAGCCGAGGCGAAACCAAATAACTGCACAGGTTTATCGGTCTTTATACAGTCTGTCGTGAGGCGTGCAGCTCTGTTGATCACTGTAATGCAGCAGCAATGTGAGTGAGTGAGAAAGGAAAAGAGTGCTGCACCCAAACCAGATATCTCCCTGTCAACACGGAGAGAATCTCAATCTCTGCTGCACCCTCTCTGTTCGACTCTTATCACAGGGTGTCTACAGGAAACTTCAGTTTAATGCTTTCTAAGAACCTTTTCAAGATAATTTTAACCAAATTTAAGATTCGTTCATGGACAAATTATCCTTTTCTATGTATTCAAGCATTGCACACCAGTGTGATTATTAGAGGAGATAGGTTGAGCTACATTTTATCCGACAGGTAAGTGCAAGAATAAAGTCAAAAGACAGTATCAGGGTTCAAAGATCTATCAAAAAGAAATTAAAAGATCGATAAATCAAATTAGATCAAATATTTGTGGTAATTATTTCCTGACAAATTTAAATTTAAGACTGTTAAATGACTTCTAAGGCCTGATATTAATCGAACTGAAGACATTATATGGCTGTTTTAAGGGACCTGAGGACACCCTGCAACCATAATGTGCGATTGTTTTCAGGGAGTCCTGAAGAGCAGATGTGAGATCAGTGCCGGTGTCACCTTTATATAATCCTGCTTCAGAGAGAGACGCTCCTGCATAGATTAGAGTCTGTAATGCAGCAGCAGAGTGAGCTGCATGGCAACGTAACCTTTCTCAGTCTGTCTTGGAGGATTAGTCGTTTCTGCATTTTAAGTCATCCATCAGCGATATTTTAATTAACAAGGTATTTTGAGAAGTTTTTAAGCGCATGAATCCAAAAACCATTGACCAATGCAGGACGAAGGAGTACAGCATCAGTTTTATACCTGCTTATCCAACATTAACCCTGAAAGACCCCAGAATTTTTTCATAGGGGTGACCAAGTTGGGCCACTGAAAATCTTGGGGTGGCACACAAAACCAAAAGCCATAACTGAATGGGACTAGCACTAAGTGGGCATGGCTGTAAAGAGGAGACTCATGGGCACCCTTAGGACACATTTTCATTTGGATATCTTGGGGTCAGAGTTCTAGGGACCCCTTTGAAAATGGCCATGATGGTTTTTTACATCACCCAAATTTAGCCAAACACTGGAGCATTATTTATCCCCCTTCCTGACAAGTGAGCATGACATGGATGGTACCATGACGTTGTCCACTGGTTTGTGGACTCCACTACTTCTGTATTACAACCGTTGCCATTTTGGCATTTTCAAGCCAGACGTGACCATATTTTGGACACGTGAAGGAACACGGGGTGGATCTGACTCACAGACTATGGCGATGCCTCGTAGAAAGTCTGTCACTCTAGCTTCCCCACTCAAGAGGGCGGCTGTGGCTCAGAGGTTGAGTGGGTCACCCACTAATTGGAAGATTGGCGGTTTGATCCCCAGCTTCTCCAGCATGCGTGTCAAAGTATCACTGGGCAACATCCTGAATCCCAGATTGCTCCTGATGGCTGTTCCATCAGTGTGTGAGTGCGAGTGAATGGTTAATGAGTAGCAGGTGGCACCCTGTATGGTAGCCTCGGCCACCAGTGTGTGAATCTGTGTGTGTGAATGCGTGAATGTTACATGCAGTGTTTACTTCGAGTGGTTGTAAGACTAGAAAAGTGATACACAAGTTTACCATTTTTACCATTTAAATATGCCTAACTTATTTATTAGTTATCAAAAAAATCAACCCCTGGCACAGTTGTCATGAAGAACAACATTAGCTTTAGAGACCGAAACCTTTTTTTGTTCCAGGCTGTTTATTCCTGCTGTAACGTTGGGCATTTTAACATGGGGTCTATTGGGATTAGCTCCCTTCTGGAGCCAGCCTCAAGTGGTCATTCAAGGAACTGCAGTTGTTGGCATTTAAGCCCATTTATGCTCAACGTTAAATACGGATACGGATACGGACGGAGCCTTCTGACCGTGTTCTGTGTTCATTTCGTCCGTATTTCTGTACGTTCCCATAAAGCTTAGGGATATGGGCCAAACGGAGCAGTACCACCGGAAACCGTGGGGGCAGTGTTGCTGTCACTACCTAACGTAGCTCTAGTGAGACACGAAGAAGAAATAACAATGGCGGAACTTTTTGAGGAAAGGTTGTGCGAGTTAGTTAGAAACAAAAAAAAAAAAGCTTGCTGGCTGATTCCTGTAGAGAGAAAGTGCAGGGTGACAGCTAGTCGCTCTGCCTCACTCACAGGCAAGCTGTGCGACTTGTCGTGCTGGATGTGGGGGGCCACCCGGCGAAGCAAGTTATCGAATGCCCCGGCAGACATCCTAAAGTACTGGAAATGACGCTCGTCGTCAATTTCTCTCATCGGCAGTACTAGAGAAAAGAATTCTCCGTCCTCCAGTCGCGATGTATTTAACGGCCTCACCGACCACCGCCTCCTACAACGCTGCCTCTGTTTTTGTCTTGTATGCAAGCAGTACATTATCAATATCTCCTCCACAGTTGCCATGTTTGTTTTTGAGTTTGTTGTTGTCATAAACTTTTGACTCTGGGCTGCCTCCTGGTGGATATATTGGTTAACATCCATGCCAACGTAAAGGACGCATGGAAGTTTGTGGGCAGTGACGGTAACATCGTCTGAAACGGACGTATACATTTTCGTACGTAAAGGGAGCATAAATGGGCCTTTACGCGTTGGAGGTTGCCGCTTGGTACCAAAGGATGCCTTAGTTTTAAAACATACCACTACCTTTATGCTAGCTTAAAACACAGCCTCTCAATCAAGGTAATGATCCCATTAGCAAGTGCACCTTACACATAATGGGGCTATTTGACTTCTCACATGTAAAAAATACTCATAGAAACGAAACAGAGAACGTCTTTGATGATTCACTAGAAGTAAGTTCAAAATATGTTTTCTCTGGTATTCTCTAGGCTTTTTTCCTGGCTTTGTTTGCCTACAGAGCAGCTTGTTGAGCAGAAACATCATCTGAATGGTGTGAAATATATCAGGGGATACTTGTTGCATCATTCAAGCACAGGACTGTATTTATTATTTAGGATATATGCTGTTATGGGGCTATATAAACAATCTACCCTGCAAATGAACCCTTAGTTGTTGTGTGTATTTATTACAAAAATGGAAACCGTGATCCCAACTACAGGAGGATCAATGTTGCAACATTACATCACTTCCCTAAAAACCATGTGCATCAGAGGCCTCCTACAACAACATCCGAAAGGTCAATTTTTTTGGCTCATTTTTTCCATATTTGGGCTTTACAGGGTTAATACACTTGGCCACTGTGTGGTGGTTGAGCATCATAAAACTGATCAGTGTGGGCTATTCTGGCAGTGTTTCACAGTGCATTAATCCACTGGCTCATCTAGTTAGTGCTGCTTCACAATGCGTGGGAGAGGTGTGTCAGTGAATCCCCATTACATGTATTTTATTGAGGATTGCTCAGGATATAAATGTTTCCGTGTGTCTTCACAGCATCTCTTTATACTGTACAGACACACAGGTCCACTTTGTTTTTACATCTAATCACAAAGTATATAATTATTTTAATGTAATGTTTTATGATCACACCTTTTAAGAGAATAATTAAATTATGTTCCTTCAAGAATTCATTACCTTAAGATAATTAATTGTAGCCACGAAGCAAGGCAGTAAGGCAACAGAAGCTGGCGGTATGTGATGCTCTTAAACCAGCGGTGTCTTGGCGTGCGTCCTCGCAGGCTGATGCTCCAAAAAAGCAGCCGTTCTCACATATGTTCCCAGGATTGGCACATCCAGGCTACGGCACCTTGATGACTTCTTCTGTTTGAAAGGCACATCTGGTGCGTGCTTCACTGAAGGCAGCCTGTGTGTGCTGCACTTAGCTACTCCTTTGTCATTTTTACTGTGCCTGTTATGTGGGACACCTTCTTCTGTCATGGCAGAGAACAAAGGCTCCGTGATATGACTCTGTAGGAAAGTATAAAGTCACGCTATTCTAAGATAATGAGGAATTTAAGGAGCGAGAAGCAGAACACGTTTAACGTATATCTTTACAATTAGATAGGTTAAAATAGGTTTCTTTACATGAGACAAACACATTATTATGTGGTAGTGGGAGAGATAAACAAGCAAACAAAATTAGGATTTTGGTATTATATTTGGGAATTAGGGCCAGGCCATATATCCATATTATGTCAATGTTGTCATTAGGGGTGGGCGATATGGCCCTAAAATAATATCACAATATATTTCAGAGTATTTTTACGATAACGATATTCTTGACGATGTGACAGATCAACAAAAAAAAAAATAAAAAATATTAATTTAAGAAAATAGAATTGCAGCAATCATCACGTAGGTTTACATTACCAAAGGTTTATGACAAAATTACTTCACGACACAGACTCCCGTGTGCGCAAGACTAGAAGGAAGAGGGAGAGACGCTGTGCTGCTGCCAGAGGAGCCGCTGAATGAGTTGCCACAGTTGAGACGCCACAGTTCATTCCACACTACTGAAGCTGCTCCTCTTTTTGGAACCACCGTGGAGTCTGTAATAATTTTGCTTTCAGCTTGTTGTTGCCGTGGGTAACAGTATGACGTCAATATGTCAACAAGTCGGAATATCGCAAGCATCACAATACGAATTTTTCATATCACATTAAAAATTATAGCAGTATTATCGTGAACAAGATGATATGGTACACCCTAAATAGAGACTAGATACCCTCTTAGATTTTGGATATCATAATATTGTAAGTGTTTCCCTGGTTTTACAGGCTGAATTACAGTAAAGTGATGTGATTTTATTATCTTATCAGATTGTTCTAGCTGTTCTGTTATTTGCCTTTACCCCTTTGTTGTTTTATCCGCTGGGGATTTATACGTTATTCTGGTACGCACAAACAATGTCATGGAAACAGATATTATTCTACACAAAGTTGCTTGTTATTATTCAAGAACAAAAAATGACATGAATGCGTTTTATGTTTCTTCAAATCACTTTGTATCATTGTGGAGGGCCACAAGATAAAAATTGCTAATTCTGTCTCCAACACAGTACTTTGATTTCACTAACTAGTCGTTCAATCACTCCACATTATTGAACAGTGATCACTTTATTCTGATCTCCCCTACTGAGTGGAGGAGGAGCGAGAGCCGTGAGACAAAAGCAAAGTGTGCCAGCTGGATTCCTTCCAAACCACTGAAAAATAAAGTTTTGTACCTGTGGTTTATGTGTTAATTCCTCGGTTTAAAAAAATCCAGTGGAAATACTGAGAAAAACAAAAAGTTCTACCTTGTATTTCAGTGAATATTTGTCCGTTTAAGGTGCAACGTGCTGAATGTATCAACCATAGCTTTCATAAAATTTTAACATAGTATTTCATAGTTATCTAAACAGATGGTACACAAATGGACGCTCCATATCCCTGCTGCTTTGAGGGCAACCTTCAGACACAAAAGCTCAACAGGATGCATTGTAGGTATATAAATAGATATATAGAAACACACTGAATGTGATAAAGCAGTGCGGCATCACCCAGATGTGTGATCACTGGCGGCAACTGTGGATGTGGATAAATGAAAGAAAACATTTGACAGTTTCTGGGTGGTAATGCGTTATGTATAATGTAATAATATCACCACAAATCTTGTTGGTAATGCATTATAGTCCTTCAGTGCTGCTGAAATGTATATTACTGTCACCCACAACACCATTTGTACACACTTTGTCGCCTTTTATACCATGTTTCCCGACTTTGCAGTCTTAATCTGTTACTTCCCCCCCTAAAATTACAACTTTAATCTCATAATATTTCGACTTTATTCTCATAGATTTACAAGTTAATTCTTGTAAATTTACGACTTTATTTGTGTAATATTACGGCTTTTTAGTAGATATATGACTTTAGTCTCGTAGATCTGCAACTTAATTCTCATAGTTTTATTACTTTATTCTTGTAGATTTACGACTTTATTTGTGTTGATTTATGACTTTATTCTTGTAGATGTGTGACTTAATTCTCAGAGATTTACGACTTTATTCGTGTAACATTATGACTTTTTTGTCGTAGATTTACAACTTTATTCTTGTAGATTTGCGACTTATTTCTTGTAGATGTACGACTTTATTCATGTAATATCATGACTTATTTCTCGTAGATTTACGACTCTATGCCTGAAATCTAAGATTTCTTTTTTGACATTGGGAAATNATAGTTTTATTACTTTATTCTTGTAGATTTACGACTTTATTTGTGTTGATTTATGACTTTATTCTTGTAGATGTGTGACTTAATTCTCAGAGATTTACGACTTTATTCGTGTAGATTTGCGACTTATTTCTCGTAGATTTACGACTCTATGCCTGAAATCTAAGATTTCTTTTTTGACATTGGGTCTATGCCTGAAATCTAAGATTTCTTTTTTGACATTGGGAAATTAAAGTAGCTGGAAATAAATAAAAGTTGTATAAGTTTCATTAAGAAAAAAAAAACTTATATACATACATGTATATATATATATATATATATATATGTATATATATGGAACTTTATCAACTCATTTAATTTTATATTTACATGTACTTATATGTTTATATATGTAGCTGTTATCAGAGGCAGTTATACAGTTTAAGTTCATTTTTTGAGATAAAAACAAGAACAATTTACGTTTTAGGAAAGAATATGATTTGTTAATAAATACAAATAAATAAATTGATAAACATTTGGGAACATAAAATCTGGTAACATATGTCTGTCTTATATTTTCATAGAGGAACTAATGTTCTTTTGTTGCTGTGGGTGGGGTCGGTTTTGTTGCTACACTGTATATGCATGCGGTGCCAGGAGGAGCAGAGCGCCTGTGAGGCTTGACAGAGAGCACCTGTGATCTTTAAGTTATTTTGCTGTGCATTTTACCAAGATTTGGACTACATGAGACTTGTTAAGCCTGAAGTTTCTTTTCTAACTTCCCTTGAGTTAATTAGATATGCTAATGAAACTCACGCGATAGCTGCGTGATAGCTAACGTTTTCATTGGATGTATATGTAAACTGTATTTTCTGTATCTATTTGTTTTAATCACTCTCTATGAGAATGCTCTGTATTACTTTTGACTCATTATGGTTTGTGTTTTTTATTTTATCTAGTTCTCACGGCATGTTGGATGGCATGTTGGATGGCATGTTGGACGGCATGTTGGATGGCATATTGGATGGCATGTTGGATGGCATATTGGATGGCATGTTGGATGGCATGTTGGATGGCATTTTTGATCGCATGTTTGAGATCATGGATGTGCAAATAAATGCCCGTTACTCCAAGAACACTTTGAGCTCGTGCTTTTAACTGGAGGGGAGTTATAATATATGTATTTGCTCATTAATTTATTTCAGAATTGATTTCATAGGAATATATCTTAACTATTGTTTAGTTAAAGTTAAAAATCAAGAGATGGAGAGATAAGCAAAGTTGGCTACAGCAAGAAGATGTGGAAAAATTAATTACATGCCATCATGAAATCAATTTGATGTTTTGAAGGCACAGCAATTTCACTGCCAATCAATATTAGGTTGGATAATACAACATTTGCCTGAGTTAACATGACTGCCGATTCAAACTGGGCCCACTTTCGGTCTACCATCTGAATACAGATCCAGAGAAAGATAATTGAGTCTCTATACACCTTTAATATCCACATTACTGCTGATTATTTAACAAAAATCTCAGAGCACCAATAGTCAACTCTACAATATGGTCGTAATATCCACATTGAGGCATTTGGTCTAAAGCAGTGGTTCCCGACTGGTCCATCACAGGGTCATCAGTTCAAGGTCCACACAGTTTAACACATTCAGAGTCATACTTGTGATTGACCATGCAGTCGAACTGTCTCTGTTGGGTAGCTGTCCGTTAGTCACTCACTCTACAGCAGGAAACGGCACTTCAAAATGAAAACTCACTGTACTTCAAAATAAAGTGTGTTTTTTAACAAACCTGACACATTCATGAGTCACTTGCGGTCCAATCAGAACGGACCCATGACTCACTTCTGGACCACGACCCACCAGCTGGGAACCACTGGTCCAAAATATTGTGATGTTTGATTTTCTCCACTTCACAAAGCCCTAATGTGTGTGACTGCAAGCATTAACAGCACCAGTGTTATAGTATCAGTCATGTAATTACCTGAGCTGCACTGGGCATGTTTTTACATTATCTGTCTCCACTTTGTGTTTTTGTAGGTACTTCTTACAAATCAAACCGAACTCTGCAGCAGCATTAATCAAGGAAATCAGCTCCACTCAGTGCTTTGTAGTTTTGGGAGCTGCTACAGGCTGAACAAAGCTGTGAAGTAACACAGGCTTGCTATCTTAACTAGCACAGACCTGTCAGGAGTTTTTTTTTCCACTTTTCCTGTTTAGTAGATAAAGTCTATAAAAGCTACATAAAGTGTTTTCACTCTGCATGTTCAAAATAATATCTTCTTCTACTGTGAAAAGTTGATGTTAATTGACGACTCAGACCCAGGGCCTGGGTATTGCCAGATGTTTTAACACACGTCTTAAACTGCTGACAAAGTGCATTTAATTTTTAGTCTTATTCTGGAAGTGTTGAACGTGAAGAGATCACTGTGCATGTATGTTTCACACTGAGGCTGTCAGGTTTTTGATTCGTAATTTCACTGCTGTCTGGAGTATCAAACGGTGTTAAAACCAAGTGAAGAGAAAATAGTCCTCATTACTCTCCATCAAGAAAGTGTAGCTGCAGAGCCAGATGTGTAAATGAACGAATCCCTCTAGGTGGTGGAGCCGCGGTGGTTTGATGCGTGCAGACTGAGTGCTTTCAGAGTATGCTATTAACTGCAGGGTGTGTGTTACTCACTGTACGAGCAGCCGTACACCTCCACTCTGAGGCCCATCCAGCCACTGGGGTTCCAGTCGAGAGGGACAAAACGCAGGAAACGCGTTCTCACGGGGTGGGACAGCTTGTTCTGGACAACGGCCTCTGAATTCACATTCCCCACGAATTTCTGCAGGAAAAAAGAGGGACAAAGATTGTGGTTATGATCAAAGGCTCCATTGAGAAATGAGTAAATGACCTCAGATCAGAAGGGAATATTAAAGGCACAGTTCTCCAGAAATGAGAGATACATACTAACTGCCAACCCTGTCACCGTAAACATTACTGGCACCCTCCCCAGCTGAGCTTTAACATTAGCTAGCTGAAAAGGTCTACTTTGCTGCCCTGCTGGGAGCTGGCTAGCGGCTTCACTCATTCGGCGATGACTGCATTACTAGCGGTAATTGCCAAATGATAAACATGTTGACTACTCTCCAGTCTTCCTCCCAGGTTGCCCTGGTGAGTAAGCGGCTCAGTTTTGACCCTCTAACCCTGTTTAGCACTGTTAGCCCTGTTAGCACTGTTAGCAGTGTCAGCAGATCGCACTGCTCTCCCACAAGACTACAAAAAATATTATAGATGCTTCGGTCCTATGTGTGAAACGTTCAAAAAATCATGGAACTCTGTCTCACCAGTTCCTGCAATGCCACAGGTTGCAAACTTTTGTGGTCATTTATTTGACTTTTCGCTCAGGCCTTTAAGAAGGAGTTTCCCCCCGCNAGATGCTTCACTCCTATGTGTGAAACGTTCAAAAGATCATGGAACTCTGTCTCACCAGTTCCTGCAATGCCACAGGTTGCAAACTTTTTGTGGTCATTTATTTGACTTTTCGCTCAGGCCTTTAAGAAGGAGTTTCCCCCCGCCCCTTTAACTGCACTATTTGGGGTAGTTGACTGAGGTAGAGTGAAGGATAGGTATGGAGTTCAGGTCATCTCTCTGTCCACACTGCTAGCAAAAACATTGTTGCTTCAATTTTGGAAATGTGAGAAGCTCCCACCATTTGATATGAGGCTGAAGGAATTATGTCATGTTTTACATTTAAGGAAAATTAGATTCAAACCGTCAAACAGAGAGTGACTCTCTTAGAAAATCTTGCAGCTTTTCATTAGTTTGATTGAAGGTTTAAAGTGAATGGGTAATGGTTAGACAGGTTAACTGTACCATGATGTCATATGTCAGTTTCCTTTTTTTGTCTTTTGTTTTTTCTTTTGCTGTTGGTATATTTCTTTCCGTATTTACACTGTTCTGCAAAAAACAATAAGCTGTCGTTAAATAGTATTGACAGCACAGATAGTGGTGCTAACACAATTACAATGCAAAAGGGGTTTTGTGGCTCGGAATAAAGCCATTTACTCAGCGGGCTAACTTATGGGAGACTGGAGGTGGCCACTATGTTTCTGCAGCAACCCCGTTCTGTCAGCGGGCGGGCTTTACCAGAGGTAATAGCTGAATGAGCGGCCCTGCTAGTCAGCTCGCACCCAAGGCTAACACATGTTAATACAGTCCCAGAAAATAAAATAAAAGTAAAGGACAAGACATTTACAACACAAAACATTAAATTTTAACCACCACTAAATGGATAGCGCTTTGAAACATGCTGCTAAACCTCTCTGAGTCAATGGAGTGCTGGACTAAAAGGTAAGGTCTCTTCTATTTCACATCATTTTGTATTTAAAAAAAATAAATTAACTGGTTGGTTATTGGTTAATGGGTGTCAGGCTATTGAAAGCAAAATTAACCAAAACTGACATCCCTTTTTTCAAATGTATTTTTTTAGCACTTTAAGCCCAACAAGCCGAGTGCCATCTAGTTCCATTATACTGGAAAGAAGGCAGACACCTCTATGGCCGATATCTCCAACACTCAAATAGACACACAGCACCACAGGTAGAAGAAAAATATGGATTTTTAATTCTGGGGGTGAACTGTCCCTTTAATATCTTCACCATTGAGTAGAAAAGTCTGCTTTTTTAGCTGAATACTTGAAATACAAGCACAATAAAAACCTAAATCCTTGAATAGCACAGGCAACAACAAAGTGCTGACAGGGCGAGCCCAAGGGCAATGTCTTCTTCCTATCCTTGGACATACTATTTGATGTAAGGTGATAAGAATCATCGTGTGGTGTTGAAATATGAGAATATCCGCTCAAACAGGTCCATGTGAGATGGAGGAAAAATCACCAGCGAGGCAGCCGGGGGGCAATAAGGGCTCTCGTATTGTGTTTTCTCCCTGCAGAGCTAAAAACAAAAACCTCCGAGTACAATTGCGAGATGTCATTCCTCTTTTTCTGTTTCACCCCTCCCCTACTTCCAGTCTGCATCAGACAAAGCCAGGGGACATAAACAGAGAAACAGAGAGAGCGCGGGGGGAAACAGAGACAAACAACCTCTCTTCTCAGCTGACTGATTACCAGCTACTTCCTAACCGATTCTAGGCAGGTGACATATCAAATCAATAAGTACTCCCACTATAAAGAACCAAAAAATATAGATCATTGACAGCAGAGCTCCAGGCTTTTGTGAGCGGTTCAACACAGTCAGACAAGCCCAATAATTCAACTTTCCACAACAGCAGAGACACAATTACCAGCGGTAGAAATGACCATCCGATGCTTTTAGAAGCTGCAAAGCAGAAGCATCATTAAATGCACCAGGATGCTGCTTCTTGGTAGATAATCAAGGCAACAGTGTGACTGTTAAGGCTGTTATTGTGATTTATGCCACCGCTTTCCCATTTTGAGCCATTTACTGAGCGAAGCCTCATGGCTGAATCTTAACACACGAAAACGAGCCAGGCTTATTTACACATGCACAGTAATTCACGTCTGCACAGGAGGGATTAACAAATGGCGCTGGGGCTTATACATTCGGTCAAAGCAAATGTAATACTTTAGCACTGCAAACAGCTTTTAGAGCAAACGAAACATCAGAAACACATTGGCCTTGGAAAAAAAAAAAACAACCTACAACATACATATTCGCAACACTTGGGTTTTCTTAATGCCATCAACCAAAAAAATCAAATGTAGCCGTCAGTGTTTTATGGGGACTGATGAAAGCACGCCGCTGCGCCTGTCACACAGGGCTCTAACCATGACCTTGTTATTTGCAGGCTTTGTGTGACACACGCTGCGGTAGGAGACTATTTGATTGTTCCGCATTCAAAAGCTGTAATCTACAGTCTCTCAGAAGCTCAAACCTTCAGCATTTCTTTAGAGCACATTCATATGAAATATTCATCATCAGATAAGCAACAATCAGGAAGAAAATATAAAAATGTTTGGAATAAAAACACCCTTACTAATTATTTATTGGTGGAAATCTTGGTTGATCTTCTCCACTGGGAAAATGCAGCTTGATGTGATTTGAGTGACAGTGCCGGCAACAAGTCACAAGACACACATGTGGAAACACATGACATCACCTTTTTCCAACAGAGCCGCGCCCACTTCAAACAAGTGTGAAAAGCAATGATGAAAACACAGAAATATAATCATCTCTAAGGTGAAATATCCAGAACAGCTGTAACTTTGGCAGAAAAATGTGGGACGCCATTGCAACATTAAAGTAGATGTTGCAGTGTGTCTTTAAAAGTGTCATTTATAATGTTGACATTAGAATTTTAAATAGACACGGCTTCTTTATTTAATGTTTTAAAAAATTTTTTGCATGTCTATTCTTTCTGTTTAACCTCTATATTTCCACACAGATGCAGTTAAACACATGGAATCAGGCAGACAGTGGATGGTGAAACAAATCACACATGACAATTTATTAAAAATGGAATCAAATATATTAAAAAAACAATAATTTCATGTTTATTATTAATGTGATTTTTCTAGTAATGACCAGTAATTGTCCAGTTTTCTCCCTGCCTAAGGGAGCTACATGATACTGGTTGTAACATCTGTCTCAGAAAAAATGCAAAAAATTAAAATATTTTAATTGTGAACGGCAATGCCGTCGCAATTACTGTTGCTTTTATTCTCTATGTATGTTTTCTGTGTTTTATTGTACTTAATTGAATGTAACATGGCCGCCCTTTCGTTGTTGTACTCCGTGGGAGAGGGGCTCAAGTTTATATGGTTGTAATTGACAGAGGATTTTGTTTTTACCTCTTGCTGTCAGAGCTGTCAGGATTAAACGGAGCTCGCTTTCAAAAATATTCACAGTCTGGGCCTCTTTATATCAACACAACGCAGACAACACCAGAGTCCACTGGTTGCAATTATACTATGTGTAGAATTAGATTCCAGAGGTCGCTAGGTAGGACTGTTTCCTACTTTCGTGATCAAACATTTCCAATAATCAATTTATAGTATAATTTTATAATTTTTAAGGTGATGACATCATAAAATATGCTGATACACATTCAAAGCTTCATCTGAAAACCTCAATAGGAGCTTCACGTAAATAGAATAAAACATTTGGTACAGCTGTAATAAAAATACTACATGTAAAAGTCCTGCGTTTCATTTATTTATTTTTTGCTTAAAAGTAAGTTTTATCTTGAGAATGTACTCAAATGTACTTAAAAGGATTCAACTGGCAAAACAGCTTGACAGTTTTATTTAATATCATAATTTAGGATTATTATTATAGTCAGTGGAAGTAGAGCTAATCTTTGCCATTTGCCGCCCACAAAGGAAGGTCTGCACCTTTAGTAACAAGGCGCCCTAACAGCACCATAAATGACATTTATTTGTTAAAGAAAGTTGATTAAATAATCATAAAAAGACTAACTCGTTTAATCCAATTAATCACTTTGTTTGAGGATTATTTTTAGGGTGATGATGTCATGAAATATGATGGCAGACATTTCAAGCCTCAATAGAAATTTGGAGCATAAACAAATGACATCACATACAGCCCTAGTTTGGTGTATGGTTTATGTTTGATAAACAGCTTGTGAGACTGCCTCTTCTTATTTTTGCTATAACCATTAACCCCGTCTTTCCACTCGACTCCCATCTGAATGTCTGGAAAATCTAATGAAGCAAACAAACTCTGATTACGGCTGCACTGCAGTCATTCCAGCTATTCATTAGCTAACAACACTCACACACGTCAGCATGAGTCATTAGTATTCAAGAGCAATACACGAACACCACTGAGGCTGTCCAGAGCTATGACGTTTGTTTTTTTTTTTCCTCTTTGGAAAAGCTTGCAACAGAACATCCTGTGTGTTTCAGTTGGGAGATGAAGTCTCCGAATGAAGGCCTGAGGGTGCAGAAGATTTTCCAGAGGTCCAGAGCACCAAGGTCGGTCCTTATCCACATAAACAGTCCTAACCCCACCGTGACTTCATTATTTCTATTTATGCTTCTGTCACTGTGGAACAGTCTCCCTCCCCATTCATTAAGACTCTTTACTCTTCCTCTCCAGTGATGAGCTCCCTTGTGTCACTTTTCCTTTCTGTTGCATACAGCACAGGCGCATACGTTTATTTTAATCAATTCACTGGGGGATAAATCCTGCTGCCGGCAATGAAGACGCAATAGTATGTTCCAAAAGGTCATCGGCCAGTTAAACAGCCTAGGGGAACACATTGTGAGGAGAAAGCTACGAGTCTGTGACCTTGTCATGAGTGGAAATGCTGCAGCAATCCCTGACCGCCAGTCGGTCAGCCAGAAGTCCAGAGACCAGGATCAACAGGGCCTCAGATATTTCCTGAATATATTAACAAGCAGCAGAGGATGCATTTTCTTTTTTTTTTCAACAGCACCTGTTGAGTTACATTTTGCATTATGGTTAGATGTTGAAATACTGGTAGCCAGACCAGCAGCCCTGTGAGGCTGCACCAGACTGCATGAATATATATCAATATATAGTTGTATGCAGTCTATGGGCTGCACAGTGATGCTTTGAGCGCAGTGTTAACATCTACATAGAAACTATCACAAGCGCTGTCCAAGGTGCTGAGGCTAGAGCTGTATCCCGGGTATTCACCAGTGAGCTCAGTCCTGCTAGCAAGGGAGTTAAATGGCGAAGCAGCAACCTCCAGGGCTGAAAAATGACGCCAGTGTGGAAGTCCCACACTGAAAAAATCCCCATAGATGCCCATGTAGAACTCAAAAGTTAGACATATTTATAGCTCATGTGCTCGGTCATGACGGTTGTATGGGGGTGAATTTAAAAATAAGTCACCCATTTGCATTTAATTAAGTTTTAAACTAAAAAAAATCCAAGATAGCGGCAGGCAAAATGCCAAACTCCAGGCCACAGACCAATAGATGATGTCAGAGTGACAGTATACAGTCTATGGTAATGGCTAATAGTTTCCCTTCAGCCTCATCATTTGCCTCACTTTTTTTAATCTCACAATACTGCTGTTCTGTAAGGTAACTTCATTATTTAATTAGGTCAGTTTTCCTTGTCAGTCCTGGAATAAGCTATTTTTGTTTCTGTTTCTGTGTGGGCTTATGCAATAAAAAAATTGGACATTTGAAATTACACCTTACACCTTTTCTGCATTTGGATCCTCATAAGAAACATATAAGCAACATGTTCACAATGGCAAGGTTAATGTGGAGGTAGTCTCTATATACAGACTCTACATTCAGTGAATGTAGAGTCTGTAGGCAAACCCTGGAGATCTTGCCTCCGGAAGAAGAGTGGAAGAGCCCTGGTGTCCGGTTGTAGGCTGTTTATAGTCCGCGTGATATTGACCAATGACGTTTGAGCCGGCTGCAGTTGTTGCCAGGTTAAACGCTCCGTGCGGTGAACTAACGAGGCGGAACATAATTGGCGTCACTGCAAACTCTGAATCCATGGCAATGGTTCAGCATATTTACTGATATATAAACAGAAGTCAGAAACGGAAATTCGCCTCCTCCGCCCAAATCAAACCGGAATGCCAAAAAATCAGGGGTCTGCCCCCAGAGGCTGTACCGCCATCTGCCGAAAGTCAGACGCCAAATGCAGCCGATGGGTTCCAAGAATGATATGGAGGTAGACCAGTTTTCAACTAGCTAGCAAGCTAGCTATTTAACTGTCATCTTGTCAATTTCGCAATCACAACAGAATTTAGTAACTTTCACCACTGCTTATTTTAGAAAGGCCACTACAAGAAAACATGTTAGTTATTTATGAAATATAATTTGGGTTTAGACTGGCACACGTTTGCTACCAGGCACAATCCTGGGAAAATGAAGGCTTTCTAATGTTAGGGTGCTTTTTAAACTAGCTAACACTGGCAGCCAGAAACAAAATCTATGATCAGTGCAGCGGAGACTGATAGATATTTGACATGTAGTATTGGACGTATTGGAAAAACAGATGTGATTAAAGTGCAAGATGAGAAGGCAGTGGGTCACCAAAGTCAGTAGGATTCATCTTCTGGGGACCTTAATTATCTATAC
Source organism: Epinephelus moara (assembly GCF_006386435.1). Lineage (NCBI taxonomy): Eukaryota > Metazoa > Chordata > Actinopteri > Perciformes > Serranidae > Epinephelus > Epinephelus moara. The sequence continues at coordinate 9,066,709 of NC_065512.1, read as the reverse complement.
AATTTTTTTGTAGCAATCCAGCCCACAGCTGTTGAGATACTTCTCTCAAAACCACAAATGTGAATCTCATTAGGCCCTAGAAGACGAGTCAGAGGACCACAAAGGTCAGTAAGAATCAGCTACCTGTTTTACACAGTGACCAAAAGACTGTTTGAATTCCTGTGAGCTCAGGCTGTATTATATTGAAAGCCCAATCATGAAACAAGATACAATTACTCAGATAAAATTAGAACTCATGCAAACACATTTTAATCCTTGTTAGATCCCAATCTACCTGAACAGCTAACAAGCATGGAAATGAAAGTATAAATTCTCCCCTTACGGACAAGAATTTGTTTCACACATTTATTCACAGCTGCATTAAAAATAGATTTCTGAATAAGGCCTTTCAAGGATAATGAAGGTAATCTGGAACCCCCTGCTAGAATACATTCCTCTTCCCACCTATGAATATTTGCAAAGCGCATGGAGCTAATTCACCATGGAGTAGATTGCAAATATTACACAGGGAATTAGGTTAAAGCGGGATTTAAAACAGGGGCTCTGCCATTTTTAAAGAGTTTACTTTAAAAGTACCATCAAGCACTTTTTTTTTTTCACAGGGAGAGACATTCAAGAGTAAGTCTTTGTAAGTCACTTTGAGTTTCACAGCACATGAGCCGATAAAGGTCCACATTTCATCTCTTTAAAGCTTCCACAGACACAAGTCATTTTCACAGATTTTCTCCCCTGGCTTTCGCTAATTAGGTTATTATCAGCTTGTAGAGTAGTGCCATCGTGTTGTTTCATATGTTCCTCTTGTAGTTTATAAGTCTTTGTACAGAACGCCGGAGACCGGGAACAGACGGTGATGTCAACGCTATTACTCATGTAAGAGAAAAGAGCCAAGTAAATCGTTAAAGTTAAACAAAGGTAGGAAGTATGGAAACTTTTTACCATTTACTGTGGGTTGAATGCCATACTAGAATTAATCTACAGTGTGTTTTTACTACTCCAATTCTGTGATCCAGAGCAAAATATGTCCATAAATACTGCCCAGATTCCCATTATTTTTGGTATAGATACTGATTGTCCTCAGGGGATGGCTGTCATTGAGTTCTGTGACTTTAACTTTTTCCCTAGAACCATCATCAGAGAGAAATAAGCCATAAAACCTGGAAATAAGTTTGCATTTTAGCACTTCTGGCTCCCTTGTCTTGGAGTCAACATTTTTTTTCGTGGCCTAAAAAAACATAGTCTGTGATTAGTGTTCAAGTTTTGTTCTAGGACATAAAATACGTCAGTAAATCCCCCACTCATGAATTTTTAAGCTTTTACATGTGTTAAAGGAGCAGCATTTAGGATTTAGTGGCATCTGGAGGTAAGGATTACAGATTGCAACCAGCTGAAACTTTTCCCATGTGACAAGCGTGAACTCCCGGTTAGGATTTTTTCAGTGTTCAGTATCCTTTCATCCATCCATCCATCCATCCATCCGTCCATCCATCCATCCATCCATCCATCCGTCCATCCGTCCATCCATCCATCCATCTATCCGTCCATCCGTCCATCCATCCATCCATCCATCCGTCCATCCATCCATTTTCAACCGCTTATCTGAAGCCGGGTCACGGGGGCAGCAGGGTGAGCAAAGTATTCCAGACGTCCCTCTCCCCAACAATGCTTTCAGCTCCTCCTGGGGGACCCCAAGGTGTTCCCAGGCCTCGTCTCGTCTCGTCTCGTCGTCCTCCGCTTATCCGGGTCCGGGTCGCGGGGGCAGCAGCCTCAGCAAAGAAGCCCAGACAGTCCTCTCCCCAGCCACCTCCGTCAGCTCTTCCGAGGGAACCCCGAGGCGTTCCCAGGCCAGCCGGGCGATGTAATCTCTCCAGCGTGTCCTGGGGCGGCCCCAAGGTCTCCTCCCGGTTGAACATGCCCAAAATACCTCCCAAGGGAGGCGTCCGGGAGGCATCCTTACCAGATGCTCGAACCACCTCAACTGGCTCCTCTCGATGTGGAGGAGCAGCGGTTCTATTCCGAGTCCCTCCCGGATGTCCGAGCTCCTCACCCTATCTCTAAGGCTGAGCCCAGCCACCCTGCGGAGGAAACTCATTTCGGCCGCTTGTACTCGTGATCTCGTTCTTTCTGTCACTACCCAGAGCTCGTGACCATAGGTGAGGGTTGGAACGTAGATCGACCGGTAAATCGAGAGCTTCGCTTTCTGGCTAAGCTCCCTTTTCACTACAATGGACCGGTTAAGCGTCCGCATCACTGCTGACGCCGCCCCAATCCGCCTGTCAATCTCCCGCTCCATCCTACCCTCACTTGTGAACAAGATCCCAAGATACTTAAACTCCTCCACCTGAGGCAGTACCTCCCCCCTGACCTGGAGTGGGCAATCCACCCTTTTCCGGCTGAGGACCATGGCCTCAGACTTGGAGGTGCTGATTCTCATCCTAGCTGCTTCACACTCGGCTGCGAACCGTCCCAGCAAGAGCTGCAGGTCACTGTTCGATGGAGCTAGGAGGACCACGTCATCCGCAAATAGCAGGGACAAGATCCTCCCGTCACCGAACCCGACACCCTCCACCCCTCGGCTGCGCCTAGAAATTCTGTCCATTAAAGTTATGAACAGAACCGGTGACAAAGGGCAGCCCTGGCGGAGTCCAACCCTCACCGGGGTGTTCCCAGGCCAATTAAGATATATAATCCCTCCAGCATGTCCTGGGTCCGCCCCGGGGCCTCCTACCAGTGGGACGTGCCTGGAAAACCTCTAACAGGAGGCGCCCAGGAGGCATCCTGCTCAGATGCCCGAGCCACCTCAACTGACCCCTTTCGACGCAAAGGAGCAGCGGCTCTACTCCGAGCTCCCTCTGGATGTCCCAGCTCCTCACCCTATCTCTAAGGCTGAGCCCAGACACCCCTCTGAGAAAACTCATGTATCTGAGATGTCATTCTTTCGATCACTACCCATAACTCCTGGCCATAGGTGAGGGTTGGGATGTGAAGGACCAGTAAATCAAAAGCTTTGCCTTCCGGCTCAGCTCCCTCTTCACCACGACAGTCGGGCACAAGGCCTGCATCACTGCAGATCACTGCCAATGCTGCGCCAAACCGCAGAGGTCTTTTCCACCCAGAAGAAAGGGACTCAGTGATCTAAGCTTTAAAATTCACGAGTGGGGGATTTACTGACGTTGTTCAGCTAATCGCAGACAGGAGGCTAGACCAGGACCTGCCAATGTGCGCTCAGATTTTTTTTAGGATAACTTAAAATCCAGATGTTCAGCAGGTTTTTACAGGGAGCTGAATTATCAGCAGGGGTCTCTTCTGGGCCTTTTCCACTGGCACTTTTGGCCACACCGAGTAAAGCCATGCTGCGCCAATTTGCGTTTCCATTATCCATCAGGATGCGCCGTGCCATGCCAAGCTGACCTTCCCCTGAGTAGGTCCAAAAGCAAGTAGCGGTGACGTCTCTCTAACTGCAGCCAACCCCCATTAACCGCTCAAACAAGCGTGTGTGTTGTCTCTACTCACCTCTGTCTGCAGGAGACCAGAGAGAAAGGCGTTTTTAAAGTCTCTGTGTTCAGCTTTGAGGACTTTTGTAGCTTCTAACTGAATCTCTGTGATTTGGAGTTCAGTTTCTCTCCTGAATCCTGTTTTTACTTTAGATATCTGCTTTATTCTTCTGATTCAAGTTTGCTATCAGCCGTATTAGAAGTTGTGTGAAGTTGCTGCCCTGTCGTAATGGGTACGCTAATCCCTGCTGCGCTAGGCTGATGGCCCAAACTAAACCAAGCAAAGCCAAGGCAGCTCATGACTATTAAAAAGGGTTATTCCTCTCCAAAATAAATGAACATGGTGATTTAAAGCGATTAAAACACTGACTACAGCAGTTTCACGTTCAAAATCGGTGTTTTTCTGATGCTCTGCTCGTTGTGGGGAGGCTGCTAACTGCAGTGGCCGAAGCGACAACTCAAAAACGCATGACGCTACCTAGAGCCAGTGTTTAGTTTTTGCCAATCTGTTCTACTGTAGAAACACCAGTGCAACATGGTGGCTCCCTATGTAGATATAAATAGCTCATTCTAAGGTAATGAAAACACAATGATTCTTATTTCCAGGTGATTATACATTAAAGAAAACATACTTATTATATCATATTCCATTTCTGCCAATATATCCCCTTAAATCCTACACACTGCCCATTTAAAGCTTCTATATGGGATATTCAGAGCAATATAGCAGCAAACCACTTCTTACTAATGAAAGATATATTGGAGTAATGGCGTCCTGAGCAGAGAATGAAGTCAAACTACCCCTGTGTGTGTTGTAGACTGAGCTTCTCTGTTAGTGCAATAATCCAAAATGCAATGGAAAATCCAATTTGAGTTTTGTCGAGGAAACCAGAGGGATCGTAACAAGCAGACTGACCAGCAAAAAAAAAAAAAAAAAAATCATCCCTGCACCCCTCTATTTCTAATAATCTATTATGGAGAACTTTCTCTAGCTCCACCTTTAGGACAAACTTAATATTGTGTTATATTATGCTGTGCTGTATATGACTACATATTTTAAGCCAAACTACTGGAGGGAAAGTAGGAAATAGATCAAGGTTTGTTTGTTTCATATAATTTCATTTTTAAACACTGCAGCAGAGGAGATGCCAGCAGGACTGTCAACCTTTAGCCCCGTGTTTTTTATGGAGCTCATTTTTCCATGGAGCTAATTTGGCTCAGCATTAGCTAAGAATGGCTGAGAGCTAGCAGTCATATCAGCAGCTGCTGCTCTCTCATTAGTCCCCCTCAGTTCAGTTTCTGGCAGTGAGCCGTTACCTTTGAGCTTCACTTGTTAAAATGCCAGACGGATGTGAGTAAGTATCAGCCAAAGGTCTTGGTGAGCGCTGTAGTTAGTCAGCTCGAGAGCGAGTTTCAGAATAAGAGATTTGTGACTAATTGGCTGACATTCATTCTGCACTCTATAAATTATACTATTAATCCACGTTCACATGTACACAAAACAAAAGAGGGGAGGAGTGGGCTTTGAATTGTCTTCGTGAGTGTGCATTAAATACACATCAATAAATATAAGGCTCAGTCATGCCTGGTTTTGATGCACGCCAGGTTTCGGAGGGTGAAGCCCATTTCGACTGGTATGATACAGCGCTGTAGGCACTGGCTGAGTGCTATATTAATTTTAATATTTGAAATAAGTACAGCACTCTCTCTTTGCTGTCTCATGGGTCACTTACAAAAGGTGATAGCTGCAGGTCATGCTGGCAATATCTATACATAATGTCTCTCTGCATAGCGCACAGCGGGTTATTCCCTTCCTGGAAACAATAATAAGAGGACTGACTGGATAACACATCAAGGAAATGTCTCAGTGAACTTCACTCTGTAAATATTTCATATGATTTGTGGGGAGCTGCTCACTTCTATTTATGTTTTGGCACTAATTCCAAACAGAGTTGTGACACTTTGTCCTTGTTTGCATAAACAAAGTAATCTCTGGTTAAATATCTAAAATGACAAAAAAATTATGCAACGGTTTTGCCAGATGGTACATGAAATCTGGTCTGAGGCATCAGCAGACTAAGCTGCTGCTTAAGGTCCCAAAGCCCATCAGGGGCACCAAAAATGGGCAATATACACATATGAAAAGCTCTGCTCATAATTTAAGTGTTTCAGTACTATTTGTTGTTTCATTTCAACTCCTTCAAAACAAAGAAGGAAATTTAATTGTTAAAGGGATTTGCAAATTGTTTTGTACGTTTGTACACTGCAAAGTTCACTAGCTGTTTCTGGGAGTAAAGATACCAAAGAATAATCAGAATAAATGTTAGCATTGTACATTTCTGCAAACCACAGATAAGTTATATTTGCACTTTACTATGTAGCAGATACGTTAAACTTAACATTTAAACAACACTGTGGTAATGTGGTTATATTTAGGCACAAAAACCACTTGGTAATGGTTAGGGAATTATTATGTTTTGACTCATAACACCTAGTTCGGGGGGTCACTTTATCGGCAGAAAACACAGCAATGATTTAGTAAAAAGAAAAGATGGCAGGGGAAATACAGCACACAAATTCAACTGAGCTGGACAGCCACAAAAAATGTTCACAGGCTGAGATCAATGCCAAAAAATGTCAGTTAATAAAGAACACCCATGCTCAAAAAGAAGGACGCTCAAAGTGTAAAAAAATAATAAAAAAGAGATTAAAAACAGCAGCAAATGTTTCAGTGCTACTGACAGAGTGCTTCACAGAACAGATACAGACAGGTGTGATGAATCAGTCAGCTGCTGCCACTAATTAGATGAAATCAACTCTGAGGAGCACTAAGCAAAAAGAACAACCACTTTTCTAGCCACTGTCCTGGCAGAAATATCTCAGTAAAAAACAACAGCTTTTTGTGGCACTATCCTGGCAGGAAATGCAGTAATGTTGCATTAGAAAAAACTGCTTTACACTGCACTACACCGGCAGGAAACAAAGCAATGTATTGGTAAAAAACAACCGCTTATTGTGGCAATATGTAGCCAGGAAAAGCAACATTGTCTTGGTAAAAAACAACTACCTTTTGTGCCACTATGTCCACAGGAAAAGCAGCAATTTCTCTGTATAAACAACAATTTTGTGTGGCACTATCCCAGCAGGTTATGCAGCAATGTCTCAGTGAAAAATACTGCTTTTTGCTGCACTACACAGACAGGTAACACAGCGATGTATTGGTAAAAAACAACCGCTTTTCATGGAAATATCCAGGCAGGAAAAGCAGCAATGTCTTAGAAAAAAAAAACAGCTTTTTGTGGCACTTATGCAGACAGGAAACAGCAATGTATAGGTAAAAAACAATCACTTTTTGTGCCACTATCCCTGCAAGAAAAGCAGCAGTAAAACAAATGCTTTTCATCCTAAAATGCTAAAAAAATAAAAATGTGACGGGTGGTGAAAGATCCATGCTCTGCGTCCAAAAAGCTGCAGGGAATACAGTGACTACTTGCTAAATCACAACCAGTGTTGCTGTTTGTTGGTCCCAAACAGTGGTCTTGCCCAGGTGTCACATCATCCACCATCCCCTCCCCCTTCAGGTGACAGTCACAGATGCACAATGCAACCATTTTCTTCTGCCGCTTAGAGTGCTGCTTACACTCCGTGTGCGCTGACATGTTCAAAAAGGCTAGGTAGTTTTCTAAAAAAGATTTGTATTGTAGTTTTTAATAAATGTTACTCAAGCAGAGGTAAATAGTTTATGTGAGGATTATTTTCAGCTGCAGATTAATACACATTTGGTGCCTTGGTGAATATTCCCTAGAACAGTGTACGTGGGATACACTCAAAATAAACAACAGTGCCTGCATTTACCATAATGAAGGAACATGTCACGGTGAGGCTCATTGATGTGTTTTCACCAGCGACAATGCAGCTCTGTGGCACAGAGGAAGAGGCTACAGTACATCAGACTTGGCTGCACAGACAATACGTGTTAGCAGGATCAATTTTTTGTTGGTTTCAGTCTTTTCATGGGATTTCTTGACAATAAAAAAAATACAGAATTTGCCAGCCTTATCCTTTAATGCTCTTTTTCAATATCCATGCACCATTTTCTACCCTTTCATTTTTTAAAGAAAAGATGTCCTCAACTTAACCATTCATTCCCCTGATGAATGAGTGCAGACATGTACAGACTTAGAATGAACATTCACTCTGCTCTTTAGCCTGTTGGGAGGTTTAATCAACATCTGTGTCAGGTCAGGGTAACAGCGTGAAAGTCTCACAAGGTTAGTGGAGAGTGGCGTCAAAACAGTTCGACCTGTATCAGAGTCCCAACAATCTCATTTAACCTCATGTTTTATTGCTTGTCTAGTTCCAGTAGATTATTTAAAAAGATGTAGGAAGATAAATACTTAAAGAAACAACACTAGATGTAATGCACACCCGTTATGTCTCTGTGTTCTTTTAATATTTGCCTTCTTAAAAAAAGGACCACTCTGCCGCAGTGACATGCCAGTGGGCAACTACACACTCCGCTAATTGGACTGCCAAGTATAAAAACTCACATAAAAACTGTTTAACATCTTGTCAGCAGCCTTTGACATAACTGGGGCAAACACAATAAAGGATTAATAACATGTGCCAACATCCGGCTATTTTCTCAGACCTTGAGTCCTTGTACGTACTGGCATAACAAGTTGTGACATTACATGGAGGACAAAAAAAGCGGTATAATAATTGCGCTGACACCAGACACTTCCCACGCCTTGGAATGTGTCAGAAAAAGTGAGAGGATGTGTTATCTGACTCTGACCTGTAATGTCATCAATAAAAATTGTACACGGAGAACAGAGCATGGAAAAGTGATGATATCTGAAGTGACAGAAGTACATGTAGTTCTTACGGTCGATGTTTATGTTGATAATGTCTGTGGGATAAATATGGAGCTTGTTTATTAGGGAGTTGACGGACAGTTAATGTGGACTGAGCAAAGAATTATTGTCAACACAACTTCCCTGTGAAACCGCAAGTTATAACTTCTATATTTTGATTTGTGTATTGTGTATCTGTATTTATAGAAACGTCAACAAAATGCTGGCGTTCTGCGCGTCAAAGAAACGTAAAAATCCAAAGTTGTTCCACCTTGGAGCCTTTTGTTCCATGTTTTGTTTTGTTTTTAGATATTTTTTTGGGCAAAGGGCCACAGGCTGGATTCAAACCCGGGTGTCTGCTCTACCCGCTAAGCCACCGACGCCTCCATATTGTTCCATGTTTTTGTGTCTAAGTGACTAATGGGAACAATATTTCTTGAAACCAGTCCAGTATAGAGCATAAGAAGCAGTCAAGCTGCAATGTACAGTAAACACTCAGGGCATGTTGGCACATTCAATTTACGTCCATTAAATGTCCTTGTTTTTACCACTGACATGCTCAGATTGTTATTGTTAGTGTCTGAGAAGATTGTTGAAAGGATTCCTTCAGAGACAGACCTTTTTGATTAACCAGAAACAGCCAGGAAATTGCTATCTTCAAACCCACCAGACTCCATTTTAAAAAAAACAGTAATTTTATCATCGTAAAACACACTTCATTCAAAGTCTACTGAAGCAAAATAAAACTCACAGAAGCCATCTTGGTTTGTCTTTCCACTCTTCTAACAGCCACCAGCTCTGGTTTGGTTGAAATAAACCCTTAATTCAATCAGTTAGATGTGAAAACACACTGCCTCCATATACATGCTAAAATTACTGTTTATTTAAATGGAGTCTGGCTGGTTTGGTGATGGTAATTTGAGGCTGTTTTGCTTTATCCAAACAGTATTTGGATTGATTGTTTAGCCACTGGTAAGAAAATTGTGAGCCTCCAAGGACCTGTAGTTGTTGAGGTTGCAAACCCCTGCGTGATAACGTTAGCACATCATCAAAACATAGGCTAATGGCGTTGAGTAACATTAGCGCTGCGCTACTGTTTCAAAACCTGCAAGGAAACCTTTCACTAAAAAACATGATGCTAGTCTATTACATCTTGGCGATAATGGCTGCAGGGTACTAATATTATGCTAAGTTTAATTAATCATATCTATAGCGTACGCAATAGCATATCTTCTCGTCTCTTATCGTTTAAGTGCACTTTACAGGCTGGGGGAAAGGTTGTTTTCCCCCTTGCCGACTCCACTCTCACCATGCCCCCTAACTATAACTAGACACTGACTGTATGTAAGGAATAAAGAAACATGTTTATTGGTAAGCTTTACAGGTATTTAAACAAAGCCAGGCTAAGCTATGCTAAGCTAAGCAAAGCTAACTAGTATAAGCTAAGCTAGGATAAGTGAATCCCGGCTGAAGCTCCACACTTAATGCACATAAAAGAGCAGTATGAATCTTCTCTTCTAAATCTTGACAAGAAAGCCAGCATGAATATTTCCCAAAATGTCTTTCTATTTCTCAGACCTTCCCCATTTCATTATAAATACCAAAGGAAGACACTTTGTTTCCTCCACATGTGAACATTCCCACACATCCAAAATGGCTGAATGTCTTTCATGAGCAAAACAAAGCAAAAAATAGTCTAAATTCTGCTTGGATTCAATTGTAAACAGTGTGCAGCAAATCAGCGATGAATCAAAAGTCAAAGAGAAAGTTAATGAAAGCAAATCAAGTGAAACATCTGTGCACAGACTCACCCCGACTCCATCCTCATGCCTGTACTGTTTCCAGGCCCGGCCCGTGTCACTGTAGAGCAGGAGGTAACTGCTGACCCAGTCCCAGCTGTCATGACGTCCCTGCGTGGCCACAGCCGTCACCTCCATCTGCTCCCTGAGGTCCACCTGGAGCCACGGCTCCTGGTCTGTCACCATGGGAGACCAGCCTCCTGCTCCTGGAGGAGGGCAGAGAAATAGGGGTCCTTCAAACATCGATACTGTGGATAATGACTGAATGAGTGTTGTGGTTTATGCTAAGTTGCCACACGGTTCAGGCTGCAAAAAATGTATAAACTCCTGATCTGAGTACGAGGAGTGTTTGCATATGAAAGGCTTTCAAGGTTAGACTCGAGTCGGCACGGTGGAGGTCAGCTGCCTCACTTCCTGAAAAATAGTTGATTCATTTTGAAATGTGTACAGCCGAGCTCCAGAACTTATAAAGAGCAGAATCCTGCGAGCTAAACAAGCTTACCCCTGCTCCACAAGGCTCCTCGCCACAATATTGAGCGTGTCTGTCATTCTCTCCGGAGATCTGAAACTGGAGATTTTATGTTCATATCATCTACAAATACACCTGCTGGTAACAGTTTAGCACCTTTTCCACATTCCTTAAAAGGTTGCCTTGTTAGCATTCACCATCTGTAGCTCTAATTAGAGTTTGATGGCACATATGAAGAATGTCCAAAGCTCATGGGAGCCGTTTCTTTTTACCTGAGACACTATAATTTGTATCAGAGGAGTGGCTGAGACGAAAGGAGCAGGAGGTAATAGCAAGAAAAATCAAAGTAATTAGATTGTTTCCTTTTCCTTATGACTAATTTCATTATATTTTCTGTTGGCGTCTGTAGCCATTTGATTTGCTGATGGCCGACTGATTCCTCAGGCTGTTCTGGGGACCAGCTAAAACTGCAGGACATGGCTATGATGTGGTATGAGAAAAGACGACAAATAAATAAACAACAAACCCAAGAAACACAGCACAGGGACCAAAAGGGACTGGCGAAGCAGCAATGGTCGTCCACTGAGAAATCCCTGCAACCCTGGAGCCATGGCAAGCCGTTTAAACATGTGATAGAAGCTCCACTCCTATCTGTAATTACCTTTTAGATATCCATAATAGCATTTCTCCAAGTCAAAATTGTGTTCTCACTCTCATCAGAGTGGCAATTAAAGATGACACAATAACAGTCTTAGCAAAAGAAATTGTATATCAAGATAACTACAACTTTAATTGTACTAGTCAAAACTTCATTTAAGATATCTCTAAATCCTTTTAAAGTTTAAGTGGCTGTTTTAACATGTAATCGCTCGACTGGATATACATTGTAGATAAGTGTGATTCAGTCCCTCCTGGTCAAAAACAAGGGAAATATAAAAGATGGAACAGACATGACGACAGTGACAGTGTTCCAGGAGCCAAACTTTGGTGTCAGTTGCAATGGAGTCAACTTTAACCTATCAGATCTTTGTTGTTTCAGCTTTGACTAAAAAAATCCTCCCAGAGATTAAACAACACACATTAAGTGATGTTTACTGACATCTTTTTATTTTTTATAAAAATGCATGTCCGTCCGCTGCATCTCAGCCTCTGCTGGACAGAGCCATGATCTGTTTGGAGACCAATAAAAGGAAAGCAAACATGCATATTCAAATCAAAAATGTCAGTACACATCATGACTCCCAAATACCTGACACCAAACTCTGGCTCCTTGAATGCTGTCATTGACGTCATGGCCTTTCCTTTTTTTTTTTTTTATTTTCTTGGTCAAAAAGACGGTTTCAGAAATCAACAATGCTATCTTTCTAAAGCCCCTTTTACACTGCCAGATTTTCCGCGAATGTTGGGCCGTTTTGCCGGCAAGCTGCGAGCGTTTAGACACACAGAGCCGGATTGGCGAGTTGATCGGAGGTGCCCAATTTTCCTCCTTGTAGGGTAGTCATATTGGCGGAACCTTTTTGGTTTAACAGACCGAGGCGGCCTTCCGCAACGGGAGGGGCTGTTGAAGACATGTGGGAGGAGCTGTTAATGACACCACACGTGCGACCCACTGCTGGTGGATAAACAGGAAACAACTGATAGCAGGAATTAGCGAGCAGCTAGTAGCAAGAGGGAAACATAAACCTGACAGACACTGTAAAGATGAGCAACTGGGGAGACAAGGAATTGCACGCCCTCCTTGCCCTCGCAAACAAAGAGGCCATTAACTGTCAGATGACGGGGACGGTGAAGAACGGGCCGACTTACGAGAGAATCACCGAAGGACTGACTAGCCGTGGCTTCCCTCCCACGTCACTGTTTACCTCCCACGCTGAGCTACACATTTTGTTACTTGCTCACGCCCCCCATTGCCCCGAAAAAGGCCCATTCTGTACGAACAAAAGTAGGTAGGCGGCATTTTGCTGCACTCCCTGAATTGAGATTTTCCTAGGAAGAATGACGTTGTGGATATTTGAGATGTTAATTTTGGTGGGGAAGAATTGAATTACAGGTATCCACAATATATATAACTGTATCATTTAACTGTGTCATATTTTACTTCTAGGTGTTCCTGTTTTACCTGATTAATGTGTTGTAAATTTTAACAGTTTTTATTCATCATTGGTGCTTTTTTAAAAATGTATTAATATATTCATTTTAATTGTGGTTTTATTGCTTTTTACTTCCTGTTGCCACAAGTGTCTCTTTGTTTGTTTTTTCAGTGTCTTTGTGCATTTATTTCTCAATGTATTTCTGAGTTAAAATAAAGGTTGAGCATGAACAGGAACATATATGTACATATATATATATATACACATACAGCGATTAAATGTTAAAAACAGCTTGCAGCACTGGACCCCTTGTGGCTCCTGTAATTGCTGTGATTCAACTAGTGTGTGAAGATTTCACCTGCTTTACACAGCTGATTTAAATCTAAGTATCACTCCTACGCATACTTCGGTTTTCTCTGTAGTTTACACTTAACAGTTCATTTTCTCCCTTTAACCTTCTGACCTCGTGCACAGTGCACATCCATCAGCTAACATGACGAGATAGTTTGTGTTTCATACATCACGCTCATAGTTTAGTGTTGCTGGCAGCGTGGTCAGGTCTATTTGCAGTGTGCACATTTGGTTCTAGTTCACCTTCAAGTCGTTTAAATTTCTTTTTCTTTGAGTTACCAGTGTAGAAGTGCTGCTGCTGTTTGCTGCAGCTGGAGGGGGATCTTTTCAGGACAGAGCCTAAAGCGCAGCTCTTAAAAAAGCAGCTGGGAGAAATTTTCCTCGAGGGCTTTCTACCAGAAAGGGATCTCTTGGTTAAGGGTAGGAAGGAATCATGGTTTTACTTCAAATGAATGGCTTTCTTGAGTGTACAATGTCTTCCATGTGCTCTTACAAACAGGAAGTGGCCAATCAGAATGTACCAAGTGCCTTCAACATCATGGGGAGAATGACTATTCTAGTTTATGTTAGTATGTTGGTGCTTTTGTTTTGGTTATTTAAACATATTTATACTGATACATCAAATGTCTTTTTTAAAATTTGCAGTTAAGGTGGTTGTGTTTATCTTTGTGTTACTCCTTTGTTTCGAAAATGGTTGGATCAGCCATTACTTATGTTCCCATATTGTCATTGTTAGGTCAGTTAACATTTTTCAGTTAAACAGAAGAGAGGACGGCTTCTTGCCTAAAAAGGCATAAATGATCCAGGTTCAGGCGCTCGGGATGTTTTAAAAATTACGAAAAACATTTATTTCAACATTACATACACCAACACATATCAGATTACGCCATCCTCAGGATATTGTGACAAACAGATGCAGAGTAATTATAGCTGCGTTCATCATAGGTGTGCACAGGTAAGAACCTGTAACATTCCTGTAGGCCTCTAGAGGCATAACACAGTAAGCAGGAAGTCCTCTCACAGGTTGAGATGGTGTAACCATGGAAATACATACCAGGAAGCCAACATTAAAACCCAATATTTATCTTTTAAGTCAACAGCAGTCAATCACATAATACTATTATACGTCATTGTAAATTTATGACCAAGAAAATAACTATACAAAAGACGAAAAGTCCTCATTAATCAAGGGTAACTGGTGTCTTTAGAGCCTGGATCCAGTATGCCTTTCTTTGTACAGTATGAGGCATTTGATTTTATCCTCGCCCTAATGACTTCAGTACCTAACACTCTTAGGGTTGTATTATTTCTAAGGGTGGGCGATATGGCCGTAAAATGACATCAAAATATTTCAGGGTATGTCTGTGATGACGATATTCTTGATGATATGACAAATTAGTGAAATAAGTGATCTAGATTTACAGTTTGCCTTCAAATATTCAGTAAAAACTAAAAAATGATCTCTCATTTCTTTAGTTTGTGAACAACAACAGTAACTCAGAGTGAGATTCAGATTCTGTTACAATATTAATAGTTCAACCAAATAAAATCTACCACAAATTACACATTTAAACAGCTCCCAGATACAAAAACTGTCCCCTGGGATCTATATATATAAATCAACAGCTGATTTCCTTCTTTTAGTAAAATCCTAAATTATTGAGTTGTGTTTTTTCCACCTGGACCTTTATGCTCTGCCATTTCTCCTCAAATCATCACGCTGTAACCTGTGACAGGCTGTTATGATACCACAACTATCACACAGTCACATATACAGTTTATTCACGTAGGTTTACATTACCAAAGGTTTATGACAAAATCACTTGACAACACCGACTCCCGCGTGCTCACAGTGAGAGAGGAGAGAGAGAGACGCTGTGCTGCTGCCAGAGGAGCCGCTGAATGAGTTCCCTCCCTCACATTCAGGACGCCACAGTTTATTCCACACTACTGAAGCTGCTCCTCTTTCTGGAACCAATGCGGAGTCGGTTATAATTTCACTTTCAGCCATGCTTGCCGTGGGTAACAGTATGACGTCAATATGTCAAATCGAAATAGAAATATCACGATTTGAATTTTTCATAGGATATCGAAAAATGATACCAGTATTATCATGAACGAGATGATATGACACACCTTTAATCACTTTCATGTTGGCCATTGGATAATTTAAGTTTCCAGTATGAATGTCATACCTATGCTCAGCCACTCTGTCCCTCAGCCGCCCTTTCAGTGAGGCCCACATAGAAACAGCCACATCATTATTCAGTTTAGTTTTTCCCTTTATATGGGTGCAGACCTTCACTGCATATTTTGTTTACTATTTGTTGCATTTTTGGGTAAATACAACCCTCATTTTGAAAATCCTCACACCGACTCCTCTCACCTGTCAGCTCGGTCCCTCACAGCCACTCTTAAGTCATTTTCTTTGCCATATCACAGTCACTGGGTTTAAAAAACATTATTATGAAATTAGTAAGATCCTTTAAAGCTTGTGTTTTTTCCAGTCAGTCTCTCTCTCACCTCCTTAAAATAACAAAACAGAGCCCTTGTGAACTGCACCATGTGGTAAATGCGGCAAGTCGTCATAGCTCATTGCTCATTCTCACTACCTTCAGAAACAGCCCACATGACCACTGCGCAAATGGTTCATATGAGTGTTTTATGGCAACTGCTGGTGCGGCAGGTTGGCTGTGTGTAGGGATATAATGACCATGCTAAAACATCATCTCTGGTACTCACCATCTCTCCTGTTAAGCTTGGCATTGTGGGCGGCGTAACTGACTGAGGACTGGGAGGAGCTCTGAAAGGATGAATGGGGTAACGTGGAGGCCAGAGGAGCATTGCAACTATCTGTAAGAAAAACACACACAGAGGCCGTTAACATCATTACATTCCTGTGTTTTTTTATCTTAATGTGTTTCACATGAAGAATGGCTAGAGGGGTTTCACTGCTCACTGTGCTTGGATTCATTCAGCTGATAGAAATAATTGAAAATGCATCCTTGAGGAGTTAAAGATGTTGGTTCAAAGTGCATCTTTACCTGTCGGTGGAGGAGTTTTAAAGCAAGAACTGGGGGAAAATAACAGGGCCGCCTCACTTATCCAGTTCTCAGGTACCTCAAACAGTCTATTAACCCATGCAGTGACCCTTGAAAATAGCACAGAAAACTCTACGGCTCCTTTTGTGTACATGTGTGTGCTTGTGTGTGTTCTTTTTAATCCCACAGTGTGAGATTACATCACGTCCAACAGGCAGGAACAGATTACGAGCCCAGTGATATAAACCTGTCAGTCCCATCTTCCCCTGATCCACCTTGCCCGCCACAATAAGAGCAGCGAGTCGAACAACAACAGCCTCTCCGCTGTTTGGCTTCACTTGAGTGCAGAGCTGCATTAAGGCCCGTATCTGAGAACATAATGAAAACTGGCACCAGCCTGATTACAATTATCCCCGTACTCTCTCCATCAGCGTGCAGTTCGCTCCTCTGAGTGCGAGAGGCTTTTTGTTTTTGGATGCCATTTTACTCTGAGTTCAGATGGATTCTGAGCACATCTGGAGTGGCAATTGGCCATCCATCTGGTAGACAAGAGCACAGCGGAACTGACAGCATGAGCTCGCTCTCCTTTTGGGCGTCCCACCGAATTTCGACTGACCTGATTTGAGTGCTCTCAGATCGCTTGCCAAGAGATTTCTCTAATCCTGATTTCAAGTGTGACTAAAGTGGATCGAGCTGTTTAGTCCAAGACTCAAATTATGGCTGAGCCGCAGTTGCAGATGTTCATTGGGGGAATGCGAACAGCGCCATGTCGTCTTAACACAACACTACTGCAACCGGGGTTATTATGCAAGCACAGCACAAACTCTTAATCTGTCCAAAGTCTCCCAAGTCCTACTTTTGATCCCTTAAGGATAACACTCGCTCTTCCTATCTTCTTTTCAATCTGCAGCCACCCGTCTTTTCTTGCATGATGCAGCTGACAAAAGCCCAGACAAATGTTTTGGTCTTTCATTCAATCCACCCTTTATGTGACTGTACAGAACAATGAGACCATGACAGCTGAGAAAAGGTGAAAGAAAACAACCCAGTCACTGAAGCAGATATGTTGACATGGTTCAACAACAACACTGTGGTGAACATGTAGTTGAAATTGGGCATAAAAACCACTTAGTTAAGGTTAGTGAAAAGATCATGTTTTGGCTGTTTTGAGGGCACAATCTGTGCAGGAAATGCAGCAATGTCTCAGTAAAAAACAAACACTTTTTGTTACATTATGCTGGCAGGATATGCGGCAATATTTTGGTTAAAAAGAACCATTTTTCATGGCACTGTCCTGGCGGGAATGCAGAGATGTCTCAGAAAATATTACTGCTTTTTGTAACATTGTCCTGACAGGAAATGCAGAGATGTCTCAGAAAAAACAACCACTTTTTCTAACATTATCCTGACAGGAAATGCAGCAATATCTCAGTAAAAAACAACTGCTTTTTGTGGCACTATCCTGAAAGAAAATTCAGCAATGTATTGGTAAAAAAACAATCCCTTTTTCTAACATTATCCTGGCAGATATGATGTCTCGGTTAAAAAGAACTGTTTTTCATGGCACTATCCTGACATGAAATGCAGCAATGTATTGTAAAAAAACCAACTGCTTTCCGTAACTTTATCCTGCCAGGAAATGTAGCAATGTCTTGGTAAAAAACAACCACTTTTTCGTGGGACTATCCCTGCCGGAAAAATAGCCATGGTCACTGAAAAAAAAACAAAAATCAAAAAACCCACATTTGAGGGCCTAAAAGCTGCTGGAAACACAGCCATGTCTCCCTAAAACCAACCTGTTGGGTTTTTTGTTGGTCTCAAACGGTGATCTGCAGCTTAGCAGGCATCTGCACCTCCAAAGACAAAGTCATTCACTGCCTCA
Organism: Epinephelus moara; assembly: GCF_006386435.1. Taxonomy (NCBI): domain Eukaryota; kingdom Metazoa; phylum Chordata; class Actinopteri; order Perciformes; family Serranidae; genus Epinephelus; species Epinephelus moara. Next base: position 9,048,730 of record NC_065512.1, on the reverse strand, counting down.
CTTTAGAAATGTTAATATAATACGATGAAATGTACAAAAATAACATATTTGTGGTTTTCAGAAACACAGAGCAAAATTTTCCTCTGGTGTCTGGTTCTTAAAGTGACAGGTAATGTGCTGAGACAGTTTTTCATCTGCAAAATGTGTGTCTTACAGACCCTGTTGTTGTTTACAGATCTGGTCTTGAGCCAAATGCCTGGCTGTCAGTCAGGGAGACTTATGGATGGAGGATGATTTGCCTGCAAAGCTGCTCCTTGGCCTGTGGGATAACTGAAAATCCTCTGAAGCTGACTCACGATCTCTACCGAAGGCTCAGGGGCTTGAATCTTGCAACCAAATGAACCCAGACGTGCATCTGAATGCATGGACATAAACACACGCACACAACCGCTAGCCGAGAGGGAACACTTAATCTCTTTTGAAATCATAAGTACACCGACTGATATCAAGAGCTTTCAGTTTCAGTCACAGAAGTGCTAGGATGATGCTTTTTTTCTGAACAGACCAACAGTAGGCCGGCACAGAAGTGTCATGTTGATGCTCTGGGGTTTGCGGCACACCGGAGGTTATCACTGATTGTGCCAGTGATAAAAATAATAGATGAAAAAGAGCAGCGCCTGCACGCTGACTCCAAGCCCGCAAATTTATTTAGTGACACACATAGTTCAGACTGTAATCAAAGTGTTGTCTCTTTAAATTACATTTGTGGTTTGGACTCAGCGTGTCAATAGAGGACAAGGCAGGTGTTACTGCATGTTTTTTTGTCTCCCATAAAAACACCAACATCCGATTGCTACTTTCTGACTTCCCTGCCCTCTCTGTGACATTCAACCCAAAGCTGATTGGTTCCTACGAATGATGTAAATCTAATAATGGTTCAAGTTTTATTTCTGAAGAGGTGAAGTAATTTCCTGAGATGGCTGGGCACTGTGGATTTTAGCAAATGCTAAGTAAAAGTGTTCAATGTGCAGTAAAGCCTTTCTGTGACAGTGTTTTACTGTCATAACCGATGTTTTTGGATTAATATTACTGCTGCTGTGATATGTAGGTTGCATTTATCTGCTGTAGATGTGCTAATTATAACTCCTTCATATACTGCTGGTAGGGCTGAGCAATATAACCATTTTGATATCATGACATGAGACTCGTCGTTTCATGCATGACCACTTAAGTCAAAGCTGTTTCCACAGTGTTCTTCATCCTCTTTAGGCATGAAAAAAACATGCATTTTTTCACCCTCAAAGACCGAAACAGCCGCCCACGCCTAAAATTAGCTATTGTTCTTAAATGTTTAATAACTTTTGAACTGTTAATCCTATCCACAGTCTTTAAAAAGTCACATAAAGTGGAGAGATTTCTTTGTTTAGGCATTCAGATTCTGCAGCACTGATTCACCATGGAAAACCTCATAGTTCAGTCCTCTGAGCCAAACAGCAATGGCTGTGATTGCTTAGTATCGCCCACCCGTGTTCCCATAGATTCAAAATTTTGCTGTGGTGGTCCAAGACATCATCTACTCCACCAATCAACATGCGTTTTGGTATTGTTTTTCGGAAATTTGAACCGAGACAAGGTAGGTGCGCTTCCTTGAAAACGCTCAAAAATAACAGACCAAGATGGTAAAATGGCGGTGCACAACCGCAGAAGTGCTGGTATTATTTTTGTCGAACGAGTCGCCTGCAGCTTGGCAATGGATCCTTGTTAGGTTCCGATGCAGACAGTTGATGCAGCAGGGAGGAGTACAGACAGGAGATCCATCAGTTTGGAGAATATAGGTATGTAGAAATATAGGAATACACCAGTTTTTCAAGAAAAAAACAGCAAGTATAATAAATGGCTGTAACTTGCGAAGGGAAGGGAAGGTAAGGTGTGGACCAAAAGTCATTTGGAAGTCCAAACATCTAACTACAACTTTCTAAATAATAATAATGAAAAAAAAAAATCATCAGGAAAAAATCATTTAAGTTTATCCATTATCAGACAAAGCAAATGTAAAGCCATGACTTTAAATGAATAGACTGAAACTTAACGTTCTCTTGAATAAAATGATGTATGGCACTCAGTGTGGACTGCAGGAATGAGTTAGAAAATCAATATAAAGACGGGAGAGTCAGGCGCCCTTGAAATTGTTCTAGGTCTTTCTGGGTTAAGCAGTTATTCATACGTCCACTCAAGTGGACAGCATGCGTTAAAGTTTTCAACTAACCAATTAATAAACTGATACATTAGGTCAAAACTATAAAAACATATGTGTAATGCTGTTAAAGCAGCATATTCATATATTTCAACTACTACTGTCAATGCAATATAAGTGTTAAACCTTGCTCCTAACTCCTCAGCTTCTCCTCTCTTTCTCTCTACTCGTCCCCTCTGAAGTATTTCCAAGAACAACAGAGCTGCAGTAATTGTATTAACTGCAGCTGAATAATAGCCAGCATGATGCATGATGTCCAGTTTAGTGTACAGATGATTAATCACACTTTCCTCCTGACGTAAAATCAATACTTGGACATTTCAGCAATTGTTTCCCTCCTCAGTTGTTACTTTATGCAGCCAAATTTTACTGTGTTTACTTTTAGAGGTCTCCTACTACTGAAGAATGGCAAGATATTCCTGAGCTCCCTGTGTTTGTGGCATTCTGTCGGCCATCTTGGTTTTGGGTCCAAAGGACAGAGGGATGTCATATGCAGTAAAGCCCTCTGAGACAAACTGTGATTTGTGATATTGGGCTTAATAAATAGAATTGTAATTGAATTGAATTTAAACTGAACTTTTTGATTTGTTTCTTTTAGTGTTTTATTGTTTTTATTATATTTACTTTTATTGGTATGTTTTTCTCTTGTTTTTATCTCTGTTTCTCAATATAAAATGTCTTCTCTGATATGTTGTTGCATCTTATCTCTTGTTAAAATTTCCCTTAATTTTTGTCTTGCCTTAGTTAAGTATCACTGTTTGGTTTTTATTTTTTATATTGTGCTAGAGTGTCCTGCTTCTGCTTTGCTTTGTTTGTCAAAGCACTTTGTAAAACTGTTTATAAGGGCACTATATAAGTAAAGTTATTGTTATTAATATTAATATTATTATTATCACTATTAGTTTTATTAAATGTTTAAAACTGGGTAAAAAAAGCTGAAAAATGGTCCGGAAATGAGCTATACCCAAAGAAGGCATTCCTGCATGACAAAAAGATGCAAAGCAATACAATGAACAGTTTTTGCTACTAAACATTAAATAAACGTTTTATCGAAAGGAAGTAATCATCAATATTTTAGTTACATATGTATTTCTTCTGAATGAATACAATTACATTTATTTTACAATTTAAGTACATGTAACTTGTTACTACCCAACACTGCTGAATCTGAATCAGGGACTAATGTTGTTCCAAAGTTGTATAATTGCCTAGAGTTGGTTCATGTTCTCACGGCAGCATTTACAAGCAGACCAGATCAAATGCCTTGTGTGAGAAAGCTGCTCTTCAGTGGTCAGAATTTCCATGTGGGAAAAATCCAGGAAGTAAAGCAAACGTTGAAGAAGAGTACACTTGCAAGATAAATGTGACACTTTCTAATGTCACAATGGAGGGACAACTACGCAGGTTGATTTTAGCGCTGCTCATCGTGGACTATATTGCTGTCATTGTTCATTTTAGTCAAACCATACAGTTTGAAAACGAGGCGCGGCTCCAACTAGAAAACAATGTTTTGATGCATTGGATGTGCTAAATGTGCATATTAAGGCAGTACAGGAGGAGGTGCACATTAATAATCCTCCAGGACTGTAACATGCTCATGTTTAACCCAAACAATGTGTCATGTGACTGCAGTTGGTTCAGATCCAGGTCGGAACACCTTCTCACCACAAACCAACCGCACCAGAGTTTGTTTGTAACCGGACTGAGACCACCTCTTCAAGAAGGTCTCAGTCCGGTTGTTTTGGTGCGCACCTGAGTGTGATTGCTGTGTTCTCACCTGCCCAAACGAACTGCACTGAGGGGGCAAACAACTCGAGCTCGATTGAACCGAACCAAACAGGGCAGGTGTGAAAGCACCCTTAGAGATATTCTTATTTTCTGAAGTGACCAATATATATTTTATAACTAAAGCTGTCAGATAAATGTAGTGGAGTAAAAGTACAATATTTGTCTCTAAGATATGTTGGATTACAAGTACATAGCCACGTTGAGGAGAAATAATCCTGTAAAGTGCAAGCTCCTCAAATCTGTTTTTAAGTACAGTTCTTGAGTGGATGTACTTCGTCACTTTCCAGCACTACATTAAATGCAGTGTTTGTTGGTGTATCGACTCAACCGCACTGTACATACAGCCCTTTTTCCAATGCTCTTCTCTGCTCATTAGCAGGCCCGCCTTAACCTGAATGCACAAACAGATGGTGCTCCACAAAGAAATCAAACTCAATTATCACAACAAAGTGCCATTTGTAGCACACATGGGCTGGATATTTTAAGCTCTAGTTGCAGAGGCATAATCACACCTGAAGACAACTACACGCCCAAATCAAATAAACACGGCTTACCAGATATGAGGAAGCCTGAGTTTCCTCTTGGATATCGAGTCAGGGAATGTACAAACAGTTGGGATATGAGAAAATGCCAAAGGGATTTCCTAAAAATAGAACATGCAATAGAGATAGTCCGAGGGTAGAGCGGAGGGGAGCAGACTCCTCCATCTGACCTGATCCTCTTCTCTGGGTGGATCAAACTCGTGTGATTAAAATTACAGCTGCAAAAAATCAGACTGCAGCTCACATACAGCATCTCCCGAGACTTTGGGTGTTGTAGAAATTTTAAGTGACGCCAACAGGTCTCAGCGGCCTGTAAGTGACACACACAATATCGTCACTGTGTCACAGAGGTGTGCTGAGGTAATCATAGTTGCTTAAATGAGGCAGAGGGAAACTGATGATTGGTTTACTGATCTGTAGCAGACGCTTCGGTCGATCGCTCAGAGTAGGTGACTTAAATGTTGATGGAATTTAAGTACATATATGCACATATTCCTGATGCACTTGTACTTCACTGGAGTATTTCCATCGTATGTAATTATTTAGTGGACATACTGCACGGTTTGCTCATTTACATTAATTTCACAGCTAAAGGTACTTTGTAGATCAAGAAAAATATATGATTGTGATAGAATAATTACAAATAAGTATGCAAAACATGACCAAATATAACATTAAAATGCTGTTTACACCTTAAAGAGACTTTATACTTATCTATAGTCAGTGTCTGTATAGTCTGTGCTCTCTTCAAAGCCTCCACCACACAACTTATATATACTTATATATATATATATATATATATATATAGCATACACTGGAACTGACATTGGAATTTTTTAGGTGGTTAGAATACAAGTGGCAACCTCCAGGGCTGCAGAATGAAGCTAATGCAAGAGTTCACTTCAGTTCCCTGTTGGAAAGGCCTGTCTTATGGCAAGTTAAAGCAATGAAAATATTCTATATATAGCGTATACTGAAACTGACACTGATTTTTTTTAGGTAGCTAAAATATGTTTTGCTCAAGCCAACGAAGAACTGCCAAAAACTGCAGTTCCTCTAATGGCCACTTGAGGCTGGCTCTAAAAGCGAGTCAATCCCCATTGACCTCCATGTTAAAATGTCAAACTTTACAGCAGAAATAAACATGTTTACAGCCTGGTACAAAAACGATTTTGGTCACTATAGCTAATTTGAACATTCATGACAACTGCACTGAATTTTTAAATAACTCGCTCTTTTAAATGTTATTAAGACTTCAAGTTCTTCAGAATGAAGAGCTTGGCCGCTTTTTGAGTGACAGGTGTGTGCCACGGAAAATTAGGTAACCTAACCATGGTGCAACCCCAGTATAGCTGTGGCTGTCGCTTAGTTCATGATAGTTAATTATAACATTTTGGGAACCTAATAGGGCTGCCACGATTAGTCGACTAATCGATGACTAATCGACTATTAAATTAATCGGTGACTATTTTAGTAGTCGACTAATCGGTTTGAGTCATTTTTCATAGAAAAGTACTATAAAAGTGCCCCAAAATACTCTTACTGCAGCTTCTTACGTTCAGATATTGGCAGCTTTACACACTCTCCCGTGACAGTGAACTAAAACCGGCGTGAGTATGAAACAAGACATTAGATGACGTAATTTTGGGGTTTGGGAGAGACAGACCGACATTTTTCAACATTTTAACACATTTTTCGATGAAATGATTAGTCGACTAATCGAAGAAATAATCATCAGATTAGTCGACAATGAAAATAATCATAAGTGGCAGCCCTAGAACCTAAACGAGTCTTGTTCAGAGTTTAATTGTACTAAAAGACCCTCTAAGAAGTTAGGTGTTTAATTTTTCCGGTAAGCATGTTTTGTTTTAATGGTTTTAAGCATGTTTTTGCAAGCTAAAATTAGCATTATCACCATTAACCATAGCTGTAAATGCACTGTGCTAACCAAGCTAACAGCTAGTGTTTGTGTTATCTCCACCCCTTTGTCCAAATATGGTCACCTCTGGTTCTAAAAATCCAAGATGGCGACGACCAAAATGCCAAACTCAAGGCTTCAAAATGGGTGTCCACAATGCTGGTGAATACGTCCATTATTTTATACATTACTCGTTTATTTTTCACTGACTGCTCAGTGTGCCTCCTGCTATCACTTATCCTTTGTTGTATTTTCTGTATAATGTTAGTTTAGTTCTTTTGTCTACTTTTGTCTCTTTTGTTGTCATTGTCTGTTTTTCTCCTAAAGTTGAGAGCAGGTCCATTTGAATAAGCCTCTGGCTTTTTGACCTCTCCCAACACATTTCCTTTTTTACTATTCAGATTTTATGCCGTTTTATGTGTGTGCAAAAAAAATAAAATAAAGTACAATAAAATAAAATAAAATAAAATAAGGTAGATAGTTTAGCTGCTGCCCCCATCAACAGCAGTAGGCTCCATTCTCAGCCTCTGACTAACTGTCATCTACTGTATGTAATACACAGACTATGGACAACTACCTCACACAACCCCACTTCAAAAAAATCTGAACGGTTGTTTTAATGTATATATTTATATAATAGGAGTGTAATAAATACATATTAGTCCTGTTCTCTGCACCTGTAACCTGTATGTAGTGATGGATATTTTATGTAAGAGCCTGTATTCACATTAAAAATCAATCTAGATGTCTTGTACTTGTAATGGACAAGACTTTTAAATGAATATATTTTTACTTTTACTTCAGCAAAGGATTTGCATTCCTCTCCCACCACTGCTTATAACCCCTGAATAAAAGCAGTTGATCCACGACAAGAAGGAGTTCATGTTGTAATATTTGCAAAGTATACATGCTTGTTTCAATAAAACAGATTTAAATGTTTGCTTTAATATTCTGTCAGTCCTTTTTATTTACAGTAAAGTCTCAGAAAAATAACTTTAAATCCTGAATAACTACAATGGATCTCTGAGAGCCGACATGTGTGCGTCCTTGCACATTAAGTCCTCCGTCAGCGCAGAGCTGAAAAAGCAGCTGGTATTTGTGTAGTGGGCTGCAAATGATGTTTTATTTGCTTTAACAATTTAGCTTCTTTTTTCAATTAGCAGATTATTCATGCATTTATTCATACATACATGGCGGTCCAAGGAGAGCAAACTGCAAATAAAAGATAAGGATAAAACTGAGGAAAGCATTAGCATTAAACTCAATCTGAAACACAACAAATTGGGACGATAAAACCTTAAATGCCTTTAAAAAGTTACCACAGCTGTATGTTTTCAAACAGCTCAGTTTTTCTGAAAAAGTCCAAAAAAACAACCCCTCAAAGCATAAATCCACACGACTGTGAAACACACAGTTTGTAATTTCTAGCTGATAAATGAGCTGAGCGATTTATCAAAGTTGTCATCTATTAATGTTGTGTGAGTAATTATTTTGACTAATGCCTCACAGAACAGAGTCGACACGCCAGAAAGAGATTATTAAAAGCACGAAATTAGTGACTTCAATATTCCCCACTTCAACCATTACTTCACTGGTATTGATCAAACACAGTTATGCTAATGGTTTGGTTTTATTCTGTAAATAAACACATCAAAACAACCTCTGCACAACACATGTTCACAGTCTTAGAAAAATGTAAATAATCCGCACGGTCAATATGTATAAATCATGGTAATTTGCGACTATAGAAACACTTAAAACCAAATAATTCACCTTTACAGCAGTGATTAACACCACAGGAGCAAAGGCAGTCTGTTGGAGGGTGCACAGGTTCAGTCAACACAGACCACAGAGTCAATAATATCAAAGGGTGCAGTGATAGTATCTGGTAACAGAGCGGCCTCAGACCTCTGTGTGGTATCGATGAAGCTTCATATGATACCTTGCATGCACTAACAGGCTTTGGGGCTCAGTGACCTCTGCTCGGCCATGGCCCGAGTCGAGCCGAGGTATCGGCTGACAATTAGTCCCAAATGCTGGCTGAATTCAAGGAAGCGCGCGTCGATACAAATGATTGAGAAGCACGGCGCGGTTTACTGTAGCACTTCATTTCTCTGAACACTGCATATAATCTAAAGGGACCTATAAGCATTTACAGGCAGCCTGCGGGATGTTTTACTGGGCGATCGACAGCTTTAGTGATTACACACATCTCATCTGCCAAACATTAATTATTCAACTCTCATTCAGGGGTGTAGTGAAGCAGGATTTGTGTTAATTTTCTGCAGGATTTCCTGGAGCATTTTACAAAACAGATTGGTGAAGACAAGCTAATAATCTTGTTAACAAAGGGCAGTAATTGGTGCTGCTGTGGTAATTACAAAGGTAGTACCAATTAGGGGCTAATATCTTGGTTATAACTTCAACTATTTGTGGTTTCAGGGTTGAATTTATGAAATAGGGTAACACTAGAGTGCTAATAGTGCGATTTCATTGCTCGTGCCTCTGTGGCAAAGTGGGCAGTCTGCTTTAAAATACGGCTTAATTGAAATCAGGTATCATCTGGATATAAAGATATCTATAAAAGCATTTACTTCCGAGTAAAAAGAACCAATATCGATTTAGTAGTCCGACTTTGGTGGAGACAAGAGGAAAACATCTGTGGAGAGAGTGGTTTCTCATGAAGAGGTATGGATTTTTTAAAAAAGAGGCTTTTGTAACCGCTTTTTTTTTTTCCTAGAAGGAATAAAAAGTTCAGGGAGTTTCACACCAGTGCGAGAAGTTGATTGAGTTCTGGTCTTATAGCTTTATATTGCGCTCCGTATGTCAGTGTGGACGTGCATGGGCAGTCACTCAAGACAAGACACATTTATAGATATGATGACTGTGTCACGCTGCTGCCCTCCATCTGTTTTGAGATATTTATTTGTTCGAAGCTGCTGCAACAGGCGGGAGAAACCACAACAACAACACACAGTAAAACCATATGGACATACTGTGTGTATATAGACTGATAGACGACTACCAGCAGGGGCCTAATTTAAGGTGGAAGGCACAGGGAACATGTCTCCTTCACTTTACTAGAAAGCACTACAAACCCTTTTCACAGCAGACATTTTGGGCTATCACAGAAACGCACAGGCGTTACTAATGACACTAATAATGGCTCTGTTCTATTCAAACGGTGAGTGTGAGTGTGACAGTGAGCGAGCATGCACAGTACCAGGACCCTGAAACCAGAACAGCGAAATGGAATTCAGCCATCGTTAATTTCATTATGTGTTTTCCTGCTGTGACATGTAAAATGTCTTCCGCTGAAAAGGCAGTATTGGACCCCTCCATTTTCACAGCCCAGAAACTAACGTTAAAAGCCAGGATTACCGCCTCTTGTTTGTATGCCTCCGCCAACAAGTCAAGCTGCACACACACTTCACATCCAAGTCTGTGAAAACATGGATGCTTCACTCACATCCTCAGTTCGGCAGCACAGATCTATACAATCACAGTTTCAAGGTGGACACAAGATTAGAGTCACTGATTCAGTATCAGACCAAATGTCTCCCCTTCTGTTCCTAAGATATGGTGTTGAATAATCACCAGAGAAGTGTTTTTGCAGACCACTATGATGTCACAGTGAAGCTAACCTTTGACCTTTTGGATATAAAATGTCATCACGTCATCATTTTACCCTGTTTGACATTTGTGTGAAGTTTTGTTGTAATTAGCGGATGAATTCTGAAGTCATGGTCAAAAATATTTTGTCAGGTTATCGCGACTTTTGACCACCAAATTGTAACAGGGTGTCTACAGGTATCAGACAGTTAAATTAAATGCTTTTTAAGACCAGTTCAAGACAACGTTTAAACCAAATTTAGGACAGATTAGATTAGATTTAGGACAAGTAGTATAATGTGGTCTTGTGCAAAGGTAAGTGCTATGTAGGAATATAGTTAATAGAGTTAGTAATGTCAATCTACATTTTGCCAACAAGTAATTGCAAGTGTGAAGTAAAATGACAGTATTATAATTTTTCAAGGATTTATAGCATTAGAAATGTGGACTTTTACATGGAAAGGCTTCACTCACTTTCACAAAAAGAAATAAAAAAAAATAGATAAATGAAATTGGATGAAGTGTTTGCAGTAGTTAAGATCTCACAAATTCAAATTTAAGACTATCTAATGACTTATTGTTGTAACATATGACATTTTAAGACCTTTTAAGGACCTGCAGACACCCTGTCTGATCATTTCATCCTTTAGTCCAAGTGGACATTTGTGTCAAATCTGAGGGTTTTCCCTCAAGGCTTTATTTAGATTGAGACGTCTATAAGGTCACAGTGACCTTTGACCACTGAATTCTAATCAGGTCATCTTGGAGTCCAAGAAGACATTTGTGATAATAAAAGAAATTCCCTCAAGGCGTTCTTGAGATATTGCTTTCACGTACAGACGGACAGACATACCGAAAACACGATGCCTCTGATCACAGCGAGACCAGCAGACAAGGTTGGAGCAGTGTTTGTATCTTATAAACTGTAGGAAATTACACAGAGATTGAATAGGGAGTATGGAAATAAGAATAATCTATATTATCTTAAAGAGGTAACAGTATCGTAAATAGTAAAGCTTTGAGTGTCTTACTCCTGTTAGCAGCTAATGCAGTGGCACAGCATCCACACCCCAAGCCAAAGAATGAGTGACAGACTACAAACTCTGGTTCAGTAGCTAACGTTAGCAGAAAGCACAAACCCGACTACTGGTTGGCTGAAAGACTCAACGGTACGTTCGTGATGGCTATTTTGCTTGTGTTTAAATGACTGCGGCATTGATCAGAGTTGTTTACGCATTAATCAGACTTAAAGAGCTACAAGAGCTTGTGGTGTTGAGCAAACTCGCCACTCACAAATGGGACAAATGAGATGATGCTGATGTTATGAGCTCTAAAGTTATGGTTTCGTTAAGGGTGGCTCCAGTGCGCCATCAGGCCACGATTTCAGGCCCGCTACAAAAATCCTGGACACAGAAATGGTGAAAAAGAAACAGTGCAACACCACAATTCAGTACTGTATAGTTTCTGGTCTTTTCACATTTTCAACAAGTGTTTTCTATCATGTATTATGTGTTAGAAAGTAATTACTGAACTGACATTAATCCAGTAATCGGAAGATGGCGTTTAAATCCCTGGCTCTTCCAGTCTGCATGTCTTAGTATCCCTGGACAGGACACGTAACCCCAGATTGCTCCCAGTGGCTGTGCCATTGAGGTGTGAATGCGTTTAAATGTTTAAAACCAAGTAGCAGGTGGCACCTTGTCTGCTGCCCTCGGCCACCAGCGTGTGAAGTGTGTGAATGGGTGAATGAGACAAGTAGTGTGAATGCACTTTGAGTGGTTGAAAGACGAGAAAAGTGTTATACAAGTGCAAGTACATTCACCATTTAACTGTGCAAACATAGCCCCCTGAAGTACCTTTAGTAAAGGTAACTTGTCTGAAAAGGGTGTCTGTGTGAAAGTTCTGCCTACGACAGTTTTGTATTTAAAAGCCTCTAAGCTTTAGTGTTATAATAAAGACATGTTTCAATACATTCAGACTGCCTTGAGATCGAGGCAGATACCAGGACCAATATCAGACAAAATATTACATGAGATTAAGTGGGTCCCCCCTCATCTTCAGAGTGGTTTTATTCTGCACTTTTTCTACCTTTCTACCTTGATCCAACACGTTCTCACTCCCAACTTGTCAAATATCACCTCTTGGACAGTGGACTTTCACATATATATATGACACGCTAGGTATCCTGGGTGTGTCTGTTATTGTTACACCTGTTACATGCATTGTGTCTTCTCAAAATGCACACCGGAAATCACAGGGAACGTACAGATTCTGCTTGTTGGATGCACATAGTCTTTTTCAAAATAAACATAGAGTATTTACCTTTATTTAACTGCGCAACAAACTCACCTGATAAGGTTTGGAACAATACATCATGGTTTGGCTCTACATCCATACAGGAAGCAAACACCAGCCTCCTGGGTGAAAGTCTGGTCTTGTTTGACCCATCCACCCTACCCACTGACAAAAAACAGGTATCCTTTGTGGCGGTTTGATATGTTCTCAGGCCCTGTCAGTTACCAATGCCACTAGACAACGTAATGTACAACAACATCATTTAAAGACCGGGAAAAGTCCCTATAGGAACTTAAAATTGTGTTGTTGACCTTTTCCTGGTCCCTAAAAGGACTTTTCCAGGTCTTTAAATTACCTTGTTGTCTGGTAACAACCTTTCCAGGTCTTTATCGGGACTTTTCCAAGTGCTTTGAATTACGCTGTTGTCTGGTGGCGACCTTTTCCAGGTCCCTACAGGGACTCTTCTGGTCTTTAAACTGCGTTGTTTTTTGGTGGTGTATAAAATTCACGCCGTCTAGTGGCGGAGCACAGAGAAGCAGTCAGAGCTACAGGCCACAGTGAGGCTAAAAACAGAGTTCATATGACGTTTTTCGAAACAACTTTTTATGTCGGGGCTTCAGCACACTTGGATCACTACGGATGAGCAGTATGGAGATACTTTATGGATTCAATTTTGTGTTCTTGGACGGGGCACCGTCTGCCATTAGGTGTGCTAGCCGCTCCCCCTGCCAATCTCCGTAAGGGATGTGAGGACTCTAAAACTTCACCAGGGCCTCCATCGGCATATGGGTGAGTATTTTGCATCGATATAATCGGATCGTTAATCAATGAATCGATGTGGATCGATGTGGATCGATGTATCGTTACACCCCTACTGTGTAGTAGGAGTGCGGCTTCCTTTTCTTTAACTCTGCATGTTGATCCTGTGAACCAGCACCTCCAGATTACACACCTTTGTTCCACATCCCTGTATTTACATCTTAATCGATATCAAATCACAGAGTGTGAAAGTGCAGGCCTGTGTCTGATTCAAAGGTAATCATACAATGTGATTACATAAAATAATAAACTCTGCTATACACAATGTGAAATCCTACTGTATGAGCAGGCTTTGCTTTTTTTTCTTTTTAATTTAACACCTACTTTTTTATTTTTTATTTTTGAGTCTGAGCGTTCAAAACAGACTCATTTCTTTGGCCTCGTCTTTCATCACTGTAACCGTCCCTTGCTGATTATTGCATCAATCTTATTGGCACGGTGGATAGAAAGTGGGTGTTGATAATCCTTTCAGACCCTCTGCCAGTAACACTGAAAATAAATAGAGGATGGAACTTACAGGCTCTACAGCTATTTGAAGCATATTCATTGCACTGTATAGATTGGGAATTGGTGCAGCATCACTGTGTGACCAATGCAGCTGGAAATGGGAAGGCCTCCACTGGCGCCACATTCATCACAATAGATTTTTTCTCTGCTCCCGGGAGAGCGGGCAGAAATTATTTCTCTAAATAGTCTTATATCATGTGTCCATTTTCTTCTTATTCATTACAATCAAAAAGCATTTTGTTCTGTTCACTGGATCCACAGAGGACAATGACGTAAAAGCTTCCTTGTGCCATTAGCTTCCTGGAGACTGAATCTTGACGAGAAAAACACACATGCAGCGTGACATTTTAACAGATTCTTATCCACTAAAGGTGGGCGGTATAATGAGGAATATTATGACATGATATACATTAGTGTACCGTCAAACATGTTGCCATACTGTGGTTTCTACAGCTGTAATATCTCTGGATGAATTGGACCTAACACAAATGAGAGCAATTAGATTCATCTGTGAACAAGTACTTACATTTTTCAGGTATTTCATTCACAGAGTAACCTGCTGAAAATGTCCTCATGTCATGGCCATAGATTGAGTTGAATAAATGTTCCAGAAAATCCATAATATAAAGACTTACATACACATTCACATAGCAGTAGAGTTGGCGGGTGCAGCAGCAACATCCCCCGCTATATTTAGAATATGAGCATTCGCCGCATTTATACTACTGAAGAACTTCCATAAAAAAATGAACCGTTTGGCAACCAGACCAGGCCTCTAATTGAGACAGGCCTTTATCTGTCAAAATGTGTAGCCACACCGGGCTAGTAAAAGGGATTTGGCGCTTAATTGGGACTAGGCTTTCAATTGAAGTTTTACAGTAATTTAAATATGTGTTGTTTGGTGTGTAATCACCTGAAAATAAGAACTTTTGTGGTTACCAAAGACTGAGTTGTTTATTTCTACATAAGGAGCGTGTTCTCGCCCACTGAGTCCCCCATGTTGCAACATCATGTTTCTACAATAGCCCAGAACAGACAAACCAGACACTGGCTCTAGATATGGCCATTTGTGTTTTCGTGTCTGCCACTCAGCAACAAGCAGCATTGGATTTTTATTTTTTTTTACATGAAACTGCTTAATTCTGTGTTTTAAGGGTTACAAATGGTTGGGTCCATTTGTTTTGGAGAGAAAGAGACCTCTGCAGATATATCGGCTCCCTGTAAAAAACCTCCTGGACTTCAAATGTTAAGTTATTAGAGAAGAAAAGTGAGCAGACATTAGCAGGTGCTGGGCTAGTGGCCCATCTCTAACAAGCCAAACAGAATTGAAGAAACACCTTAAGTTAAGGTTTTCCTTAAAGTCCTAGTTAAAGCTGCGGTAGGTAGAAAGCCTGAAAACGGTTGATTTTTGAGTCTCATCTGAGTTAGGTTTCGTTCGTCTCCGCCCTGAGCCCCTCCTACCAGACGAGCACGCGAGTATTTTATCCTACTTGGTTCTATTTCTCCCTTTCTGGGAGCCTCGGCTCTCCTTCACCACGCAGCAGCCCTCCCCATCCCTCCGTCGCGGCCCCGCACATATACCCCGAGGCTTGGCTCTCCCTCTCCGCGCAGCAGCCCACCCCATCCCTCCGTCGCGGCCCCGCACATATACCCCGAGGCTTGGCTCTCGCTCTCCGCAGAGAGCCCTCAGCCGGGCCCGGCCCCACTTCACCCTTCCCCTCCCTCCAGGGCTCCGGGGAACCGAGTTCTGTCTTCCTTTTTTTGGTTTAGCCGTGTAGGCAGTTGTAGCCAATGCTGGAATAGCTATTTTACCTGGTGCACTGTTCACCGTTGCCGCTTGCTCTCCCCTTCTCCCCTTATGCAGTAGAACAGCCAATAGGAACGCAGTGGTCTGAGCTGACCTTTGATTGGTTGATGCACATCAGCACTATACTGATTCTTTAGAGGCTGAACACAGAGCCATGGTGAGGTGCAGAAACCTATTGTTTGTCTCAGACCACTTGATTTACATTATGCTTAGAGGATATTATAAAATTTTTACTCAATTATACCAAAACAATGTTGCCTACTGGAGCTTTAAGGTTTGCTCATAATAAAATCCATTGCACAAAACACCCTCAAGTTTGCTCCTTCAGGTTTCTTTAAAATATTCACTTAAGTCTTCAAGGTTTTCTCTATATCTTGGTGTTATACTTAAGGAATCTGTAGACCGTTGCACAAAAGACCTTAGCAACCAAAGCAAGGTAAAAAAAAAATTAAGGGACCTCTGACTTTATCTTAACTGCAACATAACTGTTTATGGTGATAAATGAAAAACTAACACACCCCGAGAAGAGTGTTCTGCGACCAGGAGAACCTGATGCATATGCTTTTAATTTTACAGTATAGATAGTTTGTGCTTTTTTTTGATTGTATTCCTCCACAAGTACAATCTTCTCCTCCTCTGACCAATATGGTTTTCTTGTCTTCTTTTCTTCTGCCATTTTTTCACTATCTAACTCTAAGCCAACTTTGTGAGATGATATCAGGCGTCACAAGCGCGAGTCCAAGCAAACAAACGATCTCCATGGAAACTTTTACTGCTGTAAAATCTCTTTTAACTTAGTAAATGAGTTAACATTTTTCCTTAACCAAAGAAACCTTTTCAGGGATTCTGTGCAACCTCCTTAGCTAAGGAGAAATTAAGCTGTTAAGTGTCATACTTAAGGAGAAAAACTTAAGGGGCTCTAGTTTCGCAGACTGGGCGAAGCGGGGGCACAGCGCACCGGCGCTTCGCCAACTGGGTGTGGCCAGGCGGATTTTGCAAGTTTGGCAAACCGTGCGCCTGCCGCACCTACTCCTCTTTCCCACCTCTGTCCCTCCTACCTGCGCAAGTCGGAAAGAGGGAGGAGAGAAGGCATGGAGTGGGTTTTACACACATCACACCAATCAAATGAGCCCCTCTCCTCGCCCTTAAATGCGCCGCGCGAAGGTGTAATGAGAGTTTACTCAATTCGCCATGGCAGAAGAGAGCAGCAGCGTCAGACGGCCAAACTTCTCCCAGGAGGAAACTGATGTTTTGGTCCACGGGCTGATGATGCAAAGGTAGCCTGGGAGGAGGTCACCACAATTATAAAATCAATGTTGCGATTCTCTCGTGCGCGCGCTCTCTCTTTCTCTCTCGCAGTCTCACTCTGTTTCTTTTCTTTTGACTTTTCTAAGATGACAGATGCTGAATATATACTCCCTATCTGATGCTGTGGCTGTTTGTGGTTGGCTGAGAGGGATGTGAACTCATTAGTTTGCAGCTGTGTTAATCAAATCAGGTTGGGTTTCCATTACGCGTGCCAAACGTGCCAAACGGTGCCAATCCCCTTTGATCTGACATCAGATGTGACGGGACAGTCGATATAGAGATACATTTATGTGCTGATTGCAGATAGTTGCATTGAATAGTGGTTTTTTGGGTATTTATTGCATCGTTAATGTGCCTGATATTCTGGAAACCTGCCTGTGAGGTTTTGGTGACGTGTGCGCACTGTCCGCCGGTCAGCCAAACTTCGGCTTACACCGGCTGCGCTCCGCCTGCGCTGACAGTAGACCTGGTTTCAGCTGGCGAGCTTTTAGCGCACCTTCGGCGAAGCCTTTTGGCACGAAACTGTCACTGCGCCAAGCTGGATCTGTCGACACCTCCCCCTGCTGCGCCGCCACACTCATCTCAGCGCACCTCGGTCTGCCAAACTACGCGCCTCGGGTTGCGCTGCTCGAAACTAGCTCTGCGCGAGGTTCGCCACCCTGCGCTACGCCGGGAAACTAGAGCCCAAGGTGTTTTGTGCAACAGGACCCCGATTTTTAACGTGAACTGCTTTATTCAGTGGTTTTACCGCTTTAAATCATCTGGTCCACTTATTTTGGAGAGGAGGAAACCTCTGCGGATATTTCGGCTCCTGGTTAAAACCTCCTGAACATTATGCACTTAAGGAATTCTAACCAGGCGAAGTTTCAACTGGTTGCAGTCTGCCATCTTCACTGCTAGATGCCATGAAATCTTACACACTGCACACTGTTTAATGCTCCAATTTTCTTATGGAGGACCCCCAAACCCCGTTTCATACCGGTCCCCCAATGCTGAAATGAAATCTACGCCCCTGCACATATTATGTATAAACATTGTGATACAAAATGGCATATGCGGTGATACCACACTGTCTGGAGTGTAAATAACTTTACTACCAAGATCTCATGCACTCAGATGATGAATAGAAAACTTGAAACAATGGTGTGAAGACAGCAGCATCTGTCTGCGTATCTTCTCCACACCACGCAGCCAAATAACTCCACAGGAATGCATCTGAAGAAACAAAATGCTTTGACCGAGATGAAAAAAAAAAAAAAAAAAAAAGAACTGTAAAAGTTTCTTCATTTCATGTCTCTACGGAGCTGCAGTCAATCAGAGATCACGCAGAGTGCTCTGAAATGTTTTGTGTTTACGCAATTTAACCGAACAAACACAAAGCCCTCTGTTGGAGCGATCTCTTTTCAACTTTAGCTTCCAACAGTAGTCACTCTGATGGTTGGGATGGAAACATAAACTTGTTGGTTTTGCACATAAAGTGAAGCCAGTAAACTGTCCAGAAGTACAAAACACAACATTTCATAGCAGTGATAGTGTTCTCCTCAAATTAAAGATGTATAGGAACACAGCAGCTGCACCAGTTAACATTCATTCATTCATTTTTTATTTCTTTGTCATGCTTAAACTTGTCCCATCACATGTGGGAATTACCAGGCCTGTCCTGATAATAACGTTATCGACTCATCAAGGTCATGTCCATAGATTGTACGATATAGCCCTTGTGTTTACATGCATGTTTGTTTACATAAGAAGGTCAACAACATTTTAATCAACATGACGCCAGAATTGACAGCAGCGTTTGCCCGACAAATACAAGACTTGGCCGCAGCGCCTAAGCCGAAACCAACAGAAAAAAATCCATGTTGAGACATGTTCTGCTGTCGTTTCTGGTGCTGCAGTTTACACTGGGCAAAGCTCAGCTGCTCCACACACACACACACACACACACACACACACACACACACACACACACACACACACACACACATTATTTATTTAGGATATTCTAATATTTGTTCACATTGCAATCCCAGCGTCTGAAAATCCTCAAGAATTAAGAGTTCATTGCTCTTTGAAGGGTCTACTTGTATTACTATGATATTATATTATCATTATATCACTGGCATAAAATGGGCTCAAAATGACAGTAATATTGTCTATGGCAATTATTTCTGGGACATTATATCGTCCAACAAAGGCTGTTATGGTGACAGGCCTATAGGGTATGATAACCATCTTAGAAAATATCACAGTATACAGTATTATTATACAATTAACACTTAACTATTTGCCTCCAAGAACACTGTGATCTCTGCTTTTACTTTCTATTTACACTTCACGCTGCTGCAACTCTTAAAATCTTACTTGCTTTTATGATTTATAGTTTTACAAATCTGACTTTATGAATAAGTTAATCCATCAAACTATTAAATGTCCATTTATATTTAATTGCCATGTCTGTTTTATGTCCATTATGCTTACACTGCCCTTAGTGTAAAGCACTTTGTGCTGCATTTCTTGTATGAAAGGAGCTATATAAATACAGTTTATTAATGTTATTATCATCATTATTATTATTATTAGTAGTAGTAGTAGTAGTAGTAACAATGACCCTTAAAGCAGTGTTTCCCAACTGGTCCAGCCACAGGGTCCAGATTTCTCCTTAGTCATTAGTTCAAGGTCCACACAGTTTAATATATTCAGCATCATACTTGCATTTGGCCATGTCCCTGAGCTAGTTTTCTGTCTCTGTTAAGTATCTGTCCATCATTCACTCACTCTACAGCAGGAAACAGCACTTCAAAGTGAAAGCTCTGTGCCGGATATTCACTGCACTTCAAAATAAAGTGTGTTTTTACCAACTTGATATGTTCTTGAGTCACTTGCGGTCCATTCAGAATTGACCTGTGACCCACTTTTGGACCACAACCCACCAGTTGGGAACCACTACATTATAGGAATGAAAATGGTACTTTTTTTGTGGTTGAACAAACGCATCATTGTAAATGAAACTTAAAACCATTCTAAAAATGGAATTTTGTGTAAAAAAGATGCTCCTGCGTATAGGCGAGATTCTCCGTCCGGTTGCTTTTTTTTTTTTTTCTTAATACAACAGATAAGTAAATGTATACGGTATAGCAACTGCCATTTTTCATGCCACAGTGTATAGTTTCATGGCTAGTCTCTATACAGACTCTACATTCAGTGAATGTAGAGTCTGTAGGCAAACCCCGGAGATCTTGCCTCCGGAAGAAGAGTGGAAGAGCCCTGGTGTCCGGTTGTAGGCTGTTTGTAGTCTGCGTGATATTGACCAAACACGTTTGAGCCGGCTGCAGTTGTTGCCAGGTTAAACGGTCCGTGCAGTGAACTAACGAGGCGGAACATAATTGGCGTCACTGCAAACTCTGAATCCATCGCAGTGGTTCAGCATATTTACTTATATATAAACGGAAGTCGGAAACGGAAATTCGCCTCCTCCGCCCAAATCAAACCGGAATGCCAAAAAATCAGGGGTCTGCCCCCAGAGGCTGTATCACCGTCTGCCGAAAGTCAGACGCCGAATACAGCCAGTGGGTTCCGAGAATGTTTCATGGCATACTGCTGCAACCCTAGACACATCATCTCATTGACATATTCCAGTGTTGCATCTACAGAGCGTGTGCAAAATGTAGGGTAAAAAACAAAACAAAAAACAAAACAAAAACAAACCCATAAAATGCAAACTAACTAAAACCAAATCAATGATAAAACATGCACACTGTATATATCAATATACAGTATCTAAAAAATGACAATTTGTGAAACATTTGTGTTTCAGTAATAACTGAATAACTGATTTAAGGGTTTTCATGATAGCTACCAGTTTAACGACGACTACTTTTCTAATAGTTAGCATTAAAATGCTGCCACTACTTATTTTTATCTCTTTTATAGAGGTGGGAATCACCAGAAAAAACCCTGATACGATATTATCAAGATACTTAAGTCATGATACAATATTATTGCCATTTTAAATATGTTGCAATTGCTGGGTATTGCAATAAAATAAACCACGATATATTACCTTTTTTCCAATCATAAATGATGTCCTCAAGGAAAAATATTTGCTGATTTATGTAATGAGATAAAATTTTCACTTTGTTCACCTCACTTCAGCCATTTATTGCAGCAGCAAAATGTACCTTGTGGACTGAAAAAGCAGTTGGTTATATTAATCTAGTTGGCTACCTGAAGTTTAATTTGTATTTGTAATATTAATAATTTATATAATTTTAAAAAAAAAAAAGATACTTGGCACTGTGTGATAATACGATATTGCCACATAAAAACAGTGCAATACTATGCTGTATTGATTTTTCCCTCCACCCTGCTGTTTTATTTCATTTTTGGTGGGGTTCATCAAAAGATTTAATTCTTCTAGTTCAGACTAGAATAACAGTTTTCTTATTTAACAGTAAAAAAAATATGATATAATACAGAAATATAAGGAGCCCCTAGGGGAAGAGGAAAATATGTGCACCTCCTGCATTAGCGCAACATGCAAAGTGCTGGGCAAAAATGAACATAGCCAAGATTCACTGTCAATTTTTTCTCACTAATTCCCCTCAAGGGCTCTGTCGAAATGCACTAGTTGATTTTCCTGTGTAGCATAAAGGGACTCCAGCTGCATTTCATTCTGCAACTGTGTTGTACAATGAAAATAAATGAACCTTGAGCACCACAAGATAAATTACAATAAAAAGACATAAAAATACAGTTTCTAAATTACATCCAACCTCACTTTAAATTTCATACCAGACCAAAAAGGATTTGTACGACCACTTCTCTGTGGGCTCAGGGTCATGAGGAGAATAATCCCTGTGACACAATCATATACTATTTATGTATATACCGTGGCTCCTTCCTTCCTCCACCGTCCTTCCAGTGGGTTTTGTCTCTCAGAAGAAATGCGCTGTATGTTTAAACATGAGGAAAAGTGCCTGTGCTGTCACACAGCAGTGCTCTGCCTCATTTACCTTTTGATAAATTCATCAGGCCTTGAATATGTACAGCGGTAGGTGTTCCTTGAGTGCCTGCTTCACATTCATTAGCCGAGTGAATCTGCAGCTGCACAGTCTCCATCACACACACACACACACACTCACACACCCTCACTTCTGCTGTGATGCTGGATGCCAGCACGGCTCCAGCACGTTCCAGGTGCTTCAGATGGGAAATAATTAGCTGCGAAGTATCTGCTAGCTGAGCTAACTTGAAGCATGAAATTTTAAGTAAATATATGTGTGTGGCGCTTTGCTAAACCGGAAACAGATTCTCACTCATAAAAGATGGATGCCTGGCGCAGCAGTCTCCACCTGCTGCGAGGGGGAACACTGAAAGCATAGCAATAGTCCTCCCACAGACCTGTGGTGAAGAGTGTCATATCATCTGGTAATGAAAGCCTTGCAGCCAAAAGATTCATGTTTCCACTTATAGCAGGAAATATTCCCTCAAAAGATGCCTCGCTGTGGCCTATGACAAGGCCACGGTAGGCTGCGTACCAAGAGTGCTACAGTGGGTGAAGCAGATATGAAATATTCTATAGCTACAAGAAAGCTGCACCATCAGTATATTGGATAATAACACTGCAAAACCAAATCCCTTGATACCAGCGATGAGAGACAGGATCATAATTACCTAGATCATTTACATTAGCACTGAAACTATTAGTCTATAAACAGAAAATGAATCCTCTACTCATCTGATAATCAATTAATCGTCAAAAATTTTTGGTCCCAGTTTCAGGATATTGTCAATTTTTCTTCTCTTTCACTGCAGAAAAATAAATCTCTTTTGGTTTTGGGCTGTTTTTTTTGGAGAGAAAAAGCAATTTTAAGAAATGTTTTATTGCCTTTTTGATGTTTCATACATGACAAGGTAGGTAGGTGGACAGGCAAGTATAATAACACCAGCACCAGAGAGCCGAACATCAGTAACAGGGAACCTCACTATTATTACAGACCTTTCACAACATATCATTAAAGTGCTCTACATATCATAGGGTGCTGCATCCTCACACACAGGTTCAGTTATTTTTGTCCAGTTTGATCAAGAGTGCGATACAGGAAGGCACAAATGATCTGTGAGCCTGGCTGGTTCAGGCGGGGAAAACATGTACCACTATGGTTTCAGGATTTCAGCATTGACTTGGTGCAGATGTATTGGTTCTCTAGACATCCCTAGTAGAAACAGTAAATGAGACATTGTGGTTTAAAAAGCAGCCAGCCTAATGATACAGTCTGAAAGTACCCTTAACATCAGCTTAGACGTCACAGTCACAGTTCAGAAATCTTCCAACTCAGCAGTCAGACAGGAGTCAGGTTACAAACCAATCACAGCCGACAGATATCTTTCCCTTCTTCTGTAAATATTCAGTCTGATAAATACGGAAAAGTTGATCATGTTAGTGCAGG